>NC_073744.1:102899765-103499765 GCF_029784135.1 Toxorhynchites rutilus septentrionalis
ATTGGTAACCAGATGAAGCTGATGGGCTTTCCAGGGTCAGAAATTCATGATATAGCAACATTCGCTTAGATTGAGTACCTAAGGTTAGCATTTTTTCAAAGTTTGCTATCACTATCGGATTGAGTGTTTCACAACGTATCAAAAAACGGAATGATAACTCGAAAAAGCGCACAGAAAGAGAAAGGATGCCAGCTAAAATTTCTAGGCTCATTGTATGCGTTGACTGCATACATCCTAGAACAATACGCAAACAGCGATATTGAATTCTCTCCAGTTGCAGAATATAAGTACGGGCAGCGGATCTGAAGCAAAAACTTCCATACTCCATAACAGATAGAACGGTTGTTTTATACAACCTAATTAAGTCGTCAGGATGGGCCCCCCACCAAGTCCCTGTTATGGATCGAAGAAAATTTATTCGTTTCTGACATTTTTGTTTCAAGTAGCCTATGTGTTTACCCCATGTGCTTCTGGAGTCAATCACAACTCCTAAATACTTGAATGATAAAGAGAGCCTAATTGTTCTACCCAAAAGTTTAAGTTGCAGTTGAGCAGGATGGTGTTTTCTTGAAAACACAACCATCTCTGACTTTTCAGTAGAAAACTCAAAACCCAATTTACAAGCCCAATCAACCAAATTATCAAGAGAAATCTGCAAGGGATTATACAGATCAATACTGTCTTTGCCCATTACCGACACTACGCAATCATCTGCATATTGTCTCAAAGTACAATTACCTGATAAACAAACATCAATGTCATTAACATAAAAGTTGTAAAGGATTGGACTAAGACATGAGCCTTGAGGGAGACCCATGTAGCTAATTCGTAAAACTGACGAAGAACCATGGGAAAAACTCATATGTTTTTCACGCATTAGGTTAAACAGAAAACTATTTAATTTTGGAGAAAACCCATTTAGATGAAGTTTTTCAAAAAGAACCTCAATGGAAACTGAATCAAAGACACCCTTGATGTCTAGGAACACTGATGCCATTTGTTGCTTCTTACTCAAGGCGATGTCAACCTCTGATGAAAGCAGAGCAAGACAATCATTAGTTCCTTTGCCTCTACGAAACCCGAACTGCGAAGGAGAGAGAAGGTTGTTGGATTCTATCGAGCTGTCTAAGCGACTCAGAATCATTTTCTCTAATAATTTGCGAATGCAAGAAAGCGTTGCTATTGATCTATAAGAATTATAATCAGACGCAGGATTACCAGGTTTCAGAATAGCTATAACTTTAATATGTCGCCACTCATGTGGAACAACGTTCTGCTCAAGAAAAACATTGAACAATTTTAACAAACGTTTCTACGCATTATCAGGAAGGTTTTTCAATAAGTTGAATTTGATCCTATCTGACCCCGGAGACGAATTGTTACATGACAGAAGTGCAAGCGAAAATTCTGCCATACTGAATGGAGGCGCAATATCATCAGATGTCTCCAGGAAGGGAGGTGGAGCGGGGGCTGAATCTGGGCATATCTTCTTGGCAAAGTCATAGATCCACCTTTCAGAATATTCAATGTAATTGTCGTAACGTTCGCAGGAACCCGATTTACGCCAATCCTTGAACGCATTCGATTTTTCTTTATGAAGATCTGTGCAATCTTGATCCCACCACAGATTAGGAGGACGACTGCGAAACGAATTCCCAGGAAAACGTTTCGTCTGAGCACTATCATGAATTAATCCAGCTAGAAAATTATACTCTTCTAACGGGGGTAACTCATGAACTAATGCCACTGATTCTGAAATAATTGAAGAATATCTCTTCCAATCAATGTTTCTAGATAAATCATGCAAATCATGCATAAAACATTCATAGTTCCTGACGATTCAGAATAATTCGAAATAGAAACGGTGATTGGCAAATGATCACTTCCATGTGGATCTTGGATAACCTTCCAATAACAATCTAATGATAAAGAGGAAGAACAAAGGGATAGATCTAAGCGACTTGCGCGGCCTGGTGATGGAGCAATTCTTGTTATATCACCTGTATTCAAAATTGTCATGTTGAATTCATCGCATAGATCATAAATAGAATTAGCTCTGCGATCGTCAAAAGACTCACCCCAGCCAATTCCATGTGAGTTGAAATCTCCTAAAATAAGATGAGGTTGCGGTAGAAGCTCAATTATATTCACAAGGTTTCGATAATTAAGCATTGTATTTGGTGGAATATAAATAGAAGCAATGCATAAATCTCTACCCTTGATACGTGCCTGACACGCAAGAATTTCAATTCCTGTGACTAAAGGCAGGGGAATCCTGTAAAATGGATAGCATTATTTAATACCTATGAGAACTCCTCCATAGGAATCATCACGGTCTAGACGAATAATATTGAAATCATGGATGTTTAACACATTGTCCGAACGAAGCCATGTTTCAGATAAAGCAAACACATCACAATTCAAAAAATGGAGCATTTGCTTGAAAGAGTCAAGTTTTGGTAGAAGACTTCTACAATTCCACTGTAAAATAGTAGATTTCTCTGACTCATTCAATAAATTAGGCATCGAAATTAATGAAGGAGAGGAGGGGCCACTTTGAAACCATTTGCTTAGCTAACTGACTGATAGTAGGGAGCCAAGCAGAAATGAGACATTTCATTGAATCGTAAATTCCGAAAATATCAAAGATCCATCCAACAATCGAAGAAAAGGAAATACCTCCTGTAAATGATTGGGGTTCAGGAGCCGATTGAGAAGCGAATCTGGAATGACTTGACAATTCAGGGAAATGAACGTCATAGTTAGAGGATCCCCAACCAGGAGGGTTATTGTTGGAAGAAGCAGAAAAATGAGAAGAAGCTTCTGGTTGATTAGAGGATAACCCTCTTTTTTTAGCAGGCTTGGAGGAGGAAGTATTTTTTCTCTTACTAGCTCTACTCGCGATTATTGGATCGAAAGTAGTATCCGATTCATCATCCTCTGATAAAACAGAGAAACGATTTTCTGAAACCTCGGATACCTGAGGTGAAGCTGCCTTGAGAATATCAGCAAAGGATCGCTTAGAACGATCCTTAAGTGATTGTTTAAGTTTAATAGAACGGGATTTGTATTTTGGACATTCCTTAACTGTGTGAGGAACACCTCCACAAAGAATGCATTTATCAGCATCCTTACTGCAAGTTCTTTCATCATGGTCGACTCCACATTTAGAACATTTAATTTTATTGCAACAGAAGGTTTTAGTGTGACCTAACTGTTTGCAATTAGTGCATGTCATAATTTTGGGAGTAAATAATCGAACTGGAAGACGAAGCTTATCAATGAGCACATAATTTGGAAGAGCTGTGCCCTCAAAGGAGATTCTGAAAGAACCAGATGGGAAATATTTCTTTTCGTTACCATCCATTAAAAATGAATTCAGGGATCTTACTTCCAAAATTTTCACATGAGGAAGTTTTACATCATGAAAAATACCCTCTGCGTTTTCGAAATCTTTTAGTTGGAGAGATTTTTCCGAAACCACACCATCGATTTCAACAATGTGTGCCGGAATATACACTCGATATACATCAGTGAACAAAGAATTATCAACAATCCATTAGCGTCTTTGCAATCCGAGAGCACAACACGAAGTTTGTCTTTATTCACTTTTGTAATTTCCAAGACACTTGAGTATTTAGACTTCAAGTCTTTGCAAATTTGGGTCACCCTTAAAGGTTTCCCTTTGGGACGGAAGAATACCACCCAACGTGTTTTCGATGATCCCGAAACGTTCTGGTATTGTCGAATTCGAGAATGATTCTTGGAAGGAACATTCTCAATGATTGAATGCTGAAGAGCATTAATTGGATTTTGAACCGAGGTGAGTGGAACAGGATCATTTGTTGGTTGTGTCGAATTTTTTGTTGGGTTGGGTGTCGAATTTGACAGTAATTGGTTCTTCTTTTTCTTTGAAGGACGAACTTCAGAAAAACAATCATGAGGAGAATCTACGATAGTCATATCAACATCGGAGGTTTCGTTCCCCTCCATTTAGAAAAATTTGTGAAACAAAACTGAGAGTGGAAAGAGCATAAAACGTCTAACACGTACAGAAGTTAAAATAATTATATATAATTCGTGACCAGAAAGACCTCGATCAGCACATTCCTAATATCGGACGATCGAGGTCAGCCAATAGCCAGCCAGGAGACGATTCCAGCCGCATCAGCAAATCTACACAATAAATACAACAGCAGAACCTTCACCCGTGTTCAGTTTCAGTTCTATTATATCCTGTATCGGTGTCGCGCGTCGTTCGTCGTTTTAAATAAAGTGAAAAATAAATTATATCTTTTTTTTTAAATCTCAAACACGCCGTCCCAAACAAGATTGGCGCAGCCGTGCGGTTCCAGTGTGTGAATAAGTAACGCGTGCGTTAAAACAGTGCAAAAGCTAGGATTGGTAAATCCAGCTAAAGTGAGTCCGCGATTTATGAAAAACGAACTTGTTTAAGTGATAGCATCGAGCGCCGCTCGCGCAGTGACATTCGAGTTGAGTCTCCGCCGCGCACCGCACCTCACCGCTGGAAGAACCAGGAACCCCGCACAAAACACGATTGCAAAGGTAAGTTTTTTTCTCTTTACGGGGATTACGCTATAAAGAAATTATCTTGCCGCGGTCAGTGGCATATTTTTTTTTGTGCACCGAGTCCGTTCTAAGAGAGAGACTCGGACATAATTTTCAATTGTCACTAACTGCCCGGAGGAAGGAGTGTTCTAAGCGAAATCCTACTCCATCCAGAATTGTGGTGTTCTAAGAGAAACACAATTCTAGAAACCACACGAGTTCTAAGAGAACGTGTGCGTTTTCAAATAACACAATTGCAGACAAATCTGGAGCCACACGAGTTCTAAGAGAACGTGTGTGCTTTAATTTGTTTCACATTTAACGGCCTTATTAATGCCAAAGACAAAAACTGCTCTGAAGAAAACCCGCGAACCTTCAGATTCTGAAGAAAGCATCTCCTCTATTGATTCAGGGGATTTAGCTCACATTCCAATCAAAGAAGTTCCATCCATTGACAACCTTTCACTAAACGAAGGCCCAAATATGGAACAATTTAGTACGCAAATGCAGAAAGTTATAGAAATGATGGATGAATTCTCTGCTAAAAAGAACATGACAGAATGTTCCAACAAATCGAAACACGCTTAAATAACCCAATGCAGGTAGATCAAGCTACCATTGCACAACCCATTTTTGTACAACCTACCGTGGAACAAATTCAAAATCAAGCCATCAGCTTCGAGATGTTATGCAAGATTCCCGACCCAATAAAAATGATCCCGACTTTTGACGGCAACCAGAAACAATTAAACGCATGGCTAACAACAGCGAACGAAACACTAGATGCTTTTCGATCCCTTGTTACGCCACAACAATACAAAATGTACACCACCACGGTAATCAACAAAGTACAGGGGAAAGCAAAAGACATAATATGTCTTGCAGGTAACCCTGACAGTTTTGAAAGTATAGCAGAAGTACTGAAGAATGCTCTTGGTGATCGTCAAGAGCTTTCTACATACAAATGCCAGCTATGGCAATGCAAGATGACAAATATTACAACAAATCGAAGGGAATAATCCAAAACATAAAAACATTAGCCAAACAGAATGAAAGATACCGAATAAATTGGGAAATTATTAACGAATTCATTGAAGAGGACGGGTTAGCAGCTTTTATTGCTGGTTTATCCGAACCTTACTTTGGCTACGCCCAAGCAGCGAGACCAAAGGACATAGAAGACGCCTATGCTTTTCTGTGTAAATTAACCGCCTACGAAAAATCGCAATATTCCAGTCAGGTAGGATAAGTGAAAAATCATATTTTTCCGAGCTGGCTGGAGTGTGGTCGAAATAAACTGCCCGTCGCCATTGCCCCATATCAAAAGCCTCCCACCTCGCCGCTCTCCACCTGTACTGTTTTTTGCAAAACTGTCGCCCCGTGCCGCCCACCGAAATAAAAACATTAGCTCATCATCCGTTCATCATCTCATCATCAATTTCCACTGTCATAAAAATTCATCTGTATCAATGTGATAATATATTTATCCCGCTGCTGCTCATCTTCTCACTCCGGATTCCGAAACAGACCCACAAGCAGCTCGCACATACATCCATCATCATCAGTTTTTCCGCATCGCGGCAGTTATCACCCTCATCGTCATCCAAGAGCAAAACGTAAACATACCAATCGTGAGTTAGTGTGCGTATTGCTCAGAGCGAATAGTTTCTTTCTATTTCGTCGTCCCGTTCCGTTGCCTATTGTGTGTTTTGATTACCATCTGACATCTATACGTGCGCCCAGGTGGTGTTTTTCGAGAAGTATTACAGTGCTGCCAGTTTGTTTGCTCCTCCGTAAAATGGAAATCTGCAATAGTTGCGCATCAAACATGACATCTGCTGAAGTTGTCTGTGGTGGTTTCTGTAAAGCGTCTTTCCATTTTAAATGCGCCAGAATAACGGATACATTATACAAGGAAATCTCTGGAAATCCCGCTATTTTCTGGATGTGTAAAGGATGTCGCGACATCATGGCAAACGCACGCTTTAAGAACACGATAACATCGATGAATGCTGCCACCAAGGAACTGAACGATGTGTACCAAAAGGTTGTCGATAATCTGAAGACGGAGATAAAAGACAGCTTGATTGCCGAGCTGAGAGTGGAGATACAAGGAGGCTTCAATAAAATTTCTCCAGCGGTATTGTCGCCCCTGCCTCACCGTTTTCAATTTGGCAATCGATCAACACCGAAAAGAGCCCGCGACGAAGATCCCGAACGACCTGAACGGCCAACGAAAATGTTTCGTGGTACAGGTTTGATGGCGAACGGAGCAACTATCGCAGCCACAGAAAGATCAGATAACAGATTTTGGTTGTATCTTTCGAAAATTTCACCCGAAGTTTCTGAAGTGGAGATCCAAAACCTCGCCAAGGAATGTCTGCAGACGGATGATGTAGTGGCAGAATCGCTTATTCCAAGGGGCCGACCGTCAACCACGTTGACGTTTGTGTCGTTTAAGTTGGGAATCAACCAAAACCTGAAGATGAAGGCAATGGACCCCTCTACTTGGCCGCAAGGAATTGAATTTCGCGAATTCGTGGACAATGGCACCTCCACACGGCATTTTTGGAAACCTGTGCCAATAGCCGACCCGGGAGCAACGTCGACGTAACAATTCTGCCAACCTCAATCAGCACTCGTGATTTCTTGACCATTTATTATCAAAACGTCCGTGGTTTACGTACTAAAACGAACGCTTTGCTTCACTCGTTGCTCTCCTGTGATTTCGACGTGGTAATTTTCACCGAAACGTGGCTTCATTCCGACATTGCGAATACCGAGTTAGCAGCTAACTATACAATCTATCGTTGTGATCGGAACTCTCGCACCAGCTCATTTCAACGCGGCGGCGGCGTTTTGATTGCTGTCAATCCCAGACTTAATTGCAAATCTGTGCATCTGTTAGACAGTGAGAACCTTGAACAAATTGCCGTACAAATTGTTCTTCTACATCGATCGCTCTTCCTATGCTGCATCTATATTCGTCCCAACAGCCATCTGGATATTTATACCAAACACGCCGAGTCTGTGCAACAAATTATAGATATGGCAAAGCCTCATGATTCAACTATCGTCGTGGGTGATTATAACCTACCAAATCTAGTGTGGAATTTCGAAGAAGACATCAACGGCCTGTTGCCACTCAATGCATCGTCTGAACAAGAACTTGCTCTTGTCGAGTCCATTTTGTCCGTTGGACTCAAGCAAATCAACGATCTAGTCAATGTGAATGGCAAGTTACTTGACCTGGTATTCGTTAGCGATTCAGACGGTATTGAGCTGTTTGATCCACCATCTGCTATTTTAAAAATCGACGATCATCATAAGCCGTTACTTTTAAAACTTGACGTCCATTCGCCTGGCCAGATCCGCCCGCCCGGTGTTCCAGCAGCTCGCAGTGAGTATGACTTTGCACGGTGTGACTTTAACGCTATCAACGAGCGAATCGGCTCGTTGAATTGGACAGAGCTTCTTGACCTCTCTGACATTGATGCAGCCGTCTCTGCCTTCTACGACAACATATATCAAATAATTCAAGACACCGTTCCTGTTAAAAGATGTAAGCCTTCCCTAAATTTCACACAACCATGGTGGAATTCCGAACTCCGTAATCTGCGTAACCGTCTGCGAAAAGCTCGGAAACGTTATTTCCGCTCCAAAACAGCTGCTAATAAAACTGCTGTACAGTCGGCTGAAGCCGAGTATAGTGGTTTACATGAACTTAGCTTTCGGCAGTACATTGACAATTTGCAGAGTAGTTTCAAGATAAATCCATCATCTTTCTGGAATTTCGTAAATTCCCGAAAAGGCTCTGCACGTATTCCAGTGGACGTTACATACTGTAGTCAAAGCTCCTCTGACGCTGCTAGCTCTGCTAATCTCTTTGCGGAATTCTTCCGAACCGTTTACGAAGTCGATCAAGCTCCGACTCCGCAGGAATACATCGATAACTTGCCGAGTTTTGATATTCGTCTACAGCAAATCACCTTCAGCCACGACGATATTTTCAAAGCCCTCTCTTCTGTTGACGCCTCGAAAGGTCCTGGTCCGGATCGAATTCCACCTTCCTTCATTAGGAATTGTGCTGCATCATTGACCATCCCTGTGAAGTTTATTTTCAATCGATCACTTCTTGACGGCGTCTTTCCTGAGTCATGGAAGCTAGCATCCATAACCCCGATCTTCAAATCTGGAAACATTCACAGCGTGGAAAACTACCGTCCAATCTCGATACTGGACTGTTTGGCGAAAGTCCTGGAAAGACTGCTACACGATAAGCTGTACACGGCAGTCCGATCGTTAATCTCGGAATTTCAGCACGGGTTTATGAAGAAACGCTCCACCATTACCAATCTGATGACCTTCACTAACACTCTGGTTGGTGCCATCGAGAAGCGTCGTCAAGTTGATGCCGTGTATATCGATTTCTCCAAGGCGTTCGACAAAGTTCCGCATGGTCTCGCTATCACAAAACTGAGCCGCCTCGGTCTTCCTTCGTGGATTGTTCGCTGGATAGAATCGTACCTTTCGTACAGGAAAGCTTTCGTGAAGGTTCACGATGCCACATCGAATGCGTTTCAACTACCGTCCGGGGTTCCTCAGGGTAGTCACCTTGGTCCTCTCATCTTTATACTTTTTTTAAACGATGTATGCGACCACCTAAGCTGCTGCAAGCTCTTGTATGCAGATGACCTAAAACTCTACCGCATTATCAAGACGACGGTTGATTGCCTGGCTCTGCAAGCTGATATTGAACGCTTGTCATCGTGGTGTAAGATGAACGGAATGTTGGCAAACCCAGCCAAATGCAAAATCATCACCTTCAGCCGAAGTCGAACACCGGTCACGTTCGAATATTCGATGAATGAGTCACCGCTTGTGAGAGTATGCTCTATCAAGGACCTTGGGCTACTTTTAGACAGGAAATTGAGATTCAACGAGCACATATCGATGACAGTCACTAAAGCAAACTCCATGCTTGGCTTCCTGAGAAGAAATACAGCGCAATTTGACGACGTACATGCCATGAAGTCACTGTACTGTTCTCTGGTTCGCAGCGTATTAGAGTATGGAGTGCAGATCTGGGCCCCGTATCACAGTGTGCACGTAACACGTATCGAAAAAATCCAGAAACGTTTTATAAGAAGCGCATTACGGCGGCTCCCATGGACAAATCCCGACAATCTACCGCCTTACGAACATCGATGCGCGCTCATCGGACTCCAAACTCTGTCGAGCCGGCGTAGTTTTCTGCAAAGGCTGTTCATCTACGACGTACTAAGCAACAACATCGACTGCGGCAGCATACTGCAAAATATTAATATTCACGTTCCGAACCGCCAACTCCGAAGCACTTCCTTTCTCAGAGTTCAAGGGCACCGTACTACATACGGATATAACAATCCGCTAGATAGATGCTGTAGGCTTTTTAACGATGTGCACGATATTTTTGATTTCAACATAAGTAGACTAGTTTTTAAAGATAGAATTAAGAATGTCTAAATAGTCTGTGTGGTCTGTGACCAAAGATGGTAAATAAATAAATAAATAAATTAAGGTCTAAAGAAATAACAGCTCACACTATGACACCCGGTAATTTCAATAGAAAATACGAGAACAAAGATTTCGAAAACAAGGCTAATAATAAACCCTTCCAACAGAATAAAACCTTTAAACCATTCAAATTCGAGAATCAAAAACCAGAACGAAATGAAATCGAACCTATGGATACAAGCAACACACGCAGTAAATTAACAATAAATAAGAGAACTATAAACAACCACGAAGTAACGAAAATCGACTCCGGCGACGAATTCTCAGAAAATCTCAAATCAGATAGCGAATCAGATGATGACCTAGACTTAAATTTTCACTCGGGGTCCACAAATCAAGATCTAACTTAAATTATCTTCCCTATCTAAAACTGAAACATCCACAAACCAAAAAGTTATTAAACATCCTTATAGATTCTGGAGCAAACAAGAATATCATTGCACCAGGTATCCTACAGAAAACTAGTACAGTACCAGACACAAAAATCAAAAGTGTTTGCGGAACCAAGTGTGAAGGAAAAAGGACGAATAGACCTTTTCAATGGCGCGTTCAAACCGATTCCGTTTTACATATTGAAATTCCATTATTTTTTCGACGGTCTGATAGGATCAGAATCCTTAGCAAACCTAAAAGCTCACATAAACTACGAAAATGAAACCTTAACACTATCAGATAAACAATATTCATATGCGAAATTCCACCCTTCAAAACAACTTTATTATCATTCCGTAACAATAGAAACCAAAAACAACGGTGACTGGTTAGTTCCCACATATCAAAAACTTTATAAGAAGACCTTTATTCAACCTGGACTCTATAGAGCGCAAGACAATAAAACTACTATAAACATCGTTTCCGCATATAAGAACCCCACGAATTTACCAAAAATTGAATTAACCGTTAACAACTTTGAAACTATTTCCCCCTTCCCGATAAAACCTACGGAGAACATATCCGAGAAAGAAATTGACAATATCATTAGAACGAATCACCTATCCCCACTAGAAAAATCAAAATTAATTAAAGTCCTCTACGAAAATCAAACAGTCTTGTTGAAACAAGGAGAAAGACTTACTTCCACCTCAGCAACCAAACATAAAATTTTAACAGATAACGATCTTCCTATCTACACAAAGAATTACCGATACCCCCATCATTTCAAACGAGACGTTCAAGAACAGATACAAGAAATGCTAGACAATGGTATTATTCGTCCATCTAAAAGTCCATACTCCTCACCTATTTGGGTCGTGCCAAAAAAGATAGACGCATCTGGCAAAAACAAAGTAAGAGTTGTAATCGACTATAGGAAGTTGAACGAACATACCAACGACGACAGATATCCCATGCCCCAAATTGAAGAAATCCTTGATTCTCTGGGAAAATCCGAATACTTTTCGACAATTGATTTGAAATCTGGGTTCCACCAGATACCAATGGACCCAAAACATATCGAAAAAACAGCCTTCTCTACAGACAAAGGGCATTTCGAATTCACCAGAATGCCTTTTGGACTAAAAAACGCCCCTGCTACATTCCAGAGAGCAATGAATGATATTCTCGGCAATTATATCGGAACGAAATGTTATGTGTATCTAGATGACATAGTTATTACTGGATACAATTTGGAGAACCATTTAGAAAATCTTCAATCAATTTTAAAACGTTTATCAGAATTCAATTTAAAGATACAATTAGATAAATGTGAATTTCTCAAAAGACAAACAGAATTCTTAGGACACATAATAACATCTGAAGGAGTAAAACCAAATCCGGAAAAAATTGAAAAAATCATTCAATGGCATCTGCCCAGAAATCAGAAGGAAATTAAACAATTTATTGGCCTAGTTGGATACTATAGAAGATTCATTCAGGATTTTTCAAAAATCACTCACCCCATGACTAAATATTACAAAAAAGGTTCGACAGTCGAATCACAAGATCGTTCATACCTCAACTCTTTTAATACACTTAAACAGATACTCTCCACAGATCAAATATTGGCGTACCCACAATTCGAGTATCCTTTCATATTAACTACAGATGCATCCGGTTTTGCTCTGGGTGCTGTACTTTCACAATTACAAGACAATGTTGAAAGACCAATCGCATTTGCCTCCCGAACACTTTCAGACACAGAATCTAGATATGCGACTAATGAAAAAGAAGCACTAGCCATTATTTGGGCAGTGAACAAATTCAAGCCATATTTATATGGTCAGAAATTCACTCTCATAACCGACCATAAACCCTTAATATTCATCAAATCCTCAGACAAAAATTCCAAAATCTTACGGTGGCGCTTAGATTTAGAAAACTACGACTACGAAATTAAATACAGAGAAGGAAAGTCCGACGTTGTAGCGGACGCTTTGAGCAGGATGCCAATCGAAACAAACGTTAACATAACAAACTTCCAATTTTTCAGATCCCGACAACCAAGAGGACGGTGCAGCATCGATTATGAATAACACCCCGCAGTCAAACTACCCCGATAACCTCCCTAATTCCTCCGATTCACAAACAGTTCACTCCGCCGACGATTCCTCCAACTATTTTATTCACTTCTCCGAACGTCCACTAAATTACTTCCGCAACCAGATAATCTTCAGAATTTCAAGGTTGGATACCGTCATTCAAGAAACATTATTTCAAAACTACCACAGGACAATCGTATCACAACCTTCCTTCAGCAAAGATCAAATAACCCACTTCCTAAAAATCTTTCACAACGGGAAACAAACAGCCCTTATGGCCCCGGAGAACCCCATACAAACTATTCAGGAATCTTTCAAAGAAAATTTCAGTCAAAAGGGACACTTTGTATTTACTGACAGAATGGTAGAAGATGTCCAAAACGAAAACAGACAAGATCAAATAATAGTAAAAGAACATGAGAGGGCACATCGTGGTATCTCGGAAGTGGAAGCACAAATTAAAAGATCGTATTTCTTCCCCAACATGTGCATGAAAATTCGAAAGTTTATAAACTCCTGCGAAATATGTAACACGCACAAGTACGAGAGGAAACCATTTAATATAAAGGTATCCCCAAGACCAATCACTGAAAAACCGTTAGATAGAGTCCACATGGACATATTCATTATAGATAAACATTGCTTTTTATCTTTAATCGATTCGTTTTCAAAACATTTGCAAATGATTTTTCTTAAATCAAAAAATTTAATACATGTTCAGAAAGCATTGGGAAAATACATCAGTAACTTCGGAGTGCCTAAACAAATCATAATGGACCATGAAACTACTTTTAGGTCTATCCAACTTAAAGATTTTCTCGCTCAATTAGGAACACTAATAGATTACGCAGCATCATCTGAGTCTAACGGACAAATTGAACGTGCACACTCAACTATTATAGAAATCTTTAACACCAATAAACATAAATTCAGAACCATGGGAACTAAATCAATTGTCAAGTTATCTGTAGCATTGTACAATAATACTGTGCACTCTTCCACTCAATACACACCAAACGAGATTCTTTTTAACCAAAATAATATTGTCAACCCAGAAGAAATTTTAAGGGATGCACAAGAATTGTTCATTAAAGCTAAAGTAAACATGGAGAAGTCACAGAAACATGTTATTAACCAGAATGTAAAGAAAGAAGATCCACCCAATATAAACGAAGGGCAAGAAGTTTTCGTCACACCAAATATTCGAACCAAAAAACAAGCAAGAGCAAACAAAACCAACGCCAATGCGGTAACAGACCACACATTTAAAAACAACAATGGAGTGAAACGACATAAAAATAAAATCAAAAGACCTCATGTCAAGAACTCACAATTAGAAATCTCCATAAAGATCTCATCTTGATGCACAAGATAAACCCTTGTAAGATCCAGACAGGGAACATTAGGATTGTCCATCCAATTAATTTAACAGATCTAGAGATTACAATCAATCAACTTACGAACCTAGTATACCACAAACAAAAACAGAACAATGTACTTAACCAAATTAGCAAACACAAAATACGCGAATTGTACTCTAATTTTCTACTCATTAAACCAACGACGCATAAGAGAACAAGGAGATGGGACATCATCGGTACAACATGGAAATGGATAGCCGGGAGCTCGGACGCCCAAGACCTACGAATAATCGACAGAAGCTTGAACCAATTAGTCGAAGAGAACAACCACCAAATCAAAATCAACGAACAAATTGGCAATAGCATTTCGGAACTAACATCCGCCATCAACGAAATAATCGAAAAACAACACATCAATCAAATCATTCTTGATGATATCGACATAATCACAACTATTCTAAATATCGACACCCTCAACAAAATCCTCATCAACATCCAAGAAGCGATACTTTTTTCAAAAATGCGCGTTACGAATAGTAAAATATTATCTAGCAAAGAAATGTACTTGATTAAAACTATCCTTAACAACCAAGGAGTACAGACGGAAATTCCAGAAGAAACACTTAACCTTGTGACTCCAAAGATAGCAACCAGTGAGAACACTCTGCTCTACATTCTGCATGTCCCAGAATTAGAACCACAAGAATCTACAGTTATCCGTATATACCCGTTGAATCAGAACGACACCGTCATAAAAGATTACCCTCAATTCGTAATAAAGCAAGGCAGACAACTTCTAACTACATCAAAACCAGAAAACTACGTACAATTAAACACGTACACAAGAGAGTTCAAAGACTCTTGTATTTACCCACTCATCATGGGCAACGAACCACACTGCCTCATGGAAAAGAATGAAAGAACCTCAGCAAAACTGAAAACCAATAACAAAGTTTTAATCACTAACGCGAATAATTATGAATTGCATTCAGATTGCGGACCAAGTAACAGGCTACTTTCTGGAAATTTTGTAATATCCTTCTCGAATTGTACAATCACCTACATGGGACACAATTTTACATCGAAGGAGAAAATTAGCGAAACTGAAACAATCCAAGGAGCTCTCCATGAACTTTTCATCAACAAACAAACCATAAGAAAACATGACGTTGCAAAAATAGAAGAAGTAGCGCTTTCAAACAGGAAACATTTGGATGAAGTATCCTTACAACAAGAAACCGACCAAAAATGGAAATGGACTCTGGTAGGAGGAACATCTCTATCTTCAACTCTTTTAATAATCATCTTGATTTTGATCTATTATCATATAAAATCCATCCAGCAAAGACAGTACCGAAAACATAAACACCAAAAGAAGAACGTATCATCAAGTACCCAAAATGACCAGCCAAGTGCCGAGGACGACACTTTTTCACACCACCCAAGAGCGGGCCACCAGCCGGGTTCAACACGAAGAGCTACCGCCACACGGAAACAGCAGCCATCGACATCACCAACGAAACGCTGCGCCTACGAGGCGTGTTGCGACTGTCAGACGACAGTCGTCCACACTTGTGGGTACTACTAGGCGACGGATCATGTGGACACACGAAATGAACGAATTCGTGATCCGCGCCTATTACATCTGCACTGCTTTGGAGACGGACATGAGCGGTCGCCCTCGAATACTCGCAATGTTCGAGGAAGCGTATCCAGAGTTCGTCTGGAGGCTTGACCAAAACGCGATGAACGCGAGGCGTAGAGCGATTGTACGCAACAATATGCTCTCCCAAACGCACGTCGACGAGATCAAGCAGCAGGTGCAGAGAGAACTAAGCTCTAGAACAAGCAGAGCAAGCGATGTGTCGAGACGAAGTTCAGTACGGCTGAGCAATTCATTCGCGAGTGGGGCACGCGAATCAGCACCAGTGGAGGCCACAGTACAACAACCCCCTGAGCCGGAAGATCCACAGCCAGATCAACAACTACTACGCGATGGAAGACCAGAGTCTTCCAATACGACGAGGCGATCTCACAGTTCCGCGACACGGACCCTTTGTCGCGCCCCAGGATCCCGAAGTTGCAGCATTCCCGCAGGCTGACAAGTGCTGTAAAGCTCATGAACGAGCACGTTCTTCCGCTGCACTTGGTTGATGCTGAGAACATGGAGGAGCTGCAACTGAAAGTTTACTGTGCTGCTGTGGCTACCGCCAAAAGTTTAGGATACCGTATTAGGCCAAGAGGCGGACTGCTCCAACATCTCCGTGAAAGGCGTGAGCCTCCATGGCGAAGGAGATTGGAGCAACGGATCCTAAACAAGCGCGCCGCAATTGGAAGACTGATGGCATACAAAAGAGGCAGCAGATCGGTGAAATTATGTCGCCAAGTTGCTGTGATCGTGCGGCCTACTGAACTTCGCCAGCTGAGAGCTCACCAGCTGACGGAAAAACTCGACACACTGGTACAGCAATTGAGCGTCCTTACAAAACGGCTGAAACGTTACTCTGACTCTGCAAAGCGCCAGGAACAAAATCGGATGTTCAGAGATAACGAGAAAGCGTTCTACGACCACATTAGCGACGAGAAGCCCGACTACCGCGAAGGTTTGCCAGATATTAGCGATGTGACGAACTTCTGGGCTGGTATCTGGGAGACCCCAGTAGAACATCGCGACGGGCAAATGTGCTTAAGACGGGAGGAGGAGAGTTGTGGTGAAATTGGAGAGATGCCAGCTATCATCGTCGGAGAGAACGATGTCCGCGAAGCCTCGCGGTACCTGAGGAACTGGGCAGCACCGGGCCCCGATGGTGTCCAGAACTTTTGGCACAAGAAGCTGACCGTCGCACATCCAAAGATAGCTAAGTGCTTCAACAAGGTGCTACGTGACCCACACAACCTTCCTGAATTCGCCACCCGTGGCCGATAACGTGCCTATCGAGTCTGTACAAAATACTGAGCAGCATAATTACCGCCAAAGTTTCTGCTCACTGCGAACAGCATCACATCATTGCAGAAGAGCAGAAAGGATGCAGGAAAAATACGCATGGCTGCAAAGACCAGGCCATCATCGACGCAGCCATAGTCGGCCAGGCGGTATATAACCAGCGGAACCTAAGTATGGCCTACATCGATTACAGGAAGGCTTATGACTCCATATCTCACTCGTTTCTCGTCCGGGTATTGGAGCTCTACAAAATTGATCCCGTCGTCGTTAGGTTCCTGCAGCATGCGATGAGGCAGTGGAGTACGTCTCTGCACCTCAGTGATGGGGAAAATGTGTTGCAGTCTAGAACGCTGCAGATAAAGAGGGGGATATTCCAAGGCGACTCTTTCAGCCCGCTTTGGTTTTGTCTGGCACTGAACCCTCTCAGTAGGACGCTCAATAGAAACGGTCATGGCTATAAAATAAGGTATGGCGACGGCGCCCACGAAGAAGTGACCCATACCTTCTACATGGATGATCTCAAGGTCTACGCTGATTCACGTCAGCGTCTAGGTGTAGCTATCCGGGTTGTCGAAGACATAAGCAGGGACATCTGCATGGAGTTCGGCCTCGACAAGTGCCGACAAGTGTCGACAAGTTCTTGAGTCGAGTGAACTGTGTCCTGAGGACTTTCCTCAACGCGGGGAACAAGGTACGCGCGATCAACACATTCGCGGTTCCCCTGCTGACCTTCAGTTTTGGTGTAGTCAAATGGAGCAAAACTGACCTAGAGGACCTTGAGAGGAGGATGAGGAAAGCATTTAAAGAGGCCGGAATGCACCATCCTCAATCGGCACTGGAGAGAGTTTCACTGCCACGCAAAGAAGGGGGACTTGGAATAGTCGACATATCTGCACTGTGTGTTGCCCAGGTACGACAACTGCGCGAGTACTTCGCAGAACGCGCCAACCAAAACGCGCTATACCGGGCTGTTTGCGCCGCCGACAGAGGATACAGCGCTCTGCACTTGGCGCAAGCGGAGTACCAACTCAACTGCAATCTGCAGACAGTGTAGGAGAAGATTGCAGCTTGGAAGCAGAAGGCAGTGCATGGTGCCCACCCCCATCAACTGGACCGGCCACACGTCGACAAGGCCGCATCTAATCTGTGGCTAACGCGTGGTGAACTCTCTTCAGTAGTAGAAGCCGACATGATAGCCATCCAGGACAGGATAATGCCGACGAGAAACTGCAGGCGGTACGTCTGGCATCAAGACGTTGATGACATTTGCCGGATGTGCCATCAACCAGGTGAAAACATAGAGCACATTATGGGAGGCTGTCCCGTTTTGGCCAACGCAGCCTACACCGAGCGCCACAACAACGTGGCCCGTATTGTTCATCGACAACTGGCGCTCCAATGTGCTCTACTGGAAGACAACGTAATAAACTACCGGTACCTGCTTGCACCTGTCCTGGAAAATGACCGTTTCAAGCTGTACTGGGATCGCACTGTTCTGACCGACCTCTCGATCCACCACAACCGCCCAGATATAATGGTTTACGACAAGAGTGACCGCAAAGTCACCATCATCGATGTCGCTATTCCACTGAACCACAATCTGGAGGAGACCCACGGTCGCAAAATCTGCAAGTACCGACCATTGGGCGTGGAGCTCAAGGAACTGTGGGGGCTAAGGGAGGTCCCAAGAATTGTTCCAGTCGTTCTCTCTGGAACTGGAATTGTCCCGAAGACACTTCTGGAAGCGCTAAAGGTGTTGAACATGGAGAAGGAATTGGCCGGCATCCAAAAGTCGGTCATCCTTAGCACCTGCGCGATTGTCCGACAATTTCTCGGTCAGGACTGAAACAGCACGAGCATGCAGATACGTGCATTTCGCAGAGCCTAGTCCCCCTTTGGCATTCAGAAGCCCGGGGGCAGGTGAAAATTCTGGCTAGGTTCGCCTAGTTAAGAAGAGAGATAAGTCTGCCAAAAAGAAACAGATAAATAGAATAAAACAAAACAAAAACTTATCTGCTTTATATTTTCCAGTGGCAAGAGATCTTCAAAAATCCTGTTCCAAGGTTCAATACAGCTTCACACACCGAAAAGTACTTGAGAATGCAAAAATCGAACATCTTCTTCGGGGAATTTCACTCGCTGAATAAATGGGTCCAGTTACTGCACTATTTCTTCCGGAAAAAGTTTTCAAAACGCTGAAATGTCTTAGAGAAAGAAAAATCACAAAGAAAATCTGAAATATTCGTTATAATGAAAATTATACGTCACCTTTATTCCACGGCTTGCTGATGTATGATCTTCATTTTATCTTTCGAATAATGTGATTCATACCACTTCGTTTTGCCCGAAAGAGATTATTAATGCTCAAAGAAGGAATCGAGTCCTCCGAGGAAATTACCCAGCGCAAATTAGAGTCGACTATCGATTGCGGCATTCGTACACAAATAATTTCATAATGTAGTTTCATCAAAGTGATTTCTTCGATATGGGGAAATATTCACTACACCATGTCATGTATTTCATATTCTTCACTACCAAATCCATATTCATGGCCTCTATCGGTATCGAATTATCATCGACACCACGATTTTCGCTAAATGCTCATTTCAGTTCGGCCTGCAAAAAAATTTTCTGAACTCTAATCCATCAAATTTGGAGCCCTGAAAAGGGCCGTTGATTATATGCTAAGCTAATAGGACACTCTCCTCTGATGCGATGGGCCAGCTGGATGTCCTTGGGCATAATGTGACGCGCTTTGCGTGGATAGCACACAAATTGGTATCTTCGAATAGGTCTCCTGCAGCGTCATAACCGCGGAACCTTGGAAGCGCAAGTCGGTTTTGAAGTCCTGAGCAATTCCACGAACCAAATGCTGCAAAGGTAGCTTGCGGATCAGCAATTCGGTCGACTTCTGATAGCGACGAATTTCACGCAAAGTTCCTGGTCGATAGCGATGTGGCTTTTTAACACACTTCCTGCGACTGGTGCGCTTATCCGAGCTACTTTCGTGGTGCCTTACCACCGAAAGACTAACGAGCTGTTTGCTTGGTCCCGATGAAACGAGTCCTCACGGTGCGAGTAAGAAATGAACGAAAGCAAAGGAAGCATCATATTATAAATCATAAAAGTATAAAATGTAAACCCCACCCTCTTTATTATATTCGTAGCTTAGCCTGAGAGAGAAACGAATAACATCGAAGTAAGAATACAGTGATGTATTTGAATCCGGACACTTTGCGTTACATTTAATATCATACCGCAGCCACAACATTTTGTGCATGTTGAATTAATATGATTGATAAGTAACTATCAAGTAACTATCAGTAACTATATTAGTAACTATTAATCCAAGATACGACCGCATTGTTGACGTAGAACTACGCTGTTATTTTATATAAGTCGCTTGTTTATACCTTCGGATATTATTCTATAATGCTGTGAAATTTTTCATTGTAGAATCAGTTGACGATAATTGATTGATGATTCATTCTTGCCCTCGCAAAACAATCGTATGTTGCAATTTATTTCATGTCAATGCATTGAAAATTTACCTCGAAGGCTATTCCGGTGGCCTTTTTCGAAATTGACATAGACTCGGCTACAGTCGATTATATACATGTTGCACCAGCATCATTATTCCATATCTCATAACTACATCAATATATCTTTGGCACCGCATGTAAACAACAACAATGACAACACTTGCAAGTATCAAGTATCATGCTACATGTTATTTAGTATTGCCTCAAAGGAATCGCACCTCTAGATATCGTTCGTACAAACTAAGCGTAAACCAAGCGCCAAACAAGCGTTCACCATAGCATGCATACAGAGCCATACATTGGTGGCTTGAAACTACTAGCAATATAAACATTTCTCATCATTTTGCGCTATTCTCAATAGAAACGCTTCTGTTAATATTACTGGCCTCGAAAAGAGTTGCATTACTTTCTTATGCTCGAGATAAGCACAGCTGTCTCCCTTAGTGGAGGAAGTTTTGCTACTGGCAAGCAAAACCTAATCACATACAAAATTCCAAGACATTTACTTTCTTGATGACTAAACAAGAGAAATAAACTCTTTTTGTTAATAACAACCTCTAAAACAGTAGCAATGCTTCATTATGATCAATATTAGCGCAAATGCAATCCTAGTTGAAGGCAGTTTTGCAACTGGCACGCGAACCCAAATAACTTATAACATTCCAGTAAGATATTCAAGATAATAATAATAACTTTTGGTGCACAACCTTAACGTCTGCTTCGCCATAACGTCAGTTTAATGCATTGATGCATTCTCAAAGGCACAAACGAAGTCCTTATGAAGACGGAAAATAAACAATGTTAACTGCTTGGAAAAAGACTGAATTATGCCACACAGCTTGTACTCTGCTGTAACACCCATCGATGCGAATTCGCTGATGAGTTTGTCAAGAGCGACCGCCTTCACCACCAGCAGGGGAGCTTGATTTTGGTTGCTGCCTGGGCGTTTACATTTACTTCGCTGTTGTTCGGTGCGGTGTCACATTCGCGAAGGCTCGGTTCAGTGCGAGCGCTTTTCACTGCACCAACACGGCGTGCATCATTAGATGACGCTTACCTCGAAATTTTATTGCCCCTGGCAATGCGTTCGTTTTTTTGCAGGGCTCGAGCCTGCCTTCCTCTTCTTCTTGCTCATCGCACACTACGCGAAGCGTCCAATTTATGACGCGGAAAGAAGAACACACGATACGAATAACGCGAAACACGAACAGAAAAATCAAACGACGATTTCCAAGTTGGATTACCACTGGTGGGGTCCAATCTTAGATCGAAGCGCATCGAAAGCAAAGTGAACTGGATTGCTCAACAGTCCGATACCGAATGAAAGTTTGCCTTTTTTTTACTAAAAGATATTTATTCAAGTATTCTTAAATCTAGTACAATTTTTAGTTTACATGTCAATTGATCAGCCTTGTGGGCCCGGCAACTTCGTTCAGATTGAATTTTGTTTTTAAGAATGTTTATAACAATGCATCGTTTGTAATCTAATTTACATATGAACCCGGAAGGAGGGAAATATAAAATTTTTAATTGGGAAAAATTTGATAACCTACCTAACTACAAAAAAAAATAAAACTATGGGACTAGGGCCCGAATGAATACGTGCGGGGACCGCTGGCAAGACTCCCTGAATCTAGTCAGGATTATATTATTTCGCTCTTCCAGCACCTGAAGACCAGACAACCGGTGGATCTCTGAAATTCGTGTCCTAGGTGGACTGTCCAGGATCATTCGAAGGATCTTGTTTTGGATGACCTGAAGTTTACGGTGGTGGCTATTGGCGCAACTCTCCCAGATTGGCAGACCATACTCAATCACCGGTAAAACGATCTGCTTGTATATCGCAAGTTTATTTTTCCGCGTTAAAGTAGACTTTCGATTGATGAGCGGGTAAAGCGACTTGAGAAGCTTGGAACACTTCGTGGATGTTTTGTTCACATGGGAAGCGAAGTTCAAATTCCTGTCCAGGGTGAGGCCCAGGTAGACTACATCATTCGACCAATTTATGGGAGTGCTGTTGAGGTGGACTTTCACGTCATTAGGCGGAACAAGTCGTGGTGATTTGGAGTGTGGAAATATTATGGCTTGTGTTTTCGCCGCGTTGATGCATATCTTCCATGATTTTAGGTAGTCAGAAAGAACATCCAGGCCTCTCTGCAAATTTCTAGTTAACGGACGTATCATTCGACCCTTGTAGATGATAGCGGTGTCATCAGCGAACATCGACAGCACGCCATCACCAGGTAGGGGATTAACATCAGATGTATAGATGTTAAACAGGATAGGACCTAGGAGGCTACCCTGCGGAACTCCCGCTATGACGCTGAACATATCGGAGAGCGTGTTGTTTAGAGAGACCTGAAAAGTCCTATCCGAGAGATAGTTCCCGATGAACTTGATAAGGAAGATCGGGAAGTTGAAACGTCGTAGCTTGAACACAAGACCATTGTGCCAGACATTGTCGAACGCCTTTTCGACGTCCAACAATGCCATGGCAGATGTTTTGGATATGGACTTGTTCCGCCTAATGATGTTCGTGACACGCGCAAGCTGGCTGATAGTGGAGTGACCTTTCCTGAACCCAAACTGCTCACGGAGGAAGATGTTATTCTGATTTGCAAACTCTAGTAATCGACTAAGAACCAGTTTTTCAAACAGCTTTGAGATTGACGACAAGAGGCTGATGGGGCGATAGCTTTTGGCACTGGTAGGGTCTTTACCAGGCTTGTGGATTGGTATTATTTTGGCTAGTTTCCAGCGAGACGGGAAGTAGCCAAGCTCCAAGCACTTGTTGAAAATCGATACCAAGTGCTCGAAGAAGCCAACGCTCAAGTTTTTTAACTCGAGATTGAGCACTCCGTCAAACCCGGCGGCCTTCATGTTTCTTGTACTACGGATCGCAGCTATCGCCTCATCAGCCGTTATTCTCGATTCCTCGGGTAGAACGATGGGGGTATCAGCGACACTAACCAGAACCTCCTCGACGATAGGCTCGTGGGGACTCACCATGGAGCGACCAAGATTGTGAGAATCCACGAAGTGTTGACCAAGCGCATTTGCTTTTTCGGCAGATGTAATTAGCAGAGACGGGAACGAATCCGGTGATTTGAGTGGAGGAATGGGTCGCGGTTTATTTTTAAGGAGCTTGGCAGTTTTCCAAAACGGTTTTGCACAATCTGGGAGCGAGCGAAGATGATCTGAAAATTGTTTATTCCTGAGATTCACAATCCTGGCATTTATGATTTTCTTTAGACGATTGCAATTAGCCTTCAGGTGGAGGAGACCAGTCCGTTGATACTGGCGACGGATAGTGTTGCGAAGTCTAATTAGATTTTTAGTTAACCTGTCTAGATTCAGGGAGTTACTCACCACTCTTGAAGCCGGAACGTGTCGGTCTCTGGCCCGGGAGATCGCCTCATCTATGGCCTGAAGGGAACGGTTGATGTCGTCGGTTGACTCAGGTACAATGTCATAATCGATATCGATGTCGACGCACTGCTGGAACTGCGACCAGTCGACGCGATGGTAGTTGCGTCTCGAAGCCAGGAATCTGTTGACGGATGACCCTACTTCAATCGCCACCGGATAGTGATCAGAGCTGAGCTCTTGGTAGACGACAGGCTCCGAGATATTTGTCGTGTTTGAGATAAATATGTCGATGGTTGCGTGGATACCGGATCGGCTCAAACGGGTGGGACCATCCGGGCTTAGAATGGTGTACTCTGCTTCTTGGAAGTCATCGTGCAGGATCATACCGTTTCGGTTACAGCGGGTGTTGCCCCACGCTTGATGCTTCGCATTTAGGTCGCCACCGATGATGAACTGCTGCCGCCGCCGAGTCAGTTGAATGATGTCGTTTCGAAGAAATGCTGCCGAGCCGTCCCGTATGTTTGTTTGTTTGGGGCAGTAAGCTGCGACTATAGTAATGGGACCGACTGGGGTTGAAACTTCCACCCCAACGGCCTCGATGATCTTCAGCTCGAAGCTTGGAAGCAGCTGACAGCAAATATTTCTTCTGAGTGCGATGGCCACGCCACCACCCACAGAGCTGGTTCTATCGAGCCTTACGAGGCGGAAATCAGGAAGGAAGAAATTTATATCGGGTTTGAGGTGTGTTTCCGTGATAATAGCTACGTCAATTTCGTTCTCGTTGAGAAAGTCAACGAGCTCAATGGCTTTACTCTTGAGCGAGCAAGCGTTCCAATTTGCTATTCGTAAGATGTTACGGTCCATACTTGGAGATGAGGGCGAGAACAGCCTCAAGCTGTTCATTCAATGTCTTGCATGTGCGTTGAATCCTAATGACCTCGGAGACTAGCAGAACGAGCTCCTTATCATTCAAAGGTGCGCCCTCGGCGGTCGTGCCGGATGTTACACGTGAGTACGACAGACCCGGGAGGGGGGTTTGATTCTGCTGCGACGCTGCGTCCATGAGCCGATTCTGCACTGAAGAGCCGCTAGGGATCACTTGGTTGCTTGCGATGGGGGCGGCGGGCTCACCACGATTTCGTAGATTGTTGAGTGGAAGAGGGGACAGATTTGGAGCTGCACGGCGTTGTTGAAGCGCGGGAAATTGCACATCGTTGACTGCTGGTGGACGTGGGTTGCGCTTTCGTCCTGGATGGTTATTGACGGAGGCACGCTTTCGGATCTCAATGTACTCTGCCCTCTTCGGACACGCACTGCTGGTGGGATTGTGACCAGCTCCGCAGTTCGCGCAGACAGGGACACCGTCTTCCATATGTTCACATGCATCAGCGTCGTGGGTTTTGCCGCAGTTAACGCAGCGGGATGCCATGTGGCAGTTTCGTGTACCATGCCCAAACATGAAACAATTCGAGCATTGGGTAACGTCTCTGTGAACCGGTCTGTAGCGATCCCACACAACCGCGATATGGAACAGCTCTCGGATATTCTGGAGGTCCTTCAGGCATGTCAAGTTCTTGGCGAAATGGACGAGATAAAGTTGGTCACGATACGTCCGGGTCTGGTCGTGCCGCTTCATTTTATAAATTTGAACTGGCTTGATTCCGTTTCTCTCGATTTCAGCCGACAATTCGTTAGCGTCCATATCGTGGAGACCGCGGAGCACCACCTTGAACGGTTTCTCAGCCTCGATGTCGTGAGAGAAATACTCACAGTTCCGCTGTTTCAGTATCTCCAACACGGCCTTGTAGTGACTCATGGCAGGAACCATCAACTTGAAGCCCTCCGCACAACGGCGGATGGTGCACCTCAAACCCTTCTCGATGAAAAAAGCAATTCGAGCATGAAGCCCCTCCGGGAAGCCTTTCACATAGATCGGCGGCAGTTTCTCCTTTTTTCCTAATTTCGGTTCGTCACCATTCTCGAGAACAGCATATCGATTGTTCGCCAGCAACTTCTTAGCCGACGGATCAGGGGATTCGCCCGATTGTTCGGCGACGTTTGTAGACCGGGAGCGCTTCCCGTTGCTGCTACCACTTGCGCCAGAGCGCGTTTTGCCTGCGGCTTGATTCATGGGGACGTCGACGTCCAGCGCGAGGGAACACTTTTACTTTTCTTTTTCTTTTTCTTTTACTAGACACACGAGCGAGCTAAAACACGTCGTTACTGCTCAACACAACAGCAGAGAATGAATGAAAGTTTGCCTCAGCGAGATCCACTGTTTATACTCTAGGCAAGTATTCCCCTTCCTTCTTCTTTTTTTCCTTTGTTCACGGAGACTTTAAATCCTACGATTTCCCCTCCGTTGGTCGTCGATAAGTTGCTCGTTATTGATAGTTCTGTTCGGGAAAGCACTCAAATGGACAGAACAAATGTATGGGAAAATAGAAACACTTAATGTTTTCATGAATTTCAACCATTTACTAACAAGGGGATTCTAATATATGGCATATTAAACAAATCTTACGGAATTTCCGATTCGTTTAGTATGTAAATCTGTTTTCTGATTTGACACCCTTAATGAAAGACGTAGTTCTACGTTAAAAACCAAATCACCACCAGTTTGAACGGCTCCTTGAAACAATGGAAGCGAATGTAGACATTGCTCGAGGTTTTTGTGGAGGCAGTTCTAATATAATCCTGGTGTAGGAAAAGTTGGAGGAATTCAGAGAGGAGCTTAATGCACTGAGACCTCCAATGCATCTAGGTTCAGAATGGCAGAAAGTAAGTATTTCTTTTACGATACACATAACTTTCATAAGTAAATTTTATCATACTCTTTGAATTTCTTTCAACCGAATTTCCTACCTAAAAATTGCTTACATACATTAGTAGGTTATTTTTGGCAGCAATTTTCTTTTTAATTGCTATACTATGCCAAACTATACCACTTTCACTACAATAGATCAAACTAATGGTCGGAGTGGTATAATGCTCTATACCACGGGTGGCCAAACTTTTGGGTATAACGGGCGACTAATTGTTCAAATGTTAGACGGCGGTCTACCAACCTTGACTATATGAAAAGGTTATTAGAAAATGAATGTAGTACTAGATAATAAAACAAAGTTTATACCATCCTGTACTCACGTGTAAAATTATAACCCGTATACTCGCGCACGATATCATAGACTTGTCTCTGTAATTTTTCTATTGTGTATTTATAGGCGTTATTTGTATTTATTTAAAGTAATAAAAGAATTAATTAAGTTTGAAAAACTCCAGAAAATACTTTTTCTTCAACTTCATTCAATAATCTTTTAATTCAGCCTCCTCAAAACAACATTTGGTCTGTCTGTGAGATTGCATGCTCGAGTATAGGAGGGTTAACACGTTGAGTCCCGAATTTTTGTTGCAGCGCCTTCCATTCAACCCGCATCAAGAGCGTTTGCACAATATCAGTGTCGGTCTAAGCTCCCAAATATACATATTGCATGGATAAGTAATACTTTAGTTTCTGTAAAATCTCATCAATCAATATCGTTGATTTCGTCATTTATTTTTATTTTCCATAAAAATTCAATCAAGATGATTATTGTATCCTCAACTACCTCGATGTATGAGGACCCCCGATCGGAAATATTGGACCCACCGAACAAACTTTCGTATTTTGTAAATCGATAGAATCTTATCGAATCGAGTTCTTTCTCGGACATCGACGAATTTCATATTTTGAAACGTTGCCGAAATACTTCCCAAAGCAAAACACCAGAAATGCAATAATCAAACCAAACAGCTCTAAAAATTATGCCGACAACTTTCACCCTATAACAGTAAAATAGGGCTAACTAGCAATGTTCTGTTCACCTAGAATTACATAATGGGGGCCAATATTTAATTTTAGAAATTTCTAATTTCTCATTCATCACTGTTACTCTATTCATGGCTATATTTTATGAAAGAAATCTGCACAATTAATTCACATTACTTAATATAGTTTTAAAATTAAAATAACAATACTGCATTAAAACTTGCATTCGCAGTCTTCTAAAGGGAAGTTTTCTCAAAAATTCAATTTTTATTGATTTTTGAAACCTTATTCCGGATGTTTGTTGAAGTTATTCCTAGTGACAATTTTTTTTCTTTATTACAAGTTATGGCCGAACAACTAGATATTAAATAACTAACAATCTGAAAGAAAATATTAGAACGGAAACTTTAATGAAGAAAAATCCTCTCTCACAGCTGATATGTTTTATTATTGTTAGCATAAACACCTTATAAAATATTTACGGCAAAAGGTGCGATAATATATATAATCCATTGCGTTTGGAGGTGACATTATCCTAGACCAGCTGGCGGTCGCCTAGAAATACCTACGCGGGCGACCGGTAGACCGCGGTCTACCGTTTGGCCATCCCTGCTCTATACCATATGCTAAAGCTATCCTGCAAAACAATAATGATTTTATTTAAATTACAGGTTTGGATTGACATGAGGGGAAAGGTAAAGAAAACACTAGCACACAACAAGCGAGAATTTAGAGCAACATGTGGTGGCCCCAATACAATAAAGCTATCGACGCCGCTACAACAAGAAATCAACGCTAAATGAAAATTACATGTTGCATTACATGAATAACAAAAATTGTTTTACTAAAAAAAAGTGAAATTCGTGCATGACTCTTTACGGAATTCCATAGATTTTCTAATAATTATATTTTGACGTAGGACTACGTCTTTCATTTCTATACCGGGGTGTAAAATCAAAGTTTCGAAAACGAAAGCGCTACACCGGAGACCGAGATTTTGAGCGTTAATAGCTCCTAAACAACTGAACGAAATGGTATGATAAACACTTCATTCGAAAGATAAAATGTCTACGCGTTCTATACTTGTTACTTTTTTATCCAAAAACTTGTTTCAATAGTCTTAAAATTGCTTTCAAAACAGGCTATTGAATACACCAATCGGTATATAAGCGAGCGCCGCTCGGAAATCCACTCAGTTCTAATTGAACAGCAATTGGAGCATGTTGTCGCTGTTGTGGTGAAGATCTTCGTTTATCATGAAAGCGCGGATGAACGGTGTCACCAAGAACCTGTTTGTGCACCTTAGGCCAGAAGTGAATCCATCAGGAGGAGGGTGATGCCACAAACGGTTCCCCGGGAAGATCTCGAAGCAGCCGCTACACACACACACACACACACATACACGCGTGGGATTCTTTCCGTTTGGATGCCATTCAGCATCGAGAAAGATCCGGAAAATTTTCTGCCAGTTCCTCTGGGAATTTAAAAATACATTCATGTGAAAAGGTTTATTTGAATGTTTTCTATCCATGTAACACTGTGACCAAATATGTTTCAAGCAAGTGCTATTAACAGATGGTTATCGAATTAGCATTAACCACAGGTGGGCTTCCAGTATCGAGGAAAATGTGGAAATATCTAATCGTTACTGAAAATAATCAGCCAGTTCCTCTGGGAATTTAAAATTACATTCATGTGAAAGAGTTTATTTTAATGTTTTCTATCCATGTAACACTGTGACCAAATATGTTTCAATCAAGTGCTATTAACAGATGGTTATCGAGTTAGCATTAACCACTGGTGGGTTTCCAGTATCGAGGAAAATGTGGAAATATCCAATCGTTACTGAAAATAATCTGCCAGTTCCTCTGGGAATTTAAAATTACATTCATGTGAAAGAGTTTATTTGAATGTTTTCTATCCATGTAACACTGTGACCAAATACATTTGGTTTTGCGATTTTTCAATCAATCGCAATTAACAAGATAGCTTCTGAAGATTATTCTTCCCCATCAGTAGGATATTTCCGTATCCAATATTGTATGCGCCCGCAATCGATTATTGCTCAGTAGCCGAAAGTTCCGAGCTCAGAGAGTTCATTTCCCTCTAGTTTGCCTTCCAAATTTCCACGCCTTCTCTCGATTCAATCACAAACACGATGTTTATAATTCAAGAACATCATGTACAAACATATCACCCGATGTCGCAGTATTCATTGCTTTCGTTTCGTTTCTTTTCATACACGGAAAGAAATTATTCATCCCAAAACATTTCTTCGTAGAATACTTTTTCACAGAAACGAACTTGAAATTTAGTTCGCATTTCAAAAATTGCACGAACTAAGAGGCTATAAGTTCATGCACCAAAATATATATTTTTATGAAGGCTCATATGGCGTCAGCCTAACGGGGCCGGGAGTTCAATATTTTGACAATGTTTGCTTACAACTATGTTAGTAATAAAGGGCGTGTCACATCAAATTGCATCACGGAAAAAACGCTGTAGAAATTCGCCCAGTAGACCGATCCTTTTGAAAATTTTAGACAGTAAAATAAAAACTATTAAACAACTTTTAGCATTTTTTTTATTCATACTTCGAGCCCAAGCCCGTATGCTCGCACCTTCCTCTTTACCCCGTCCATAAGGTTCTGTACAACGTCAGGTTGTAGTTTTTTTTGAACAGAAATCCATTTTCTCTTGAAGTCCGCCTCCGATTTGACAACTTTTGGGTTCTTCCGGAGGGCCTGCTTCATAATCGCCCAATATTTCTCTATTGGGCGAAGCTCCGGCGCGTTGGGCGGGTTCATTTCCTTTGGCACGAAGGTGACCCCGTTGGCTTCGTACCACTCCAACACGTCCTTTGAATAGTGGCACGAAGCGAGATCCGGCCAGAAGATGGTCGGGCCCTCGTGCTGCTTCAATAGTGGTAGTAAGCGCTTCTGTAGGCACTCCTTAAGGTAAACCTGCCCGTTTACCGTGCCGGTCATCACGAAGGGGGCGTTCCGCTTTCCGCAAGAGCAGATCGCTTGCCACACCATGTATTTTTTGGCAAACTTGGATAGTTTCTGCTTGCGAATCTCCTCCGGAACGCTGAATTTGTCCTCTGCGGAGAAGAACAACAGGCCCGGCAGCTGACGAAAGTCCGCTTTGACGTAGGTTTCGTCGTCCATTACCAGGCAATGCGGCTTCGTCAGCATTTCGGTGTACAGCTTCCGGGCTCGCGTCTTCCCCACCATGTTTTGCCTTTCGTCGCGGTTAGGAGCCTTCTGAACCTTGTATGTACGCAGGCCCTCCCGCTGCTTGGTCCGCTGGACGAATGAACTTGACAAATTCAGCTTATTGGCGACATCCCGGACCGAACTTCTCGGATCACGTCTAAACTGCTTAACTACGCGCTTGTGATCTTTTTCACTGACGGAGCATCCATTTTTGCCGTTCTTCACCTTCCGGTCGATGGTTCTCGAAGTATCGTTTTAGTACTCTGCTGACCGTGGATTGGACGATTCCCAGCATCTTACCGATGTCCCGATGTGACAACTCCGGATTCTCGAAATGAGTGCACAGGATTAATTCACGACGCTCTTTTTCGTTCGACGACATTTTTCCAAATTTACGAAAAATTGACAGTGAAGCATGGCCAACGTGATCTATACACTCTTATCTGATTATAAGCGAAAGCTGAAGATATAATTCCTAAAAATTAGATTTCTACAGCGTTTTTTCCGTGATGCAATTTGATGTGACACACCCTTTACTCGCGGTTGGCTCGAGGTTAGTATTACAAGTGTTCTCATAATTGGGATGTTGCAGCCCCTAGTCTGCACCCCATATCTAGCGTGGTGCGTCTTTTTCGACTCGAGGAATCCAGGATAGAATGATCACTAGCCGGTGCAATCATCAGCTCGTGTAGAGTTGTCATGAGCGGTACAACCTTTGGCTCTTGTTGAATCATCAGTGGACTGCACAACCTTCGGCCCGTGTATCTGTAAAGAGTGTGTGTATGTATTGCCGCGACTAAGTAAAAGTTTATATATCGTTCATGCACATTTTGCAAGTCTGATTAAATAATCCTTGGTTTCGTTCAAAGAAAACATTCTCTGAATAGAAAGGAGCTTTCTATTTTTTTTGCGTGCATGTTGGCAATTAAAGTCTGGGGAGCCGACTGCATAGCGGGCGACGTCGTACAAATGCTGACCAAAAAAATAAATACCCAAAAATTAGTTTTAGATGCAACCTTCAGCGGCACACAGCAGAACCAGCAGAGAAATTTCAGCGGCTAAAACACACGATTAATTTCTCGATGTTATCACAAACTGAATGAAGGAAAAAACTAAAAGCTACACTTACACTGCACTACATATGCTATGTGTGCATGCGATTGCATCATGCTTTCTTCTCCTCTTCTCCGCTCGTTTTATAGCTCGGGTCGCGATCGTCGCGAACAAGCAGTATTGGCCATTTGTATTCAAAGATCCAGTCAAAATTGTTGCTCCCGTGGACGAGTGGTTAGCGTCACGCCTAACATGTCACTGCTGAATAATTCAACTTTAGTACTTGTTCAAATAGCTAATAATAGCGAATGTTACATGAATTCAATATATCAATTGATGCGTGCACTAAATAATGATATCAAATGTGAAAAACTCTCATATCAATCGATGTTTATTTTGTTCAGAACAGAAAAAGAGGTTTATTTTATTTGCCCAATATTTTTGATGAAGCACCCATTGTCATGAAAGAAAAGCATTTTTTCCATGTCAACATACCAACACACCACGCGTTGAGTGGTGGTGGTGTGGTGTCCGATTTGCTTCTTCTACTCTACACACTGCCGGTGCTTGGGGTGAAAATGCAAGAGAAACTGTACACCTTGTTCGAACATCATGTGAAACATTGGGATTAAACATCGTATATCCAAACATACCACGAATACAAACATGTCACATTTTCTAACATAGGTACGAAAAAATCATGTTTGTACTCAAACACAAAACTGTGAACAGCAGCGTGGACATGTTTATTCCGGACGCAGTGTTTTTTGTGAAACATGGAAGACTATATTAACCACTGGTGGGCTTCCAGTATCGATGAAAATATCCAATCGTTACTGAAAATAATCTGCCAGTTCCTCTGGGAATTTAAAATTACATTCATGTGAAAGAGTTTAATTGAATGTTTTCTATCCATGTAACACTGTGACCAAATATGTTTCAATCAAGTGCTATTAACAGGTGGTTATCGAGTTGGCATTAACCACTGGTGGGCTTCCAGTATCGAGGAAAATGTGGAAATATCTAATCGTTACTGAAAATAATCTGCCAGTTCCTTTGGGAATTTTCAAAATATATTCATGTGAAAGAGTTTAATTGAATGTTTTCTATCCATGTAACACTGTGACCAAATACATTTGGTTTTGTGGTTTTTCAATCAATCGCAATCAACAGGATAGCTTCTGAAGATTATTCTTCCCCATCAGTAGGATATTTCCGTATCCAATATTGGATGCATAAAACCTTGTGCCTCCAACGTAACGCTCTCGTTTTCGAAGTTCTCCAAATATTCATTCATTCAGAATGAATTCAGATTCAACTTCATACAAATGATCTCTAAATCAACGATAGTCCTACGTCACCCTTGCGGTTATACCATAGATATAACCCACTTCCTGTTTTTACTGATGGATCCAGTCTTCATAGTTCCACAGGCTTTGGGGTATTTGATATTAACTTCTCCACATTCCGTAAGCTTAGTTTACCTTGTTCGGTGTTTGTTGCGGAATTGGCTGCGATATACACTGCTTTACAACATATTCAGTCCTTGTCACCCGAACATTTTTACATCTTTTCTGATAGTCTCAGCTCTTTAGAGGCACTTCGTTCGGTAAGGTCTAGATATTCTTCGTATTTCTTGTCTGAAATCCAACAGCTTTTAAGTGTTTTGATGAGTAGATCATTTAATATCACTTTTGTATGGATTCCCTCTCATTGTTCGATACCAGGAAATGAAAAAGCAGATCTAGCTAAAAAGGGCGCTATGGAAGGAGTCTTATTTCATAGGCCCATTACTTTTGATGAATATCTCAATATTCCTCGTGAACGTGCTCTTGAATCTTGGCAGACAAGTTGGAATGGAAGTGATAAAGATCGGTGGCTGTATTCTATCATTCCTAAAGTTTCCCTCAAATTATGGTTCAAAGGATATAATTATTCTCGTGATTTCATACGGGTAGTGTGCAGACTAATGTCTAATCATTATTCCTCGAATGCACATCTTTTTCGAATTAATATTAGTGATAGTAACTTATGTGTTTGCGGTATAGGTTATCACGATATTGATCACATTGTGTGTTATTGCTCTGATTTTCAAAATAACAGGTTATCTTTAATAGAAAATTTCCGCGAAAAGGGAATGACTCCCTATGTTTCGATCCGCGACGTTCTGGCTACACGCAATCTCGATGCTATTTTGTTGACATATTATTTCCTCAAGTCCATACACTTTCAAGTATGAGTATGTGTATTTTTTGTGTTATTTTTAATTATCGTTTACATCTCCAACTATTTTGTTTTTTGTTATTAATAATTCTATTAATAATTCTATTATTTACCATTTTTCTCCAACTATTTCCCTCAGAACTTAAAAACATTCAGATTCACGCATTCGCACGCAATCTTCAAGGAGGTGGTTATCTCTATCCAAAAATCCTCAAGAAGAAGCCTCAAATATTATTTTATTATGTATTGTTATATAATTATTTATATTGTATCATTTCTTGAAAACACTATAGGGTTTTTATGCCTTTTTGAGAAAGAACATTTGCATAGTTCTACTCACAAGGGCTTTTCCCTATTCACAAACACGGCTCATTGATGCTTAACGTTGCTGAGCCAGTTGAAAATAAATGATTTAAAAAAAAAAAAATAAAATGAAGATGTTTTCTGCCAATTTTCTTCAACCTCCAAACATCTCTTTCTCCCGTTTGTCGTTATTGCGTTCGCTAATTCTTTCTCACAACACCCATTTCTCGTTTGAGAAATTGTTGAGTAAACATCGTTTGGCAGTGCGCGTAGAGCGGGAGTTCCTTAAGATTCATTGCACCTCTAATAAATTGCCGAAAGACGTGGTCTTACTTTGATCGCACTTGATTGAAAAATCCAAAACGAAATGTATTTGATCGCAGCATTATATGAGTAGGAAGCAAATAATCGTTCGAAAATTACATGATTTTCGCGATGTGAAAAATTTTCCGTTTTTCATGTTATGCATCCAATATTGGATACGAAAATTTTCTACTGATGGGGAAAAATAATATTCAAAAGCTTTCCTGTTAATTGCGATTGATTGAAAAATCACAAAACCAAATGTATTTGGTTGCAGTGTTGTATGGATAGAAAACATTAAAATAAACACTTTCGCATGAATGTATTTTTCAATTCCCAGGGGAACTGGCAGATTATTTTTCCGCAACGATGATAGCAACGAGGGTTCCGCGAGTGTATGTGTGTGTAGCGGCTACTCCGATGTTTCACCGTTCATCAGCGCTTTCATGATAAACGAAGATCTTCACCACAACAGCGACAACATGCTCCAATTGCTGTTCAATTATAACTGAGTGGGTTTACGAGCGGCGCTCGCTTATATACCGATTGGTGATTTCAATAGCCTGTTTTGAAAGCAATTTTAAGGCTATTGAAACAAGTTTTTGGATGAAAAAGTAACAAGTATATAACGCGTAGACATTTTATCTTTCGAATGAAGTGTTTATCATACCATTCGTTTAGTTGTTTAGGAGCTATTAACGCTAAAAATCTCGGTCTCCGGCGTAACGCTTTCATTTTCGAAACTTTGATTTTACACCCCGGTATAGAAATGAAAGACGTAGGACTATGTCAAAACTCCACTGGCGAACCGCGTCGCCATACGAAGTGCCGCACACACGAAACACATGAAGATGTCGACAAACTGTACGCTACCTCCAAGTGTACCGCACGTACTGTAAGGCACGTAAACAACGCAATCCACCTCTTGACGCTGGCTCTTCCGACTTTCACTAGCAGAGGCCCAAAGTAGTCCACTCCCACGTAACTGAACGGGAGAATGCGCACTGCTAGACGCGCTGGTGGTAATGGAGCCATAGGCGGAATATTCGGACGAGCCTTGCGTAGTTTACACATCATAAAAGCTCATGATAGATTCTTGACAAGAGAACGAAGTTTGGATACACTATAGACTTGACGTATCTCATTCACGACAGATATTTACGGTGGTACTATCAGTCTAGTTACCCAGTGATCTTTGGGCAAAATCACTGGATGGCGCATAACTGATGTCTCTCACGGCCCCAATTCTTCCAATACTGGCGTAACAATCCATTCTCATCGATTATTGGAACTAATTTCGAATTCGTAAATCCCACTGCTTTTGTCCAACGACTTCCTTTCATTCATCGGCTTGTCTTCATTTCGTTCAAGAATACTTCTCTCATCCGCATACGACTCCCATTGGACGAGTTTCAAGATGATAGTTTTTGCTGCACGAAGTTCGTTCTGCATCAGTTGACCATTTCTTCTCGGATGTTTCTTAACGGCGTTATGCGAAAAGCGTAAAATGTAGACAACGGCACGATTCAATCGATCCCAAGATGAAAACCCCTCATAATCTATAATACGCTCGACTGTAGCGTGATGCAGCACAGATGGTCGAATTTCTTCTGGGATGTTCACAGAATGTGGTGTAGAGCATGGCCAATCACACTCGGATTTCAGTAAGAATTTCGGCCCGTCAAACCATTGGCTCTCTTCTGAAAAGTATGGACCACATCCCCATTTGGTTGCTTCGTCAGCAGAGTTGAAGCGTGACCGTATCCACCTCCATTCCGTAGCATTCGTGTTCTCCAGTTTTTCTCCCACACGGTGAGCTACGAATGGCTTGAAATTGCGAGGATTCGATCGTATAAAGTGCCAGGCTGTAGTGGAATCAGTCCACAGAATCCGCCTTCCAACACTTATCGTGTGGTTTTCCTGCACAAATTTTAGCATGCGTGTTCCAAGAACACAAGCTTGAAGCTCAAGTCTTGGGATAGACATAGGCTTAAGAGGTGCAACCTTAGCTTTCCCAGATACCAGGGAGCAGTGTATAACTCCATTTTCATCCTTAACACGAAGGTAAACGGCACATGCGTACGCCGTTGGACTCGCATCTACGAAGACGTGCAGTTGGCCCCGTTTGTAGGTTTGTTCGTTTGCTTGAGGAAAGTAGCATCTCGGGATTCTTATGGTAGACACGAACTCAATCATTTCCACCCATTGTCTCCAACGGTCGTGGGAGATGTCTCCAATAGCTTCATCCCAATCGGTTCCAGCGCGTCACAAATCCTGAATCAGGACCTTGCCGTGTATGAGAAACGGCGCAAGCAGTCCGAGCAGATCAAACAGCGTCATCACGCAGCGAAGTACCTGTCGTTTGGTTGGCACGTTACCCCTTTCGATTAGAGCTCGTACCTTGTCGCTCATTCGTGTAAAGATGCAGAGCTCATCCATATTTCCACCCATTTTCTCCAACGGTCGTGGGAGATGTCTCCAATAGCTTCATCCCAATCGGTTCCAGCGCGTCACAAATCCTGAATCAGGACCTTGCCGTGTATGAGAAACGGCGCAAGCAGTCCGAGCAGATCAAACAGCGTCATCACGCAGCGAAGTACCTGTCGTTTGGTTGGCACGTTACCCCTTTCGATTAGAGCTCGTACCTTGTCGCTCATTCGTGTAAAGATGCAGAGCTCATCCATAGTTGGCTTCCAGAGCATTCCTAGGACTCGTTCCGTTGCTTCACCAAATCCAATGTATAAGTTCTTGCTGTCAACTGCTTTAGTTTCTCCCAGATGTCGCGGAATTTCATTACAATTTGAGTTCCAGTTGCGTAGATTGAAACCTCCATCACGGTGCACACGTCGCACACCTTCCACTACCTGCTTCGCTTCCTCGACTCTACCGAAGCTGTCCAAGTAGTCATCGACGTAGTGACTTCGAAGAATACCATCCACGGCCCGAGGGAACTGTTCTGCATGTTCTTTTGCGTTCAGGTTTTTAACGAACTGTGCTGACGCAGGAGAACAAGTGGCTCCGAAAGTCGCCACATCCATGACGAACACCTCCAATTGCTTTGTTTTATATTTTTGGTTCAAGAAGCAGAGCGCATACTTGTCTGCCGCTCGTATGAAGATTTGGTGGAACATCTCCTGTAATTCCGCATTGACTGCCACCCAGAACTGCCGAAATCGATAGAGAACTGCAGGTAATGCTGTGAGCTGGTCCGGACCTTTTAGCAGCATACTGCTCAACGAGACGCCTCCAACTTTTGCTGAAGCATCCCAAACAACCCTCACTTTCCCGGGCTTGTTGGGATTGGTCACAACACCCAGAGGTAGAAACCACGTCCTCGCTGGATTTGCTTTCTGGAATTCCTCCGGCGTCACACGGTGAGCATAATCTTTATGTTGGTATTCTTGGATTTTTTTTTATTTAAAACGTTTATTTTTACAGGCTCAGGTTTAAAGGAGCCGAACTCCTTACTGTATTGTTACTAGTATATATACACGTATCCTTAATTCTAATGTTAATAATATAGTATTCTTGGATTTGTAGATGGAAATTCTCGTGCAAAGCAGTATCCTTGTCAAGTTTACGCTCGAGGCATTGCAGCCTACGCACAGCCATGGGATAGCTATCACGAAGATGGATGTCGTCTTTTTTCCACAGTAGGCCTGTTTCAAAATGGTCATTCACCCGTTTCGTTGTCTGCTCTAGCAAGTGTTGTGCTCGTTCCTCTTCCTTGCTGAGAGCGACGTGAATCGTAGTTCCTGTTTCTTCTACAGCGAAAAATTGCTTCAAAGTTTCCTGTATTTCACTGCTACTATCATACTTACAGACGTGCTGTAACCTTCCGTTAGTTGCTCTTTTTTTTGTCCGTACACGCACCATCCCAATCGTGTTTTTACTGCAGATGGCCCATCTCCATCACGTATTTTCAGAGGCAATGCCAACCGCAAATTATCGAGACCGATGAGAATTTTCGGAACTGCTCCTTGATAGCTCTGTATTGGAATTTGCCTCAGATATGGATATCGTTCAGCAGCTTTGCCATAGTTGAAACTCTGACTTGGTAAATTGAGATTTTCGACCGTTATCGCGTTGGCCAGCTTGAACTGCCGCATCTGACCTACTCCTGATATTACAACTGTAACCACTTGAGAGTTCTTTTCCATGCGAGATGTGTTCCCAGTCCATCGTAGGCAGAGCGGTTGCGAACTTCCACTTGTCCCTAATTGAGTCACTAATTCACCTTTGATGAGCGTCAGCGACGAGCCTTCGTCCAAGAACGCGAATGTGTTTATCCGTCCTGTGGTACCGTAGAGCGTGACGGGAACGATTCTGAGGAGGACACCGGAATCTCTATAGTAGCATGTCCGAAAAAGAACCTGAAACTATTGAGAACCAGAGCAGTGGGTCCAAAGCCCCAAAAATAGAGGATGGTGGTAATAGCTGTTATCCATGGTTATTATAGAAAGAAAGTAATGGATAAACCCCTAAGCTAAGGTTTCACGCGACCCGTGCCGAGGGTTGAATGGTATGGGGGGTTTCATCAAATACCTTGCCTATAACGGAGCCTGTGGAGCACCGGGGCGCCCTCCACAGTATTTTCCGCCCTTACTGCGGGTCGCTGATGTAGCTGACCTTCTTTACCGCGCAACTCGTGGGACTCACATGAACAATCCTAACAAGCTTTTCGGGTTCCGGCAGCCTCTCCCTGAATAATGGAGACGAAAAAAATGCTCGACAGAATAAAGTTTATTCAGGTGAACCTTCATCACGCCAAGGGAGTAAGCAGCGTCCTATGCAGAAAGTTCATTCACGAAACTTTGGATGTGGCTCTTGTTCAAGAGCCTTGGTTCTATAATTCTAGAATTCGTAAGATTCTCTATGACAGCACATGTAAGATTCTCTATGACAGCACAGAAACTGCACCAAGAGCAGCAATTCTTATACGGGATAACATTAGGTATGTACCGATCACAGAATTTATCAACCGTGACATCGTGGCAATACAATTGGAGGTTCCAACGACCCGAGGGAAAACCGTTATCATCGTCGCTTCGGCATATTTCCCAGGGGACAACGTTGAAGTTCCTATTTAATGTCAAATTATATTAACATTTGTAACGACCCAACATTTGTTAACTCTATTAGACAAGAAGTTCTTGATCTAAAACTCTGCAGTTCAAAACTATCAGATAAGATAAAAAATTGGCATGTGTCAAATGAAGAATCTCTATCTGATCATAAACATATAATGTTTAATTATAATTCTGGTGATCTTTTGATCGAACAATTCAGAGATCCGAGAAAAACAAATTGGGATAGTTATCATTCCAAACTTCAGGAGAAAATTTTGATATCAGTGGAAGGTATTTCTTCCACTGAACAGCTTGAATATTAAACCAATATTAAATCCACCTTCGAAGAAAACTGTCCACTGAAGCAAAAAACTTCAAGTAAGGATGCATCTTGGTGGAACAAAAAACTTGAAAGGCTTAGAAAATTGTCTAGAAAACTTTTCAACAAAGCAAAAATTACCTCTGATTGTCTAACAGAATATAACAAATAAATCCGTAAATCTAAGAGAAGTTCACCTGTGAACAGGTAGAAAATTTACCTGTTGTAGCAAGACTTTATAAAGCCCTTTCTGAAGATCATACCAACGGACTTGGTAGTCTGAAAAAGGAAATAGTCAATATACAACCGATTCCCAGAAAACACTTAGTATCATTATGGAAACATACTTCCCAGGCTCAATCCAATTGATTTTCGGACACGCACAGATCTTCAACACAGCTCAATCTTGACTAATCAAAGACGAGAATAGAGCTAATGAATTGGCTAGGGCGGTCATCACGAAGTCAAGGGTTAAATGGGCAGTGGATTCCTTGAAACCCTTTAAATCTCCAGGACCAGACGGGATTTATCCGGTGCTGTTACAAAAAAGCAAGGATATCACTGTCCCTCTTCTAACGGAGATGTTTAGAGCTAGTATGGTACTAAGCTACATTCCTAGTAAATGGCGAGAAGTCCGGGTTATATTTATTCCCAAGGCTGACAAACGTGACAAGACGACTCCCAAAGCGTATAGACCAATTAGTCTAACATCTGTCATCTTAAAAATGATGGAAAAGGTCATTGATCTCCATATCAAATCATCATATTTGAACAGGAGACCATTGAGCATATTTCAATTTGCCTACCAAGCAAATAAATCAACTGAAACAGCGCTTCACACGCCTCATTTCAAAAATAGAGAAGTCTTTTGATGCTAAAGAAATCTCACTTACAGCTTTTCTTGATATTGAGGGAGCATTTGACAATGCATCCTACAACTCTATCAATAAAGCTAAGATAAATGTAGTTTTGACATGTGCATTTCCAACTGGATACATGCCATACTAACCAACCGACTAATAACAGCTAAATTTGGAGGATCTACTCTAACAACGAAACCAACTAGAGGTTGCCCTCAAGGAGGAGTTCTGTCTCCTCTGTTGTGGTCCCTAGTTGTCGACGATCTTCTTAATAACCTAGCTAATTTAGGATACGAAGTCATTGGTTTTGCTGATGATATAATCATCTTAGTGAGGGGTAAATGTGAGTATACTATTTCCAATAGAATGCAAACAGCCCTTGACTACACACTCAAATGGTGCAACTTGGAAGGACTTAGTGTTAATCCTTCAAAAACAGTCATAATTCCATTTACCAGAAAAATTGGAGCTTTCAAAACGAACCAAATATTTAGGTGTCATGCTTGATCAAAAACTAAATTGGAACGACCAACTGGAGTATGCAATATCTAAAGCCCAGACTGCTCTCTGGAGTTGTAGTAGTATATTCGAGAAAAAGAGGGGGTCTAAAACCGAGAGTGATTCACTGGATTTACTCGGCAATTGTGAGACCCAGACTAACATATGCTTCGCTAGTGTGGTGACCTAAAACTACACAAATATCAGCTCAGAAAAAGCTCGATAAACTACAACGTCTGGCATGCTTATCAATAACTGGAGCAATCCCTAGCGCACCTTCCAAAGCCCTAGATGCTCTTTTATACCTTCTATCCTTGCACCAATATGTTCAACTTGAAGCGGAAAAAGGTGCTCTTAGGCTGAAACGTATAAAACATTTTCTAGAAGGAGATCTCACAGGGCATTTACAAATCCTGAAAGATTTTCAACTGAACACTATAGTAAGCATGAATGAAGACTGGATGGAAACAAAGACTAACTTCAGTGTTCCCTTCAAAGTGATTGAATTCAATCGCAACGAATGGGAAGAAGGTGGTCCCAAAACTCGTCCAGGATCACTCTTGTTTTATACCGATGGATCTAAAATCGGTAAATCTACGGGAGCTGGTATTACTGGACCAGGAATCGACATGTCAATTCCAATGGGACAGTGGCTTACAGTTTTTCAAGCCGAAATACAAGTTATTCTAACATGTACAAATATTTGTTTGACTAGAAAATACAGGTATGCCAATATCTGTATATTCTCAGATAGCCAAGCAGCTCTTAATGCAGTAAAAGCATACACATGCCAGTCAAAGCTAGTTTGGGAATGTATTTTATCCTTAAAACAACTAGCTGCTACTAACGAAGTTAACCTATACTGGGTGCCTGGTCACTGCGGTATGAAATGAAAAAGCCGATCTTGTTACGGACCCAGTAAAATTGAAAATAATAAAAAGATAGGAGCGCTTCCAGGCGCAAGTAAATTTTGATATTGCAGCGCATTTGGCGCAATTAAATTAAATCAAATACTTGATGCCAGCCAAAAGAGATAATAATTTGTTTGTAAACAGATTTAGGCGAGCATATGTTTTGACTCCGCCTGGGTCTGTATGAGATAAGACCCTCCGGGGGAAAATATACTCAAGCGGCTTAGATAGGAAACCGCAACAGAAAAATTCCCCGGCTGGCAATCTTATCTACTTGAACCCGCCTTTCGGGTGTCAAACATGTGAAACACGAGGCGAGAGTACTCGATAGGGACCACCAAAGGGTGGTGATTTACGATAGGCGTAAACATGCGCGAAGCGCACTAATTTGTTTACGACCCGTCCTCTTCGGCGCACCAGAGATAAGCGCGAATGACGGGAGAAGCATAGGGCCACAAACAAGTGGAAAAGGTTCCATGTGGTAAATACAGATAACCGATGTGTTTCGGTTATCTGAGTAGGAAACAGCTGGGAAAAAACCCACGCTGAGAAATCCACGTGGTTGGTTATCTGTAAGAGTAGGAAAGGGAGATTGTTTTTCTCCTTCAAAATTGTATATATAGTCTAAGTCAGTCCATTTCAAAGTAGTTCATTTCTGTAGTTCAAATCATATGTTCAATTAAAAAGTTCATTTCTGTAGTTCAATTCATATGTTCAATTAAAAAATCCATTTCTGTAGTCCAATTCTAAAGTTAAAATAAACTTAGTTCGTTTAAATAGATTCAAGTGAATATCTGTATTTAAAACCAGCAAATTCGTTAAATCCGAAACCTCACACCAGCGTTGGCAACCGAGGCGCCACGCCACAAAAGGTATACAACCAAACAAATCCCAAATCCAAAAGCAGACTACTTGCTTCAATTCGACGGACCGCACTGGAGCCAGCTGAATTTGAAGTTTTGTGGCTGCCCTAGCCGGGATTTGTTAAAACAAAGGGGCTTGTCCCATTAACAAAATAAAAGTCTTGCTAGGCAAGCATCTAGGGGAATAATTCCCTTAGATTTTTTACATTGGTGGCTCCAGAGAGGACTAAAAACTCACGCACCTTCGCGGAGTAACCCACCCACCTTCGCGGAGACGAAGTGATCAGCACGAATCCTCGCGCAAGAGGAGTAAATCGTTGGAATCACGATTTTATAAGACTAAGAAGTCAAAATTTAAATTGGAACTCAAGCACTCATAGAAATTGATTTGAACACACGTGCATTCAAACGGGAATCACGTTGTAAGAGTGAGATAAGACTTGGAACTCAAGCACTCATAGAAATTGATTTGAACACACGTGCATTCAAAAGGGAATCACGTTTTTAAGAAGGAGATAAGACTTGGAATTCAAGCACTCATAGAAATCGGATTGGACTCACGTGCATTCAAGAAGGAATCACGTTAATTAAAATGGCTACATATGCGTATAAAGCCAACCCAAATGGGCACTGCCGTCTGTGTACGGATAAAAATACCAAAGAGGACATGGTCGCATGCGATGAATGCGATCGGTGGTTCCACATATCATGTGTGGGACTCACATACCTACCCAAAAAGGAAGAAAGGTGGATATGTCCTAAGTGCATGAGCACGGAAAAACAAATGATGGAACTGAAAGTCAAGGTCAGACAATCAGTTTCAGGAGACAGCTTGCAAGAAATTTTGCAAGAAAACAGAGCAGCAATGGAGGCTCTGGTAAAGTCCATGAGGACAACGAAATTCGAAGCTGAACCAGGTACAAGTTCAGCACAAAATAATGACAGCATCGAAGGTCAAAATCAGGAGGCAGAGCCAGATTGTACTGTCTACCTAAAGCGGCAGGCATTGATGAGCTTGCCAAGGTTTGGAGGCGCGGCACGAGAATGGCCGAAATTTAAAAAGGCCTTTGATGAGACCACAAAACAAGGTCAATTTAACAGGCTTGAAAATTTGAATCGCCTGCAAACAGTGCTGTACGGAAACGCAGAGAGGAGCGTCCGACAGCTAATGATGGATCCAAATAATATGGACCAAATAATTGATAGACTAGAAGATAATTTCGGAAGACCCGAACTAGTCTACAAAGAATTACTAGCCGAACTAACCAACATTAAAAGGGAGAGTCGGAATTTGATTACCGAGATATCCGAAGCTTTGGATAATCTCGTCTGTAATGTGTCTCTGATGGACAGAGAAGAGTATTTGATTGACCACAGACTCGTAGAAGATATCATCAGGAAAATGCCTTACGGTCTACAGGTGAAGTGGACCGAACAAATGTATGACGGGGCTAAGACTCTAGCAGATCTCAATGAATGGCTAAAGCCTCATTCGAGAACCAGTAGACTGCTAAACGGAACGAGCAGACCGCAGCCGCGAGAAATTAACAGATCGCAGTCGCGAGACACGAGGCCTGAGCGTCGATTTAACGTAAATACGCATCAGGAAAATAGATCGACAATAATAAAACGCAATTGTGAAGCATGTCGGGGAAACCACAAACTCCTCGAATGCACCAGATTCAAGGCTATGAAGCCTGAAAAGCGAAATGAATTAGCCTTTAAGGCAAAGGTATGCTTGAGCTGCCTCGCATTCACAAATCACGTTATGCGAGATTACAAAAGAGCAAAACGATGCGGAGTTAATGGATGTAATTATAAACATCATTAATTCATAAAACTCAAGAGAGAAGATCAATTGATACAAATCAATCAGAAGGGCAAGAAAGCCAAAGCAATCAAATCGATGGAGAAGTACACAGTCATCAGCAACTAACAAAGACAAGTGTACTCTATCAAATAGTTCCCGTTACATCAAGAAACGGAGAAAAAATAGTAGAGACTTTCGCATTTTTGGATGCAGGGTCATCGCTCTCGCTCATAGACGAGGAGATAGCAAACAAACTAGAGCTCAACGGAAGGGTTGATCCATTGAAACTTAAGTGGACACAGAATGTTACCAGAGACGAGGAAAATAGCCGTAGAGTCCAGGTACGAATCAGCGGCGTCAATCAAAGAGAATATGTACTGAAGGGAGTGAGGACCATAAAAAATCTTCAACTACCAAAACAAACATTTATAAAAGAAGTAATGGAGAAAAGATACCCGTACCTAGAAAACCTACCCTTAACAAGTTATACAGATGTACGCCCCACCATATTAATAGGGTTAAGTCATAGTCACCTTTTAGTTCCATTCGAGAGGCGAATGAGAAAAGAAGACGAGCCAATTGCCATTCGTACAAAACTAGGCTGGTTTATGTTCGGAAACATTTCAACATCAGAGGACTGCGGACACATAATGATCCATCAAGAGGACACCGTACCGACACAAACAATTGCGGAGACAAATGAAGATATGGATTCATGGAAAATTCTCAGCTCCTGTTCGGCATTGCAAGTACAAGGTCATCCACAACATCCTTCTCGACGGAGTTGGAAGTACTCCGTAAGGCAGAGATTATAAAGACAGGAATTCTATCCAATTACAAGCCTTTTCTAGACGAAGCTGGGATAATAAGATGCAGGAGTAAGGATAATAAAAATCCGATAATACTGCCCCAAAAACACCAACTCGTACTTGAAATAGTGAAGGCAATATACAAGTATCACCACTCCGACGAAAAGGCAACTATAAGGGAGCTGCAGAAAAAATTCTGGATTCCGAATCTAAAATCAATCCTCATCAACATCAAAAGAGATTTACAAGTACCCGTGACAACACCAATATCAAACGAGCATCAATTGCATCCGTTCGCTAAATGCGAAATCTACTATTTTGGACCATTCGAGGTAATAGAAGACGAAAAACTTGAAAATAGATGGTGCGCAATTATATTTTGCGTCAAAACTTCTGCTATTCAAATTGAGATGGCTACGGATTTTAGCTTCACAGCATTCATGGAAATCATAAAAAAATTACGACGTCAAAGGGGAAGGATATTCAGCTTGCAAAGTCCGAATGAATTGTCCTTTACGGACACAGAAGAGGAACTGAAAACAATGTTAGTTGATGTTGATAAAAAAATGAACAATGGAGAAGCCAGAAGATTGGAAATCTTTCGGAAGACGAATCCATCCTCTACACTTGAATACGATAAACTAAGTGAAATAGTGAAAACGTCTCTGAAAAAAGTATTTAATGAAAAATCCTCAACGATAAAAACGAAGGCCATACTATCAAGGGCAGAATATATAATAAATTCACGTCCTTTAACATACTCTCCAATATCCCGAATTGAGGACGACTTACTAACGCCGTTTCACCGCTTGCTAGGTCGCGCGGGAGACTACCCAACATTCAACGATAGTGAGATAAAATACCGAAAGCAAATTCAACATTTTTTCGACATGTTTTGGTATCAGAGGAAAAAGGAATATTTGCTTACCCTGGTAAAGCGTGACAAGCTCACACGAAAGGCCGATCTACTAAAAATCGATTACTTCGTCTTAACTACCGACGACGAAGCCCCTCCAGGCAAATGGCTAAAGGGGAAAGTAATTGCTATTACTAATAAACAACTACGTCAGGTGGAAATAGATACTCCGAGAGGTATAAAAAAGAGGCAAATAAATAACGTGGTGAAAATAAGTATCAAAAAGGCAAATCCAACCACCGCAGTTTTATCATCGACTAGCAACACGAATATCCCTAAGACCACAAAAAGGAAAAATGTAAATTTGAATTTCCCGAATTGGGGAAAAAGGTCTAAGGTTGACGAAGACGAAGTAAAGAGAATTAAAAACTTCTAAACCTACAACGAAAACAAAAACGAAAATAAGACCAGCTTCCAGTATCTCAACAACAATACTTACTGCCGCAGCCATATTCTGTGTGTTCTTTGTGCAATTTGGTTGGTTCAGGTCAATCACGGAGAGCAACTACGAAGTGTACAGTCTACCCAAGCTCAAGCTCAAGCTCAACAATACTTACTGCCGCAGCCATACTGTCACTTGGCAATACCCTGCAAATAAAGCCCATAGAAGAGAGTGGACTAATATTCAGCCATTTAAGTACCTGCATAATAAAAAAAGGAACATGGGAAACCAAATTAAATACCAAGGTACGTCCCTCAGAAGACGTCAAGACCATAAACAACATACATGACAGCTTGTTCATAACTTTCCAAAAAATGAAAAGAATAAGGCAGGATGAAAATTTGGACCAATTATTCGAGTCATTGCAACGCCAAGCCATCAACGCACGTAATGAAGTGCAACGATCCATGAGAGTACGCCGAAGTAAAGGAATATTTGGGTTCCTGAAAGATATTCTATTTGGAAGCAGCGATGTTGATGATGAGATCGAAGCCATGCGTATTAATGAGGACGAGAGAATACATAAAATTACCCATTCCATCGACATCATGAACAACAGGGCGTTAGAAATGGGAAACACACCAACCAAGATCTCAGCACTTCATGAGGGTCTAGAATACGTGAAGAAAAACTATGCAGAAGATCGAGTACAAATATCCTTAAGGAAAGCAACGGAGGTAGCTTTGTTAGCCCGCGAAACTATAGACGAGATACTTACGAAGTATAGAACATTGCGCTCGTACCCGTTAAGCAAGCAGGAGTTACACGAAATACACGTAAATATTACCAATCAACTACCAGCTGGATACGCAATACTAGATCACCCATTAGCGACTAAGTACGAGTATCAAACAGTTAATGATACTATAATAGTGGTCATGACAACAATCCTAATCAGCAAGGAAAGTTTCGAAGTGTTCGAAGTAACGGCCATTCCTGATTCCATCAATAGTACTCAAATTATGGTGGAGAAACCATACATAGCTATCAACGATCATGGAGAATATTTCTACCCCACAAACGACATGGCACCACTGAATCAAAGTCATACGATAATAAGTCAACCGCAAATCTTCAAAGTTCCGGATTGTGTATCTGCGACACTAACGAATAAAAATACAAGGCCAAAATGCGCAGTTCATCGGATGCCCGATAACTACACGATCTTGAAAAGATTGCCAACGCCAAACTCAGTGGTTTACTATACAAGCAAACCAAGTACAATAATCATAAGCTGCGAGAACTCCATAATATCTCCGCCGTACGAAGCAGCAATCGTAGAAATGACACCAGACTGCAGAATGCAGACAAAGAACGGAACAATATACGCAACCTTAAACGGAAACAGCAAAAGAATGCTGACATATTTTAAACCTCGGAGCCATATCGACGTCAGCTTAGAAATAGAAGCCAAAACAACCACGCCATGGTCCATCAACCCTTATAAAAATCTACAAGAGAACACGAAGATGAACGACTCTCCGAAAATCAAGCATCACCATATCTGGATCGGAGTATCGTCAATTGCAGGATTAATCACGATAACATTGATCCTTTTTGCGTACCGTAACCTAAAGAAGGTTCGCCTATCAAGTATTCCCATGAGGATGTCGGGGCTAGAAGCCAGAGCGTTAAACAACGACATGTCATCCGACATTCGTAGAGGTCAACCAGAGTAAGCTCGTGCCAGAGCCTAGGACTAAGCATTGAGGAGGACAAGCTGTCTAATATCCGAAAGTTGCAGTCAATGAAGATAACTCGTACCAGAGTCAACATGAAGAAAGTTTCCAAGGTCCAAGCATTGAAGAGGACATCCGTTGGAACCAGGCAACGTGCCGAAGAATTGAAATTTAAAAGTGTTTTAAACTTTGTTAGGACATAAATATCGATTCATGTAATATAAATGAAAATTTAAAAAAAAAAAAAAATTATATCTATAAGAGATAAAGATAGCATAGGGTCCGTTCCAGAATTTATAAATCTAGTTGATTTATCGGGGCCGGAATGTTACGGACCCAGTAAAATTGAAAATAATAAAAAGATAGGAGCGCTTCCAGGCGCAAGTAAATTTTGATATTGCAGCGCATTTGGCGCAATTAAATTAAATCAAATACTTGATGCCAGCCAAAAGAGATAATAATTTGTTTGTAAACAGATTTAGGCGAGCATATGTTTTGACTCCGCCTGGGTCTGTATGAGATAAGACCCTCCGGGGGAAAATATACTCAAGCGGCTTAGATAGGAAACCGCAACAGAAAAATTCCCCTGCTGGCAATCTTATCTACTTGAACCCGCCTTTCGGGTGTCAAACATGTGAAACACGAGGCGAGAGTACTCGATAGGGACCACCAAAGGGTGGTGATTTACGATAGGCGTAAACATGCGCGAAGCGCACTAATTTGTTTAGGACCCGTCCTCTTCGGCGCACCAGAGATAAGCGCGAATGACGGGAGAAGCATAGGGCCACAAACAAGTGGAAAAGGTTCCATGTGGTAAATACAGATAACCGATGTGTTTCGGTTATCTGAGTAGGAAACAGCTGGGAAAAAACCCACGCTGAGAAATTCAAGGGCAGATAACCACGTGGTTGGTTATCTGTAAGAGTAGGAAAGGGAGATTGTTTTTCTCCTTCAAAATTGTATATATAGTCTAAGTCAGTCCATTTCAAAGTAGTTCATTTCTGTAGTTCAAATCATATGTTCAATTAAAAAGTTCATTTCTGTAGTTCAATTCATATGTTCAATTAAAAAATCCATTTCTGTAGTCCAATTCTAAAGTTAAAATAAACTTAGTTCGTTTAAATAGATTCAAGTGAATATCTGTATTTAAAACCAGCAAATTCGTTAAATCCGAAACCTCTCACCAGCGTTGGCAACCGAGGCGCCACGCCACAAAAGGTATACAACCAAACAAATCCCAAATCCAAAAGCAGACTACTTGCTTCAATTCGACGGACCGCACTGGAGCCGGCTGAATTTGAAGTTTTGTGGCTGCCCTAGCCGGGATTTGTTAAAACAAAGGGGCTTGTCCCATTAACAAAATAAAAGTCTTGCTAGGCAAGCATCTAGGGGAATAATTCCCTTAGATTTTTTACAGATCTCTTAGCAAGATTAGGATCTTTAACTAAATTCGTCGGGCCTGAGCCATTTTGTGGATTATCTACATCATGCATGAAATCGGAGCTCAAAACCTGGGAAATATCAATGATTGAAGCCAACTGGAGGGCTCTATCAACACCAAGACAATCCAAATTATTCATTACACCTTCTAACAGAATAACACGCAACCTACTCAACTTGAATAAGGCAGATTTGAGTACATTAACCGGTCTATTGACCGGACACTCTACGAGCAGGTATCACCTTTAAAAAATCGGAAAACTGGCAGATGATAACTGTCGTTTCTGCAATTTCGAAGCTGAGACTTCGGAACATTTACTGTGTCAATGCAGTACACTAATTCAGCGAAGACTGCGAATTCTTGGAAATGGCATTCTTATGCCTAACGAGATTTGGTCTGCTGAACCAAAACAGGTAAGGAACTTCATAAAGGAAGTCATACGTTTGTGGGGGGATATGCAAAGCCCTGGTGCGACTATCACTTATTCCCTGAGTGATGGAACGAACCTACACTGCATACATAGCAAACTGAAGTGCACTACAATAGATCAAACTAATGGTCGCAGTGGTACAATGCTCCTACAGAAGAAGATGGTTCTCAGCGACCCGGGGAATTAACTGCACTGGCGTCCTTCCATGTAGTAGCGAGTGGTGACGGTACTGGCAACCACTCACGTTGCAACGGCTGTCGCTACGGCAAAATCGCTTTCAATGCGCAAAGAGACAGATATGGCAAACACCCAATGATCGAATACACTTCCAACGTTCGTTTACACTGAGCGATTTGAAAGCATCACACTCGCATCTTATGTCCAGATTTGTTACAGTTGATACAGTCACCAGACTTCGTTGTTTTTGTCAACGAGGATGGTAGTGCCATCGTCTGTCGCATGGGAGTTCACATATTCTCTGGATCTATTACCACTCTTCTTGTGCTCTGGCTCGTAGTTCACCACACTCGTTGCATCTTGCATCACACCTGTCATATATTCCGCAAACGTCTTTAAATTTACGACACCAAGTCCTCGTTTATAGGCTGCCCACATAATCTTCTGATTCGATGGTAATTTGTTGACAAGCTCTTAAAGCAACGTTGGATTCGCCAGATAATCGCGCTGATCCGCAGCTTCGATGTGGTCACACAGTTCCTGCACCGCCAATCCGTACTCAATCAACCCTTGAAACCTGTCAGAGCGAGGAGAGGGAATCGAACGAACTTTATGCAGAAGAGCGTTGATGAGAAGTTCCGGACGACCATACCGCAGTCGGAGAGCTTCGATGACATTAGGCACCGCGGTAATACGAGACGATTCCGAACACTTTCCAATGCTTGCCCCTTCAAACTTCGTTGAAGTCGAACCATGTTTTCATCATCATTGTAGCCGTATGCTCGAGTAATATATTCATAATTGGAAATGAATATCGGCCAATCAGTAGGGTTGCCGGAGAAAGTTGGTAGATCACGAGCCAAGGACTGCCGTGCCGCTAGTTGCTGTTGAGTTGGATAATCAGCTGGACGAAACTGGTCGGGTGTCGAGGGGAAGAAGCCTTGTCGATTTGAATTTGGATATTGATTATAAGGGTTACAATTATCGTTACGAGAGCGCTCGTGAGGTCGACGCAGCTGCTCCTCGCTATTATTTAATGAATGCATTTGTTCATTCAACTGCTGCTGAGGGTATTGGGTCGGGAAGGAAGGCAAACTCGGAAAGATATCGTATTTATTGTTACCATCGCGAAAGGCTTGACTCTTACCTGGTTTCCCACGTTCCGATCTTGCAAGACGTAATTCTTCGATTTGTCGCTTGCTGAGATCCAATTACTCCATCAAGCCAGCAATGTGAATCTGACTTGCCGCTGACTGCTGTACAAACGGTGGCGGCTGTTGTTGGATTGGAGGATTCCCCTGACGCGGCTGGAAGTGATACTGATTCCTGAAGCACGGGATTCCTGAAGATTGTACCGATGAAAGTAACATGGAATATGGCGGAACCAAAGATTGGTATGTTGAAGGTGGTTGCACTGAAGTCAGCATCGACGATGTTTGCTGTAGTGTTGGCTGTTTCGAAAGTGATGACTGCATCAGAGGCGGGTGCATCGAGGGTTGTTGTGTTGAAGTTGACTGCGCCAAAGACGCAGCCAAACTGCCTCCTGTGCCGCTTCAGAAAGCGCAACATACTCCGCTTCCATCGTTGATGTTGTTACGCAACCTTGCTTGCGACTTGCCCAACTTACGCTCGCTTCACCGATCTGGAATAAGAAACCACTGGTAGACTTCCGATCAGTTGAGTCTCCAGCCCAGTCAGCATCGCTGTACCCGATCAACCCGAGGTCCTTCGTTCGGTCACTGCTCAAGCTTAGCTGATGATCCTCTGTAGCCACAAGATAGCGCACCACTCGATTCAATTCAATCCAATCACGTTGCGCTGGCTGGTTGGTCTTGAATTCGTTGCTATGTACAATAGCGCACCGACGAGACTGTGATATTGTACGTTGTCAGACAATGCGTCACCTTCCTGCTGTCTGAAATATCCGGGATCCAGTGGATACCTCCAGACTCCTCCTGCAACTCAGCTCCGAGTTCGAGAAATTTCGCATCCCTACTGATGATGATCATCCTCGTCCGCTTGTTTAGGAATCTATACGCCTTGGATCCACAGGCGTACCCGACGAAAGTTAACTTTTCAGTCCTGCTCTGCAATTTAATTCCGGCACGTAGACAAATGCTTCGCACCCAAAAACTTTCAGTTAGCTCAAATCCGGTCTCTCACCAGACCATAACTCCATCGGTGTCTTCTGTACCACCCGTGATGATGAAGCGGTTCTGAATGTAGGCTACTGCCGCAATCGCTTCACCTCAGTATCTCTTCTCTAACCCCGCATCAAGCAACATGCATACCGCCATTTCCTGTAGATACCGGTTCCGACGTTCAGCGACGCCCTGTTTGCTGCGGCGAATACCCTGCTGTTAGCTGCATCTCAATACCCTCGTCACGATAAAATTGTTTGAGTTCCTTATTCACAAACTCCGCACCGCGGTCAGAACGGATGATTTTCGGCTTCCACCCGAACTTGTTTCCGACGAACCTCACATAGTTCTTGATGCACAATTTCGCCTCTGCCTTGTCCTTCAATAGGTACAGAACTAAATACCTACTGAAATCATCGATGAGCATTCCACCAGGCGTGACGTTACTCATCGGTCCACATGCTGCGGAAATGACAAACGAGCCATCTTCCCCTCCAAGCAATGCTCACACACAATCTTCATGCCGCAATTGATCAGCTACATATCGGTAGCCAAATTCTCTTTCTGTATACGGTCCAACACCGTGTGATCTCGGTGTCCGAATCTTCTGTGCCACGTATGGAGGAGTCCACTGTCGAGATCAGGTACGTACAGAATGTTTTCCAGTTGAATATCCACCTGCTTTCTAGCACCGCTGACACCAGTCACGGAGCCAGAGCCATGTCCGCCAGACTGCGTACGATTTCCGTTCGCCATCATCACCTGTACACTCGACTTCTCCAAATCGTTGAAAAAATTACCGCAACTAGTCATGTGACACGATGCGCCGCTGTCCACCGTCCACAAACGATTTTGTTTCACCGCCGCACAGCTGATTTGATTATCCTCCTGTGCGAAAAAACTCACCGCTTCAGAATCCGTTACTTTCGCCTGGGTCTGAATATTTTTCTGAACACCGCAACCTCCCGGCTTGCTTCCGGAGAATTTACGATCATCCTTTACTGCTTGCCACTTCCGGCAGTCCTTCTTGAAATGACCAGGTTATTTGCAGAAGAAGCAAGTTTTATCTTTACTTACTCCTTGCGTCTTCAACACCTGCTCACTTCCAGCCAACTTCCCTTCTCGCACCAAACGCCTCTGATATTCATCAACTAGTTTTGATCGAATGAGCTCCATCTTTATATCCGCATCTGGTCGTGCTTCCAATGCCGATGCGACATGGTGGTACGACTCGGGCATACTACGCAATACCATTGCCACTTTAAGCTTTTCCTGCAGCTCAAGCCCTGCATTCTGCAACCGTTCGAACAAAGAATCCATCTTCAGCAAGTGTTTTTCCACATCGTCTCCATCCGAAAGCTTAGCATCACATAACCGCATTAACAGTGATAACTGTGACGTCGTCGTTGACTTTTCATGGTAAGCTTTTAAAGCTTCCCACACTGCAACCGCACTGGTACAGTCCTTTATTATGATGTACTGTAGAGGTGTGCATATCAGCTCATCATGATGAACAGCTCTGATCATATCAGCTCATCTAAATGAGCTGTTCTTTATGAACAGCTCTTTAGCTCAGTTGTCAGTGCCGACTTTCAATTTGGGTCCCAAACTCGATAGCCACGAAGCCAGTTTGAAAATGTTAAAATTCAAATGAAATTTTTCACACCATATCATTAATTACTTGAAACACGTATTCCAGACTATTATTTACAACAGACTCGGCGAGTACAACATTTCCGACATTTTTACTGAGGCTTTACATTACAATAGAAAGTTTTCTTCAAAAAAAAAAAATCTTATGAGATTTTTGCACCGCCTGCAAACAAAGTGTTTTTCATTGAAATAGAATACTCATTTGATACACAGAAGTTAATTTTCATTAATAATTTGAATTTTAAAAACGTGTTCATTCTGCCTGAGAGCCAATTATTATTTTTGGCGCCCCCTAAACTGGTAAACAAAGCTCAATGCCGTCAACGCGAATATAACAGTTGAAAAGACGAGGGACAAATGAAACTAAACTGATGTCTTAACACGAAGAGCGAGAGACGGTCAGTTTATTTGAATCTTACAGCTCACACACTCTCTTCAATTCTACAGCTCTTTTCTCTCCTTCATCATCATCAAAGTGAGCTGAAGAGCTGTTTGATTTTTTTTGCGAGCTGTTCCGCGTCAACTCACTTCAAAGAGTCGATTCTTCGGAACAGCTCATGAGCGGATGGCACATCTCTAATGTACTGGCTCTGTTCCAAACACAAGCCGATTGTTGCACGTGCCTTCTTGTCAGCTTTCTTCCAAGCATCCGTTTCAGGTTCCGGCTTCGGTTCTTCTACCACATGCCAGAGATCCTCCCGCACAAGGAACATTTCCATTTGAAATTTCCATGTAGCGTAATTCGTGTTGCTGAGCTTCACTAGCGAAAATTTTCCTGCATCCGCCATTTTGCTCCTGACTTACTATACGCCGCCGATGCAAACAATACAGATTTGGATTGACATGAGGTAAAAAATAGAGAAAACACTAGCACACAACAAGCGAGAGGGCCACAGGTTGTGACCCACAACAATAAAGCTATTGACGCCGCTACAACAAGAAATCGAAAGAGAATTACATGCAAAAAATTGTTTTGCTAAAAAAAAGTACAATTCATGCGTGACTCCTTACGGAATTCCATAGATTGCAGTTGTGAAAATACATGAAATAGTTCATTTTCTAATAATTATAGTTATTGTAAAGCAAATTGTTCCATGATGTCGTTTTTATTACACATCCATGTATGCATTACGCCTGTTAAGCTTCATTGAGGGAATATCAGTTTTCTCCAAAACATAACCATATTAACACTATTAATATAGATATTTGTAATTTTCATAGCAGATGTCTCAAAAAAAGATTTGGCATGTGGTGTTTCCATAGTGCTTTGTGAAACATTTCAAACTCGTTTCAAAATATTTCAACACCGACTTTGACTTTCGAGCAGAGTAATGAATCGAGCTTTTTTCCTCGATTTCTATAATTCCAGATTGTATTCGGCGTGATAGTATTAGTGATTGTATCGAATCTTCGGTTCGATTTCTATAATAAGGCCCATAATCTTGTTTTGACTTCCGGTTTGTTGATAATGGCTCTAGATGACCAGCAATGATGAATACCTCTACGGTATGGGTATTGGGTGAAAGGGCTATAATAGCGGAAGTCGAATATACAGAAAAAAAATCCGATGCAATTTTGCAAACGAAGATGGTGGCTTCCGGTTCATTGAAAACACTAGTGTCCAGAATTCCTGAATATGGACACGGCACTGCATTTATTTTAATACAACTATCTTTCATGTATCTCATTTATCTCCCAGTAGGAAAACCTCACAGTTGCTTGTTCTGGAGCTCGATCCCACCTCAAGGAGCAAAGGTGTTTATAGTTTGTGATCGATATCTGAGTGGAAAGGAGAAAGTCTGGTATGAGTTCAATCGTAAAGTGAAGGGGAAACCAAAGTATCGAAAAGCGCGGAAAGCTTTCGATTCTTCATTGTTCAAATTTCCAATAAAAAATCAACTACTGAAGTAGTAAAAACAACTTAATAACTAAAAAGTCATTTCAAAAATTTCGATGCATTCTGAAATAATATCCGAAGTGAAAAACAAGCAGATTGAATAATATAGTTCCGTAATTCTATCTCGAAAATTCGGGCGTGTTATTTGGCTTAAGGTGAAGGTTGAAGCTAACCACAAATGGTTGCCACAATGGCGCTCATTTCTTTCATCACCCTCTCTTACCCCTCGCCAGAAAATCAATAATTTTGCGGAACAGTGTGTAGAAAATGATCGTTTTCGCACACTTCCCATCAAGTAATATCAACCAAACTCTAATCAATTACTCACAAGATTCTGAATTTTGATCTGCTGTCGCACTGTATAGTGAAAAACGTCGGGAAACTCGAGCTGTGCTCTAAAAGTTAAATTTTCATGTTTCAATAGTTTTGTTTGCATTGGTGAAAGCATCGTTATTTTTTCGACACTGATGCCAGACAACATAATCGAAACAGCTATAAAAACCACTCAATAAAATGTTATTCCTGAGTCATAGCGTTTCATGTCACGAGAAACAATAGAACAAAATTGTGTTGATATCAATACAATTATTATTTTTAACGTTTAATGGGTCTATAATGTAAGTTTTAGCAACTTTAACATTGGGTGAGAAAATTGTATTGCAGAGCTCGGAACACTGCCACGGCTACCTATGCTTTCAAAAATAGTAAACGGAAAAGTATTACATTCAACCAAAATGCCTCGGCCAACGAAGAAAAGGGGTTAATGCTCCCCAACGTGAATATGTGAAAACGCATGTGTTATAAATTTGCTCATGTTACGTTCGCGTATAGTCTTACATCATATGCAAATGCACCTTCTATATATATATATATATATATATATATATATATATATATATATATATATATATATATATATATATATATATATATATATATATATATATATATATATATATATATATATATATATATATATATATATATATATATATATATATATATATATATATATATATATATATATATATATATATATATATATATATATATATATATATATATATATATTAGGCTGTCAAAAAAGTCCTGCGGTATTTTTTTTGAATGTTCATTTGTTCATAAAATTAGTTACAATCATCATCAATCAAATTCAGGAAAACTGGATTAGTGGAATGGTTTCGAAAGTACCAAGCTCTAGAAGCCAAACTAAAAGGTCTGATTAAAGCAAAAAAGCGTGGATATTGGCGGAAATTCGTTAATGGTTTGTCAAGGGAGACAGCTATGAGCACTCTTTGGAATACGGCTAGGAGAATGCGTGGCTGGAACCATACAAATGAAAGTGAGGAATACTCTGACCGTTGGATTTTCAAATTTGCAAGAAAGGTTTGTCCCGATTCCGTTCCTGCACAAAACGTCGTACGCGACATTCCGCTCCAATGCGATTATGAGAATTTTTCGATGGTAGAATTCTCAATTGCCCTCCTCTCATGTAACAATTCAGCTCCGGGGTCGGACAAGATTAAATTCAACTTGTTGAAGAATCTTCCCGACTTGGCGAAACAGCGTTTGCTGAACTTGTTCAACAAGTTTCTGGAGCTGAATATTGTCCCGCATGACTGGAGACAAGTGAAAGTGATAGCCATACGAAAACCCAACAAGCCGGCTTGCGATCACAACTCGTATAGGCCGATTGCAATGTTATCCTGTATTCGTAAATTGTTAGAGAAAATGATTCTACTTCGTTTGGACAAGTGGGTTGAAGCGAACAATTTGCTGTCAAATACGCAATTTGGCTTCCGCCGAGGTAAAGGGACGAACGATTGTCTCGCGCTGCTATCTTCTGAAATCCAAATCGCATTTGCTCGTAAAGAACAAATGGCTTCCGTTTTTCTCGATATCAAAGGGGCATTTGATTCAGTTTCCATGGAAATTCTCTCAGAGAAACTTCATAATTGTGGACTTTCGCCAATTCTGAATAATTTCCTGTACAATTTACTCTCAGAAAAGCACATGTTTTTCAATCATGGCAGCTTGAAATCTTCTCGATACAGTTTTATGGGCCTACCACAAGGCTCCTGCCTAAGCCCCCTCTTGTATAGTTTTTACGTCAATGATATGGATGATTGTCTAACTAGAAACTGCACGCTGAGACAACTTGCAGACGATGGAGTTATTTCCATCACCGGTACTAATCCCGCCGTTCTGCAAAAATCCTTGCAAGATACCCTGAACAACCTGTTCACGTGGGCTCTCAAGCTGGGTATCGAATTCTCTACGGAGAAAACCGAAATGGTCGATTTTTCTAGGAAGCACGAACCCACCCAATTCCAGCTTCACCTATCCGGTAAAGCATCAGGCACTCGATGTTTTTCAAATACCTTGGAGTATATTTTGACTCTAAATGTACCTGGGGAATACACATTGCGTATTTGAAACAGAAATGCCAGCAAAGAATCAATTTTCTCCAAACAATAACCGGAACATGGTGGGGCGCCCATCCAGGAGACCTCATTCAGTTGTACAAAACAACGATATTATCAGTGTTAGAATATGACAGTTTTTGCTTCCGATCAGCTGCCAGGATTCATATTCTCAAGCTGGAGAGAATACAATATCGTTGCTTGCGTATAACAATGGGGTGTTTGCATTCGACACATACGATGAGTCTCGAAGTCTTGGCAGGAGTACCCCCGCTTACTCTTCGATTCACAGAATTATCCTACAGATTTCTCATCCGTTGCAAGATCATGAATCCATTGGTGATTGATAATTTCGAAAATCTACTCCAACTGACTCCTCAGTCAAGTTTTATGTCTTTGTACCATGATTTCCTTACCCATGAAGTGCACCCTTCACCGGGCATCTCCAACCAAGTTTGCTTCCCATACTTTTGCAATTCCTCTGTCAATTTTGATCTGTCCATGCGACAAAAAATCCATGGAATCCCAGATCATCTACGCTCCGATTCTATTCCGCCGATATTTTCGGCAGAATATGGGAAAGTTAGATCTGATAAAATGTTCTTTACTGACGGTTCATTCATAAACGGGTCCACTGGCTTCGGCATCTTCAATGAAAATTCCAGTGCCTCTTTCAAACTCAAAGATCCTTGTTCCGTGTATGTCGCTGAACTGGGTGCGATATACTACGCACTAGGGATCATTGAAACACTGCCCATCGACCATTATTTTATTTTTTCAGACAGTCTCAGCTCAATAGAGGCAATTCGTTCAATGAAAGTTGATAAACGCTCATCTTATTTCCTAACAAGAATAAGACATCTATTGAGTGTTTTGGTCGAAAAATTATTCAAGATTACCTTAGCATGGGTTCCCTCTCATTGCTCGATTCCGGGGAATGAGAAAGCGGACTCGCTAGCTAAGGTGGGCGCTTCAGAAGGCACACTTTTTGAAAGGCAAATTGCTTATAATGAATTTTTCCACATTCCTCGTCAGGACACACTCGTTAGTTGGCAGCGCATGTGGAGTGAAGATGAGTTCGGTCGCTGGTTACACACGATTATTCCTAAGGTTTCGACGAAAGCTTGGTTTAAAGGATTGAATGTAGGTCGTGATTTCATTCGCGTGATATCTCGGCTTATGTCCAATCACTACAACCTAAACGCACATCTCTATCGCATTGGGCACGCAGCAAACAATCTTTGTGATTGTGGCGATGGCTACCACGACATCGAGCATGTTGTCTGGTCGTGTATCCGGTTCCATGCTGCTCGCTCTCAGCTCTCTAGAGCACTGAGAGCAAAAGGCAGACAATCGGATATCCCCGTCCGGGATATCTTAGGTAGCCGTGATCCTGATCTTCTGCTTCATCTATACCTGTTCCTCAGAAACGCCGATGTCAACGTTTAATGATGTTTCCTTCGTTGTGTCCCTGTTTCATATCCCTTCTATCCGATCTATAAACTTTTACTTAGTCGCGGCAATACATACACACACTCTTTACAGATACACGGGCCAAAGGTTGTGCAGTCCACTGATCATTCAACAAGAGCCAAAGGTTGTATCGCTCATGACAACTCTACAAGAGCTGATGTTTGCGCCGGCTAGTGACCATCCTATCCTGGATTCCTCGAGTCGAGAAGACGCACCACGCTAGATATGGGGTACAGACTAGGGGGCGTTGCTGATTAATGGTCAGCTGCATCCCAAAAGGAAGTATCCCGTGTCGGGCACAGGTACAGAGCATTGGAGACAGCAACATCACAATTACGAAAACACTTGTAATACTAACCTCGAGCCAACCACGAGTAATCGGTTACATATTACTAACATAGTTATAAGGCAAACATTGTCGAAATATTGAACTCCTGGCCCCGTCAGGTTGACGCCATATGAGCCTTAATAAAAATATATATTTTGGATAAAAAAAAAAAAAAAAAAATCTGTTTTAAGTCAAATATGCGCCGTTTTGTTCGATGACTTGTTCTCAACGAGATGCCAACTTCATAATACCCCTGTTATAGAAGCTCGCTTCCTTATTGGCAAAAAACTCGGATAGCCTATTTTCACAGGCCTCTTTTGTGGCTAACTTCTGACTACCTAGCTCGTTCGCCATGGACAAAACAGGTGGTAGTCACTTGGTTAATGAGGGCTTGGCCACCGTCTGAGCCGCTTCAGCGGGCTTCGACCAGGACCGTTTGCGCTTCACGTTGTCGTAAGTGACCCACTTCTCATCGCCAGTCACCATCCACTTCAGAAACGGGTCGATTTTGTTGCGATTCAGCAGCGATTCACATGCGTCGATACGGTCAAAGATGTTTTTTTGCGTCAACGTGTGTGGCACCCATACATCGAGCTTCTTCGTGAATCCAAGCTTCTTCAAATGGTTAATAACGGTTTGATGACTTTTCCCCAGGCCGATGCTACGGCTGCTACTATGCCGGTCTTTCTCGGCTAATTCAGCGATTTTGTCGCAATTTTCGACGACAGGCCTTCCGGAGCGTGGCGCATCTTCGACGACCTCTACACCAGAACGAAAACGTTGAAACCATCGTTGTGCGGTGGAAATGGAAACTGCATCGGGTCCATAAACTGCACAAATTTTATTGGCAGCTTGAGATGCATTTTTGCCTTTGTCATAGTAGTACTGTAAAATATGTCGGATTTTCTCTTTATTTTGCTCCATATTTGCGACACTATAACTCACGAACGACTTAACCAAACAAAACACTGTCAAGGACTATATTATAGCGCGCAAAAATACCTTTCCAACAAGCTATAGTATGACTCGATACAATGAATACAACTAGAACTACGCGCTTACAACGACACCTCGCGGAAATACCGCAGGACTTTTTTGACAGCCTAATATATTGTTTTATTTTCTTCTCCTACCTATCTACCTGAAAAATGGATTATTTTACTGTCCAACACGGTTCGAGCGGGATTTTGCCTTTCCCTTTACTTTTCCTCCTTTGTCGTGTCCAGACATGGCTGCTTGTGTTGGTTTGTTGATGTGATGTGATGCGAAACGATGTGGTGTACGGTTTAGATGAGAATGATCGTTAGGGAAGGAAGGAAGGTCTTGTATTATAGAGACTTTAAACTTTTGCAGTTCATTCGTCTCTAGCCTTGAGAAAGGCCCTTTGAAAACTCTACTCTACTCTACTCCAGCGCTACCACCTCCACCCTCTTGCCTTGAGAAAGGCACTCGATCCCACGCCGTCCAGCTCGTCCAGCAACGATGTTGTCCAGTCGGTGTCCACACAAAAAATGATCGTTACGGCAGCGGAGCAGGGATTTTTAAGCTGACTGGCTGGCTCGAGAATTACGCATGTGTGAGACTGCGACCAATGTTTCGTTCATTTTTTTTTCTTTTTCCTTTCCAATCGTGCTTCTTTGTATTCCGCTGCTGCTCTGGTTGCCCGTTTTGGTCGGTACGATTTGAGGAGCACAAAATGGACCAATCAGAAATGGGCACATAGTGCATTTGGACAATGCTTGATATTTCACAATTATTCAATTATTTATCTCAAGAAAAATGAAATGTAATTCGTTATGATAGATGCGTAGATATATTTCCTATCAATTGATGCAAAAACCTTTGCGATCTATTGAGAAATGCTCGAGTTATAAGCGTTCCAAATCTTGCATTTTTTCCTACTTGTTCAGTGCCTAGGTTTTCATTTCACCTCCTATATCTTCCGGTTAGACGTAGTCCTACGTCAATAAAAATATATTCGCAGCTTAACTATTTGTTTTTGTTCCTATTCCCGAAAGATAAATAGTGACCCTCGTATTTACTTTGTTTGCGGAGATACAAATCTTACAATTCATTCGTCTACGAAACCACAGTTTAAGGTACGGTAATGTGCTGAATAGTGAAATATATGATAGTGAATGAGCTGATGACCACCTATGCATTCCCTATCACAGCCATCATTTTGATTGTACGATATGTGCATACGCCAAAAGAAGCCCGGCGTTGAACATTTAATAAGTACAAAGCCTTCAGAAAAAAATCAAGAATCAACTATGAGATAGTGAGAAAAAATTGAGAAAGTTGGTAAAAAAAACCAAAAACACAACACAAAAGGTTCTTTTCAGAACCGCCAACATGTTCATAAAGAGTAAACAGTAAACTAATCCATTTTTCAGGTAGATAGGTCGGTATTCACGTAGGAGAAGGAAATAAAACAATATATTTTAAATATATATTTAGCAAAAGCTGTCCCCTTTGTATCGCCATTCTTTGTGTGGACACCGACTGGACAACATCGTTGCTGGACGGGCTGGACGGCGAGGGATCGAGTGCCTTTCTCAAGGCAAGAGGGCGGAGGTGGTAGCGCTGGAGTAAAGTAGAGTAGAGTTTTCAAAGGGCCTTTCTCAAGGCTAGAGACGAATGAACTGCAAAAGTTTAAAGCCTCTATAATACAATACCTTCCTTCCCTTTGTATAGTCCTACGTCACTCCGGTTATGTCCCCGACATTACCCACCCGTCTTTTTTTAGTCCAAATGTCTTCATGTCTCAAACTTCTACTCTTTCTCTGCGATCAATTGTGGCTCTTTCAATTTTGACTTTGACTTTCAACTCACTACTCTTCATTTCCTACTATCTACTCTATACTTTGTTCTCTCTTATCTCTACTCTCTGCTCTTTATTTTAAACTCTCTACTCTTCACTCTCTACTTTCTACTCTCTACTCTCTCTACTCTCTACTATCTACTCTCTCTATTCTCTACTTTCTCTAGTCTCTCTACTCTCCACTTTCTCTATTATCTACTCTCTACTTTATTTACTCTCTACTCTCTTTACTCTCTACTCTCTTCTCTTCATTTCCTACTATCTACTCTGTAATTTGTTATCTCTTCTCTCTACTCTCTGCTGTTTATGTTGAACTCTCTACTCTCTCTCATCTCTAGTTTCTCTACTCTCTAATCTCTACTCTCTCTACTCTCCCTATTCTCTACTCTCTACTATCTCTACTCTCTATTCTGTACTCTCTCTACTCTCCCTACTCTTCTCTCTCTACTCTCCACTCTCTTTTTTTTTTTTTTTGCAGACTTATCTCACTTCTTAACTAGGCGAACCTAGCCAGAATTTTCACCTGCCCCCGGGCTTCTGAATGCCAAAGGGGGACTAGGCTCTGCGGAATGCACGTATCTGCATGCTCGTGCTGTTTCAGTCCTGACCGAGAAATTGTCGGACAATCGCGCAGGTGCTAAGGATGACCGACTTTTGGATGCCGGCCAATTCCTTCTCCATGTTCAACACCTTTAGCGCTTCCAGAAGTGTCTTCGGGACAATTCCAGTTCCAGAGAGAACGACTGGAACAATTCTTGGGACCTCCCTTAGCCCCCACAGTTCCTTGAGCTCCACGGCCAATGGTCGGTACTTGCAGATTTTGCGACCGTGGGTCTCCTCCAGATTCTGGTTCAGTGGAATAGCGACATCGATGATGGTGACTTTGCGGTCGCTCTTGTCGTAAACCATTATATCTGGGCGGTTGTGGTGGATCGAGAGGTCGGTCAGAACAGTGCGATCCCAGTACAGCTAGAAACGGTCATTTTCCAGGACAGGTGCAGGCAGGTACCGGTAGTTTGGTACGTTGTCTTCCAGTAGAGCACATTGGAGCGCCAGTTGTCGATGAACAATACGGGCCACGTTGTTGTGGCGCTCGGTGTAGGCTGCGTTGGCCAAAACGGGACAGCCTCCCATAATGTGCTCTATGTTTTCACCTGGTTGATGGCACATCCGGCAAATGTCATCAACGTCTTGATGCCAGACGTACCGCCTGCAGTTTCTCGTCGGCATTATCCTGTCCTGGATGGCTATCATGTCGGCTTCTACTACTGAAGATAGTTCACCACGCGTTAGCCACAGATTAGATGCGGCCTTGTCGACGTGTGGCCGGTCCAGTTGATGGGGGTGGGCACCATGCACTGCCTTCTGCTTCCAAGCTGCAATCTTCTCCTCCACTGTCTGCAGATTGCAGTTGAGTTGGTACTCCGCTTGCGCCAAGTGCAGAGCGCTGTATCCTCTGTCGGCGGCGCAGACAGCCCGGTATAGCGCGTTTTGGTTGGCGCGTTCTGCGAAGTACTCGCGCAGTTGTCGTACCTGGGCAACACACAGTGCAGATATGTCGACTATTCCAAGTCCCCCTTCTTTGCGTGGCAGTGAAACTCTCTCCAGTGCCGATTGAGGATGGTGCATTCCGGCCTCTTTGAATGCTTTCCTCATCCTCCTCTCAAGGTCCTCTAGGTCAGTTTTGCTCCATTTGACTACACCAAAACTGAAGGTCAGCAGGGGAACCGCGAATGTGTTGATCGCGCGTACCTTGTTCCCCGCGTTGAGGAAAGTCCTCAGGACACAGTTCACTCGACTCAAGAACTTGTCTCGCAGCTCCGTCTTGATGTCGGAGTGGCGAATCCCGGTGAGCTGTCGGAATCCAAGATATTTATAGGATTCGCCACGAACCATGTCTCTTATGAACTCGCCGTCATAGACCTCGTAACCTCCGGATTCGGTAAGCTGCCCTTTCAGCAGATGGACACAGCGGCACTTGTCGAGGCCGAACTCCATGCAGATGTCCCTGCTTATGTCTTCGACAACCCGGATAGCTACACCTAGACGATGACGTGAATCAGCGTAGACCTTGAGATCATCCATGTAGAAGGTATGGGTCACTTCTTCGTGGGCGCCGTCGCCATACCTTATTTTATAGCCATGACCGTTTCTATTGAGCGTCCTACTGAGGGGGTTCAGTGCCAGACAAAACCAAAGCGGGCTGAAAGAGTCGCCTTGGAATATCCCCCTCTTTATCTGCAGCGTTCTAGACTGCAACACATTTTCCCCATCACTGAGGTGCAGAGACGTGCTCCACTGCCTCATCGCATGCTGCAGGAACCTAACGACGACGGGATCAATCTTGTATAGCTCCAATACCCGGACGAGAAACGAGTGAGGTATGGAGTCATAAGCCTTCCTGTAATCGATGTAGGCCATACTTAGGTTCCGCTGGTTATATACCGCCTGGCCGACTATGGCTGCGTCGATGATGGCCTGGTCTTTGCAGCCATGCGTATTTTTCCTGCATCCTTTCTGCTCTTCTGCGATGATGTGATGCTGTTCGCAGTGAGCAGAAACTTTGGCGGTAATTATGCTGCTCAGTATTTTGTACAGACTCGATTGGCACGTTATCGGTCTGTACTTTGATGGGTTCAATGTGTTGCTGTCTTTCGGGAGGAGGAAGGTGACGCCACGGGTGGCGAATTCAGGAAGGTTGTGTGGGTCACGTAGCACCTTGTTGAAGCACTCAGCTATCTTTGGATGTGCGACGGTCAGCTTCTTGTGCCAAAAGTTCTGGACACCATCGGGGCCCGGTGCTGCCCAGTTCCTCAGGTACCGCGAGGCTTCGCGGACATCGTTCTCTCCGACGATGATAGCTGGCATCTCTCCAATTTCACCACAACTCTCCTCCTCCCGTCTTAACCACATTTGCCCGTCGCGATGTTCTACTGGGGTCTCCCAGATACCAGCCCAGAAGTTCGTCACATCGCTAATATCTGGCAAACCTTCGCGGTAGTCGGGCTTCTCGTCGCTAATGTGGTCGTAGAACGCTTTCTCGTTATCTCTGAACATCCGATTTTGTTCCTGGCGCTTTGCAGAGTCAGAGTAACGTTTCAGCCGTTTTGTAAGGACGCTCAATTGCTGTACCAGTGTGTCGAGTTTTTCCGTCAGCTGGTGAGCTCCCAGCTGGCGAAGTTCAGTAGGCCGCACGATCACAGCAACTTGGCGACATAATTTCGCCGATCTGCTGCCTCTTTTGTACGCCATCAGTCTTCCAATTGCGGCGCGCTTGTTTAGGATCCGTTGCTCCAATCTCCTTCGCCATGGAGGCTCACGCCTTTCACGGAGATGTTGGAGCAGTCTGCCTCTTGGCCTAATACGGTATCCTAAACTTTTGGCGGTCGCCACAGCAGCACAGTAAACTTTCAGTTGCAGCTCCTCCATGTTCTCAGCATCAACCAAGTGCAGCGGAAGAACGTGCTCGTTCATGAGCTTTACTGCACTTGTCAGCCTGCGGGAATGCTGTAACTTCGGGATCCTGGGGCGCGACAATGGGTCCGTGTCGCGGAACTGTGAGATCGCCTCGTCGTAATGGAAGACCAGATCGCGTAGTAGTTGTTGATCTGGCTGTGGGTCTTCCGGCTCAGGGGGTTGTTGTACTGTGGCCTCCACTGGTGCTGATTCGCGTGCCCCACTCGCGAATGAATTGCTCAGCCGTACTGAACTTCGTCTCGACACATCGCTTGCTCTGCTTGTTCTGGAGCTTAGTTCTCTCTGCACCTGCTGCTTGATCTCGTCGACTTGCGTTTGGGAGAGCATATTGTTGCGTACAATCGCTCTACGCCTCGCGTTCATCGCGTTTTGGTCAAGCCTCCCGACGAACTCTGGATACGCTTCCTCGAACATTGTTAGTATTCGAGGGCGACCGCTCATGTCCGTCTCCAAAGCAGTGCAGATGTAATAGGCGCGGATCACGAATTCGTTCATTTCGTGTGTCCACATGATCCGTCGCCTAGTAGTACCCACAAGTGTGGACGACTGTCGTCTGACAGTCGCAACACGCCTCGTAAGCGCAGCGTTTCGTTGGTGATGTCGATGGCTGCTGTTTCCGTGTGGCGGTAGCTCTTCGGGTTGAACCCGGCTGGTGGCCCGCTCTTGCACCTCGCCCTCCAGCCGCTGGCCGCTCGCTCTTACTCCCGTTCCAGGACCAGCTCCAGTTCGGGGACCCTCCTCGGGCGATCGCATTATAAGTATTCTTTGTGAACGTAGCTCCATTTTCTGGGTGTATCTCCTTTGCCCGGGAGACAGCGGGTTGGCAAGGCCTCCATGACCCGGGAGGCCTTCCCCGGGAGAGATATAGCGCTCTGACTCGCTCGCACCCCCTCACTTAGCCACTTTCGACACCCGTTCTCGGAGCCAAGACCAGGTGTGTGTTTCCAGTTCACGCCCGTTCTAAAAATGTCGTCATATGATCTTCGTGGAGGCGTGAGATAGGAACATTTGAGACCAACGGGCAGGCTCCTACCCTAGTGTTGATCCCCATTTGAGAACCATTTTTTTGGCAGACTTATCTCACTTCTTAACTAGGCTTAACTAGGCGAATTTTTTTTTTTTTGGCAGACTTATCTCACTTCTTAACTAGGCGAACCTAGCCAGAATTTTCACCTGCCCCCGGGCTTCTGAATGCCAAAGGGGGACTAGACTCTGCGGAATGCACGTATCTGCATGCTCGTGCTGTTTTAGTCCTGACCGAGGAATTGTCGGACAATCGCGCAGGTGCTAAGGATGACCGACTTTTGGATGCCGGCTAATTCCTTCTCGATGTTCAACACCTTTAGCGCTTCCAGAAGTGTCTTCGGGATAATTCCAGTTCCAGAGAGAACGACTGGAACAATTCTTGGGACCTCCCTTAGCCCCCACAGTTCCTTGAGCTCCACGGCCAATGGTCGGTACTTGCAGATTTTGCGACCGTGGGTCTCCTCCAGATTCTGGTTCAGTGGAATAGCGACATCGATGATGGTGACTTTGCGGTCGCTCTTGTCGTAAACCATTATATCTGGGCGGTTGTGGTGGATCGAGAGGTCGGTCAGAACAGTGCGATCCCAGTACAGCTTGAAACGGTCATTTTCCAGGACAGGTGCAGGCAGGTACCGGTAGTTTGGTACGTTGTCTTCCAGTAGAGCACATTGGAGCGCCAGTTGTCGATGAACAATACGGGCCACGTTGTTGTGGCGCTCGGTGTAGGCTGCGTTGGCCAAAACGGGACAGCCTCCCATAATGTGCTCTATGTTTTCACCTGGTTGATGGCACATCCGGCAAATGTCATCAACGTCTTGATGCCAGACGTACCGCCTGCAGTTTCTCGTCGGCATTATCCTGTCTTGGATGGCTATCATGTCGGCTTCTACTACTGAAGAGAGTTCACCACGCGTTAGCCACAGATTAGATGCGGCCTTGTCGACGTGTGGCCGGTCCAGTTGATGGGGGTGGGCACCATGCACTGCCTTCTGCTTCCAAGCTGCAATCTTCTCCTCCACTGTCTGCAGATTGCAGTTGAGTTGGTACTCCGCTTGCGCCAAGTGCAGAGCGCTGTATCCTCTGTCGGCGGCGCAGACAGCCCGGTATAGCGCGTTTTGGTTGGCGCGTTCTGCGAAGTACTCGCGCAGTTGTCGTACCTGGGCAACACACAGTGCAGAAATGTCGACGATTCCAAGTCCCCCTTCTTTGCGTGGTAGTGAAACTCTCTCCAGTGCCGATTGAGGATGGTGCATTCCGGCCTCTTTGAATGCTTTCCTCATCCTCCTCTCAAGGTCCTCTAGGTCAGTTTTGTTCCATTTGACTACACCAAAACTGAAGGTCAGCAGGGGAACCGCGAATGTGTTGATCGCGCGTACCTTGTTCCCCGCGTTGAGGAAAGTCCTCAGGACACAGTTCACTCGACTCAAGAACTTGTCTCGCAGCTCCGTCTTGATGTCGGAGTGGCGAATCCCGGTGAGCTGTCGGAATCCAAGATATTTATAGGATTCGCCACGAACCATGTCTCTTATAAACTCGCCGTCATAGACCTCGTAGCCTCCGGATTCGGTAAGTTGTCCTTTCAGCAGGTGGACACAGCGACACTTGTCGAGGCCGAACTCCATACAGATGTCCCTGCTTATGTCTTCGACAACCCGGATAGCTACACCTAGACGCTGACGTGAATCAGCGTAGACCTTGAGATCGTCCATGTAAAAGATATGGGTCACTTCTTCGTGGGCGCCGTCGCCATACCTTATTTTATAGCCATGACCGTTTCTATTGAGCGTCCTACTGAGGGGGTTCAGTGCCAGACAAAACCAAAGCGGGCTGAAAGAGTCGCCTTGGAATATCCCCCTCTTTATCTGCAGCGTTCTAGACTGCAACACATTTTCCCCATCACTAAGGTGCAGAGACGTGCTCCACTGCCTCATCGCATGCTGCAGGAACCTAACGACGACGGGATCAATTTTGTAGAGCTCCAATACCCGGACGAGAAACGAGTGAGGTATGGAGTCATAAGCCTTCCTGTAATCGATATAGGCCATGCTTAGGTTCCGCTGATTATAAACCGCCTGGCCGACTATGGTTGCGTCGATGATGGCCTGGTCTTTGCAGCCATGCGTATTTTTTCTGCATCCTTTCTGCTCTTCTGCGATGATATGGTGTTGTTCGCAGTGGGCAGAAACTTTGGCGGTTATGATGCTGCTTAATATCTTGTACAGACTCGATAGGCACGTTATCGGTCTGTACTTTGATGGGTTCAATGTGTTGCTGTCTTTCGGGAGGAGGAATGTGACGCCACGGGTGGCGAATTCAGGGAGGTTGTGTGGGTCACGTAGCACCTTGTTGAAGCACTCAGCTATCTTTTGATGTGCGACGGTCAGCTTCTTGTGCCAGAAGTTCTGAACACCATCGGGGCCCGGTGCTGCCCAGTTCCTCAGGTACCGCGAGGCTTCGCGGATATCGTTCTCTTCGACGATGATAGCTGGCATCTCTCCAATTTCACCACAACTCTCCTCCTCCCGTCTTAACCACATTTGCCCGTCGCGATGTTGTACTGGGGTCTCCCAAATACCAGCCCAGAAGTTCGTCACATCGCTAATATCTGGCAAACCTTCGCGGTAGTCGGGCTTCTCGTCGCTAATGTGGTCGTAGAACGCTTTTTCGTTATCTCTGAACATCCGATTTTGTTCCTGGCGCTTTGCAGAGTCAGAGTAACGTTTCAGCCGTTTAGTTAGGACGCTCAATTGCTGTACCAGTGTGTCGAGTTTTTCCGTCAGCTGGTGAGCTCTCAGCTGGCGAAGTTCAGTAGGCCGCACGATCACAGCAACTTGGCGACATAATTTCGCCGATCTGCTGCCTCTTTTGTACGCCATCAGTCTTCCAATTGCGGCGCGCTTGTTTAGGATCCGTTGCTCCAATCTCCTTCGCCATGGAGGCTCACGCCTTTCACGGAGATGTTGGAGCAGTCCGCCTCTTGGCCTAATACGGTATCCTAAACTTTTGGCGGTCGCCACAGCAGCACAGTAAACTTTCAGTTGCAGCTCCTCCATGTTCTCAGCATCAACCAAGTGCAGCGGAAGAACGTGCTCGTTCATGAGCTTTACTGCACTTGTCAGCCTGCGGGAATGCTGCAACTTCGGGATCCTGGGGCGCGACAATGGGTCTGTGTCGCGGAACTGTGAGATCGCCTCGTCGTAGTGGAAGACCAGATCGCGTAGTAGTTGCTGATCTGGCTGTGGGTCTTCCGGCTCAGGGGGTTGTAGTACTGTGGCCTCCACTGGTGCTGATTCGCGTGCCCCACTCGCGAATGAATTGCTCAGCCGTACTGAACTTCGTCTCGACACATCGCTTGCTCTGTTGTTCCTGGAGCTTATTTCTCTCTGCACCTGCTGCTTGATCTCGTCGATTTGCGTTTGGGAGAGCATGTTGTTGCGTACTATCGCTCTACGCCTCGCGTTCATCGCGTTCTGATCAAGCCTCCCGACGAACTCTGGATACGCTTCCTCGAACATTGTTAGTATTCGAGGGCGACCGCTCATGTCCGTCTCCAAAGCAGTGCAGATGTAATAGGCGCGGATCACGAATTCATTCATTTCGTGTGTCCACATGATCCGGCGCCTAGTGGTACCCACAAGTGTGGACGACTGTCGTCTGGCAGTCGCAACACGTCTCGTAGGCGCAGCGTTTCTTGGGTGATGTCGATGGCTGCTGTTTCCGTGTGGCGGTAGCTCTTCGGGTTGAACCCGGCTGGTGGCCCGCTTTTGCACATCGCCCTCCAGCCGCTGGCCGCTCGCTCTTACGCCCGTTCCAGGACCAGCTGCAGTTCGGGGACCCTCCTCGGGTGATCGCATTCTAATTACTCTTCGTGAACGTAGCTCCATTTTCTGGGTGTATCTCCTTTGCCCGGGAGACAGCGGGTTGGCAAGGCCTCCATGACCCGGGAGGCCTTCCCCGGGAGAGATATAGCGCTCTGACTCGCTCGCACCCCCTCACTTAGCCACTTTCGACACCCGTTCTCGGAGCCAAGACCAGGTGTGTGTTTCCAGTTCACGCCCGATCTAAAAATGTCGTCATATGATCTTCGTGGAGGCGTGAGATAGGAACATTTGAGACCAACAGGCAGGCTCCTACCCTATGTTGATTTTTTTTTTTTTTTTTTTTTTATAGAGGTGAGGAACGCTCTGTCATACCAGTATGTCGTAATCAGGATCTTACTGGCTTCGATCCTGATGTGCTCGGCACTCCTCTCGTTGCTCCTGTACACGGTATTTCCCCCGTGCATTCTCCATAGGCTTTACCGCGCCCTTACTCGCGTTGTCACCCGATTAGTCGCCTTCTACGACAGGGACAGGGACGTAGACCCGAAGTGCTATTCTAGGCCGGCAGCTCCACTCTCTACTCTCTCTACTACTAGCTCTACTCTCTACTCTCTACTCTCTACTCTCTCTACTCTCTTTTCTCTACTCTCTCTACTCTCTACTTTCTCTACTCTCTATTCGCTACTTTAAAAAAACGCACACACAAACACATACTCGCATATACACGCACAAACGAACACATACACACACGCAGACGCACACAGTCTCACACACAGAGCCGTGGAGTTGCCGGCCTAGAATAGCACTTCGGGTCTTGGTCCCTGTCCCTGTCGTATGAGGCGACTAATCGGGTGACAACGCGAGTAAGGGCGCGGTAAAGCCTATTGGAGATTGCACGGGGGAAATACCGTGTACAGGAGCCACGAAAGGAGTGCCAAGCACATCAGGATTGACGCCAGTAAGATCCTGATTACGACATACTGGTTACGACATAGAAAACGGACACGATACGGAAACGATTTCAACACGACGCTAAAGGCTGACAGTCGTGCTATCCTGTTCCCTGAGTAAGGAAGGGTGACACCTTCCTGAAACGGCGTGTAGGCTAATAGTGCGATTGCCCCCGTCCCGGTAATAACTTGGCAAGTCTTCGGGTACGTTCAATGCTCGTCTAGGCTCAGGCACTAGGTACTAGGCGTCAGATGTCACATTCCTGACTTGCGCTGATCTGGCTCTGAACACGGTCCCTATGAAGGACCGTGTCAACCCCTGCATGGCCTCACTGCTTGCATAGACAACCATGGGATCACTGATAGCGACTATGTACAACGAGCGGAGATAGCGGCCCGAAGTTGGGACCCAACAGACATGAATATCATCGAACAATTCAACAGACGAAACGACGGTAATGAAGACACACCAACGGGAGAGGCGAGCGTGTTCGCAAGGAGCGGTAAGCTCCAGAGATCACCAATTCGCAACCAGACAACCATAGCGAATCCTATAGGACACCAACAGCATCCACAACAAGGAGAGACTAGCCTGATACAAGTGCATAAAGCCAACACCACCACTTCTTTAGAAGGGCTGCAGGTCGGGAGGTCAAGCTTGATGGAGGTCAAGAAAAAAGTGAACGAGCTCTACGAGTTCATTAAGGACAAAAACAATGTCCATACTAAGATCAAACATTTAGTCACAAGCATCAAATCCGCCGTTACGGCTGCTGACCGCGAACAGAAGGAGATGATCACGCGAGCAGAGGTTGTTGAAAAAGCACTCGCTGAAGCAAGGGAGAAGATGTCCGTCGAGATACAGGAGACGCCTAAGACGCCACGAAACCCACGATCGGACAAAAGGAAGAGGGATACCCCAGGGGATGAAGAACACCTGAAGAAGGTTAAAAATGACAACCTGGAAAACAAAAAGGAAGGTGAAGGCAGTGGATGGCGAACTGTCGAAAAACAGACGGAGAAACGGAAGAAGAAAGAAGAAAAGAAGAAAGGTGTGCAGGAGACAAAAAAAACCAGGCCCAGACGCGAGCGAAGTAAGGGAGATGCTCTGATCGTCGAGGTGAAGGAAGGAGTGACTTACGCATCACTCCTGCGGAAAGTGAGAGACGATCCGGAGTTGAAAGAACTGGGAGAGAATGTGGTGAAAACCAGGCGCACCCAGAAAGGAGAGATGCTCTTCGAGCTCAAGAGGGATCCGGCGGTCAAAAGTTCAGCCTTCAAGGAACTGGTTGCGAAGTCGCTCGGTGAGGAGGCGAAGGTGAGGGCTCTATCCCAGGAATCAGTGGTCGAATGCAGAAATCTCGACGAAATCACGACAGACGAGGAGTTAAGGCGCGAGTTAATAGAACAGTGTAAGCTGGACAATACACCAATGACGATCCGTATGAGGAAGGCGTATGGTGGCACGCAGACGGCGTCGATACGGCTCTCAACAGTCGCAGCCAATAAGATGGTAGAAACGACCAAAATAAAAGTTGGCTGGTCGGTTTGCTCGCTGAAGATGGTGCCCCGGGTGGCCAAGCGGATGGAGAGATGCTTCCAGTGCATGGGCTTTGGACATCAGGCAAGAAGCTGCACAGGCCCCGACAGGTCTGAACTGTGCAGGAGATGCGGTGAGAAAGGGCATGTTGCGAGAGACTGCACGAAGCAACCGAAATGCTTGCTCTGCAAACCAGAGAACGGCAGCGACCATGCGACAGGAAGCTTCAAGTGTCCCTCGTATAAGAAGGCGTTAGCAGAATCGCAGTAACGGAGATAATTCAGATCAATCTGAACCATTGCAACACAGCTCAGCAACTGTGCAACAGAGACAAAATGCGACGTTGCAATCATAGCGGAGCCGTACCGAGTACCCCGTGATAATGGCAGCTGGGCGACGGATAGCTTAGGGATTGCTGCAATACAGGTGATGGGCAGATATCCTATCCAGGAAGTGGTTGGAGGTTCACATGAAGGTTTCGTAATCGCCAAAATTAATGGAATCTTCATGTGTAGTTGCTACGCACCCCCGAGATGGACAACTGAGCAATTCCACCAGATGCTAGACGCAATGACCGAGGAACTAATCGGTAGAACACCGATCGTCATTGGAGGCGACTTCAACGCGTGGGCGGTGGAGTGGGGAAGTAGATGCACCAACATCAGAGGGTACAGTCTACTGGAAGCTCTAGCAAAGCTGGAAGTAACGTTACTAAACGAAGGTACCACTAGCACTTTCCGGAAAGATGGGCGCGAATCCATCATCGACGTTACTTTTTGCAGTCCGTCGCTGTTGGCGAGTACGGAGTGGAAAGTGTGCGAGTCGTATACGCACAGTGATCACCAGGCGATCCGGTACAGAATCGGTCAACGAAACCACGTGCTAGTTCGGAGGACAACAAGCGGTGAGCGGAAGTGGAAGACGAATGCTTTCGACAATGACCTTTTCGTCGAAGCACTTCGTCTAGCTGGCGGAGCTTCAGATTGGAACGCAGAAAAGTTGACAGATCTACTGGTGAGAGCATGCGACACTACCATGCCGAGGAAAGTTGTACCAAAAAATGGAAGACGCCCAGCTTACTGGTGGAACGACTCTCTTCGCAACCTTCGCGCTAGCTGTCTTCAAGCCAGAAGACGCGTTCAGAGAGCACGAAATAGCGCTGATAGAGAGGAACGAAATACGGTGTACCGAGCAGCTAGAGCCGCCTTGAAACGGGGAATTACACTGAGCAAAGCGAACTGTTTCAAGGAGCTGTGCCGAGATGCAGATGCCAACCCATGGGGCAACGCGTATCGAGTCGTGATGGCGAAGATCAGAGGACCTGTGACGCCCGTCGAATCGTGTCCCGAGAAGCTGAAGGTCATTGTGGAGGGTTTATTTCCGATGCATGATCCTACGATATGGCCACCGACACCGTACGCCGAAATAGCTACCGAACGTTCTCAAGTTTCCAGTGAAGAACTGGTAGCAGTGGCGAAGAGACTGCAGGTAAACAAAGCGCCCGGCCCCGACGGAATCCCCAACGCGGCCTTGAAAACGGCGATTCAGGCGTTCCCGGACATTTTCAGGATAGTGCTACAGAAATGCTTGGATGATGGTCACTTTCCTAAGAAATGGAAGATCCAAAAGTTAGTGCTGCTGCCAAAACCAGGAAAGCCCCCGGGGGTACCAACATCCTATAGGCCTATATGCCTGCTGGATACTCTTGGGAAACTCTTGGAAAGGATTATCCTCAACAGACTGACGAAATGTACGGAGAGTGACCATGGTCTGTCAAAGATGCAGTTTGGATTCCGGAAAGGTAGGTCCACCGTTGATGCTATCCGGACAGTGGTTGAAAAGGCAGAGAAGGCGTCACAGCAAAAGCGGAGGGGCGACCGACATTGTGCTATAGTAACGATCGACGTGAGGAATGCTTTCAACAGCGCTAGCTGGGAAGCCATTGCCGAGTCCCTACACCGTATGAAGGTTCCTGGGTACCTGTGCAGAATTCTAGGAAGCTACTTCCAGAACCGCGTCCTAGTCTACGAGACGAGCACGGGGCAGACAACGTTGAATATAACGGCCGGAGTACCACAAGGCTCTATCCTGGGCCCAACGCTCTGGAACGTAATGTATAACGGAGTACTGAATCTGAAGCTTCCCAAAGGCGTGGAGATCGTGGGCTTCGCGGATGATATCGCTCTCACAGTGGCAGGCGAGACACTCGAAGAGGTGAAGATGCTTGCAATCGAGTCCATCGTCTCAGTAGAGAACTGGATGCAAGCAGCGAAACTGCAGATTGCTCATAATAAAACGGAAGTATTGTTGGTGAGTAACTGCAAAGCCGTGCAGCGAGCGGAAATCACAGTCGGGGAACACGTGATAACTTCTAAGCGTAGGTTGAAATACTTGGGAGTTATGATCGACGACCGGCTGAATTTCAACAACCACGTCGACTACGTCTGCGAGAAAGCAGAGAAGTCCATTAGCGCGATAGCGAGAATAATGCCGAATAACGCAGGACCTTGCAGTAGCAAAAGGCGTCTCCTGGCTGCTGTATCCTCGTCCATACTGCGGTACGGAGCACCAGCCTGGTCGGCGGCTCTCGAAACCCACCGGAATCGTAGAAAACTGGACCGTACGTTTCGGCTCATGGCGATGAGAGTTGCGAGCGCGTATAGGACGATCTCGTTGGAGGCAGTCTGCGTTATCGCCGGCATGATCCCTATTGGCATCACTCTGGCGGAAGACAGAGAGTGCTACAGACGAAAGGAAATCAGGGGTATCCGGAAAACAGCGAGAGTAGAATCACTCTTGAAGTGGCAGCAGGAATGGGACACGGCGGAGAAAGGCAGGTGGACGTATGGGCTCATACCGGTACTATCGACCTGGCTGAACAGGAAACACGGGGAGGTGAATTTTCATCTGACACAGTTCCTGTCTGGACATGGCTGCTTCAGGCAATATTTGCACCGGTTCGGGCACGCAACGTCGCCACTCTGTCCGGAGTGTGAAGATGTGGAGGAAACACCAGAACACGTGGTATTTGTGTGTCCCAGGTTCACCGCAAGACGCGAGGGGCTGCCTGCCCTTCATGCCGGGAACATAGTAGAGAAAATGTGTCGCGACGAGGGCACCTGGAACGCTGTGAACAGTGTAATCATACACATCATGTCCGAGCTACAGCGGAAGTGGAGGGCCGACCAGCGTAGTAATAACCCCTGACCATAGAAGAGGAACAAATGCGAGGGCTGTTGCAAAGTGTAGTACCCCACGAGAGTCGTTGTGACGGAGTGCGCGTTATGTTGGAGGGCACTGCCTAATCGGCGCTCCGTTGGGAAGAGAAATCCTGCGAGGGTGGCTGTGACGGGGCGCGCGTCAAGTTGGAGGGCGCTTCCTAATCGGTTCACGTCTCGACAGGTGAGAAACCCCGCGAGGGTGACTGTGACGGGTTGCGCGTCAAGCTGGAGGGCAATTCCTAATCGGTACACGTCTCGACGGATAAGCGGAATCTGGAGAGCAGGGTCAAGAAAATGCTGGCAATGCCTGTTGGTGGATTGAGAGAGGAACATTGCGAGGGTCGTTTCGGCGGAGCGAGAGCCTAGGAGAGCATCATCAAATCGGTGGGTACCCCCACGAGAGTTGCTGTGACGGAGTGCGCGTTATGTTGGAGGGCACTGCCTAATCGGCGCTCCGTTGGGAAGAGAAATCCTGCGAGGGTGGCTGTGACGGGGCGCGCGTCAAGATGGAGGGCGCTTCCTAATCGGTTCACGTCTCGACAGGTGAGAAACCCCGCGAGGGTGACTGTGACGGGTTGCGCGTCAAGTTGGAGGGCAATTCCTAATCGGTACACGTCTCGACGGGTAAAAGGAAGCCTGTGCTGCGGATGTGCGTGGCGGAGTACAACGGTAACGTAAATGAGATGTATAGAGAAAAAGGGAAGGATCAACGCTAGTTAGCGTTAAAAACTCGTGAAGTGCATGAGCACAGCCGCCCCCTGAAGTAGTCGCCTAGATGTGGTCCCGGGGGGAATGAGGCTACGAGTAGAGGGCTTGGTTTTTGTGGGTGCGATCCCCACTCGACGTCTGGGTTATCCCTTCCCAGATAAGGCTGGAAGAGCGTTCCTCACCTCTATAAAAAAAAAAAAAAAAAAAAAAAAAAAAAAAAAAATGGTTTTCTCACCTGGGTTCTCAAATGGGGATCAACATAGGGTAGGAGCCTGCCTGTTGGTCTCAAATGTTCCTATCTCACGCCTCCACGAAGATCATATGACGACATTTTTAGATCGGGCGTGAACTGGAAACACACACCTGGTCTTGGCTCCGAGAACGGGTGTCGAAAGTGGCTAAGTGAGGGGGTGCGAGCGAGTCAGAGCGCTATATCTCTCCCGGGGAAGGCCTCCCGGGTCATGGAGGCCTTGCCAACCCGCTGTCTCCCGGGCAAAGGAGATACACCCAATAAAATGGAGCTACGATCACGAAGAATAATTAGAATGCGATCACCCGAGGAGGGTCCCCGAACTGGAGCTGGTCCTGGAACGGGCGTAAGAGCGAGCGGCCAGCGGCTGGAGGGCGATGTGCAAGAGCGGGCCACCAGCCGGGTTCAACCCGAAGAGCTACCGCCACACGGAAACAGCAGCCATCGACATCACCCAAGAAACGCTGCGCCTACGAGACGTGTTGTGACTGCCAGACGGCAGTCGTCCACACTCGTGGGTACCACTAGGCGCCGGATCATGTGGACACACGAAATGAATGAATTCGTGATCCGCGCCTATTACATCTGCACTGCTTTGGAGACGGACATGAGTGGTCGCCCTCGAATACTAACAATGTTCGAGGAAGCGTATCCAGAGTTCGTTGGGAGGCTTGATCAGAACGCGATGAACGCGAGGCGTAGAGCGATAGTACGCAACAACATGCTCTCCCAAACGCAAATCGACGAGATCAAGCAGCAAGTGCAGAGAGAAATAAGCTCCAGGAACAACAGAGCAAGCGATGTGTCGAGACGAAGTTCAGTACGGCTGAGCAATTCATTCGCGAGTGGGGCACGCGAATCAGCACCAGTGGAGGCCACAGTACAACAACCCCCTGAGCCGGAAGACCCACAGCCAGATCAACAACTACTACGCGATCTGGTCTTCCACTACGACGAGGCGATCTCACAGTTCCGCGACACAGACCCATTGTCGCGCCCCAGGATCCCGAAGTTGCAGCATTCCCGCAGGCTGACAAGTGCAGTAAAGCTCATGAACGAGCACGTTCTTCCGCTGCACTTGGTTGATGCTGAGAACATGGAGGAGCTGCAACTGAAAGTTTACTGCGCTGCTGTGGCGACCGCCAAAAGTTTAGGATACCGTATTAGGCCAAGAGGCGGACTGCTCCAACATCTCCGTGAAAGGCGTGAGCCTCCATGGCGAAGGAGATTGGAGCAACGGATCCTAAACAAGCGCGCCGCAATTGGAAGACTGATGGCGTACAAAAGAGGCAGCAGATCGGTGAAATTATGTCGCCAAGTTGCTGTGATCGTGCGGCCTACTGAACTTCGCCAGCTGGGAGCTCACCAGCTGACGGAAAAACTCGACACACTGGTACAGCAATTGAGCGTCCTTACAAAACGGCTGAAACGTTACTCTGACTCTGCAAAGCGCCAGGAACAAAATCGGATGTTCAGAGATAACGAGAAAGCGTTCTACGACCACATTAGCGACGAGAAGCCCGACTACCGCGAAGGTTTGCCAGATATTAGCGATGTGACGAACTTCTGGGCTGGTATTTGGGAGACCCCAGTAGAACATCGCGACGGGCAAATGTGGTTAAGACGGGAGGAGGAGAGTTGTGGTGAAATTGGAGAGATGCCAGCTATCATCGTCGGAGAGAACGATGTCCGCGAAGCCTCGCGGTACCTGAGGAACTGGGCAGCACCGGGCCCCGATGGTGTTCAGAACTTCTGGCACAAGAAGCTGACCGTCGCACATCCAAAGATAGCTGAGTGCTTCAACAAGGTGCTACGTGACCCACACAACCTTCCTGAATTCGCCACCCGTGGCGTCACCTTCCTCCTCCCGAAAGACAGCAACACATTGAACCCATCAAAGTACAGACCGATAACGTGCCTATCGAGTCTGTACAAAATACTGAGCAGCATAATTACCGCCAAAGTTTCTGCTCACTGCGAACAGCATCACATCATCGCAGAAGAGCAGAAAGGATGCAGGAAAAATACGCATGGCTGCAAAGACCAGGCCATCATCGACGCAGCCATAGTCGGCCAGGCGGTTTATAACCAGCGGAACCTAAGCATGGCCTATATCGATTACAGGAAGGCTTATGACTCCATACCTCACTCGTTTCTCGTTCGGGTATTGGAGCTCTACAAAATTGATCCCTTCGTCGTTAGGTTCCTGCAGCATGCGATGAGGCAGTGGAGTACGTCTCTGCACCTCAGTGATGGAGAAAATGTGTTGCAGTCTAGAACGCTGCAGATAAAGAGGGGGATATTCCAAGGCGACTCTTTCAGCCCGCTTTGGTTTTGTCTGGCATTGAACCCCCTCAGTAGGACGCTCAATAGAAACGGTCATGGCTATAAAATAAGGTATGGCGACGGCGCCCACGAAGAAGTGACCCATACCTTCTACATGGATGATCTCAAGGTCTACGCTGATTCACGTCAGCGTCTAGGTGTAGCTATCCGGGTTGTCGAAGACATAAGCAGGGACATTTGCATGGAGTTCGGCCTCGACAAGTGCCGCTGTGTCCATCTGCTGAAAGGGCAGCTTACCGAATCCGGAGGTTACGAGGTCTATGACGGCGAGTTCATAAGAGACATGGTTCGTGGCGAATCCTATAAATATCTTGGATTCCGACAGCTCACCGGGATTCGCCACTCCGACATCAAGACGGAGCTGCGAGACAAGTTCTTGAGTCGAGTGAACTGTGTCCTGAGGACTTTCCTCAACGCGGGGAACAAGGTACGCGCGATCAACACATTCGCGGTTCCCCTGCTGACCTTCAGTTTTGGTGTAGTCAAATGGAGCAAAACTGACCTAGAGGACCTTGAGAGGAGGATGAGGAAAGCATTTAAAGAGGCCGGAATGCACCATCCTCAATCGGCACTGGAGAGAGTTTCACTGCCACGCAAAGAAGGGGGACTTGGAATAGTCGACATATCTGCACTGTGTGTTGCCCAGGTACGACAACTGCGCGAGTACTTCGCAGAACGCGCCAACCAAAACGCGCTATACCGGGCTGTCTGCGCCGCCGACAGAGGATACAGCGCTCTGCACTTGGCGCAAGCGGAGTACCAACTCAACTGCAATCTGCAGACAGTGGAGGAGAAGATTGCAGCTTGGAAGCAGAAGGCAGTGCATGGTGCCCACCCCCATCAACTGGACCGGCCACACGTCGACAAGGCCGCATCTAATCTGTGGCTAACGCGTGGTGAACTCTCTTCAGTAGTAGAAGCCGACATGATAGCCATCCAGGACAGGATAATGCCGACGAGAAACTGCAGGCGGTACGTCTGGCATCAAGACGTTGATGACATTTGCCGGATGTGCCATCAACCAGGTGAAAACATAGAGCACATTATGGGAGGCTGTCCCGTTTTGGCCAACGCAGCCTACACCGAGCGCCACAACAACGTGGCCCGTATTGTTCATCGACAACTGGCGCTCCAATGTGCTCTACTGGAAGACAACGTACCAAACTACCGGTACCTGCCTGCACCTGTCCTGGAAAATGACCGTTTCAAGCTGTACTGGGATCGCACTGTTCTGACCGACCTCTCGATCCACCACAACCGGCCAGATATAATGGTTTACGACAAGAGCGACCGCAAAGTCACCATCATCGATGTCGCTATTCCACTGAACCAGAATCTGGAGGAGACCCACGGTCGCAAAATCTGCAAGTACCGACCATTGGCCGTGGAGCTCAAGGAACTGTGGGGGCTAAGGGAGGTCCCAAGAATTGTTCCAGTCGTTCTCTCTGGAACTGGAATTGTCCCGAAGACACTTCTGGAAGCGCTAAAGGTGTTGAATATGGAGAAGGAATTGGCCGGCATCCAAAAGTCGGTCATCCTTAGCACCTGCGCGATTGTCCGACAATTTCTCGGTCAGGACTGAAACAGCACGAGCATGCAGATACGTGCATTCCGCAGAGCCTAGTCCCCCTTTGGCATTCAGAAGCCCGGGGGCAGGTGAAAATTCTGGCTAGGTTCGCCTAGTTAAGAAGTGAGATAAGTCTGCCAAAAATGGGGATCAACACTAGGGTAGGAGCCTACCTGTTGGTCTCAAATGTTCCTATCTCACGCCTCCACGAAGATCATATGACGACATTTTTAGATCGGGCGTGAACTGGAAACACACACCTGGTCTTGGCTCCGAGAACGGGTGTCGAAAGTGGCTAAGTGAGGGGGTGCGAGCGAGTCAGAGCGCTATATCTCTCCCGGGGAAGGCCTCCCGGGTCATGGAGGCCTTGCCAACCCGCTGTCTCCCGGGCAAAGGAGATACACCCAGAAAATGGAGCTACGTTCACGAAGAATACTCAGAATGCGATCGCCCGAGGAGGGTCCCCGAACTGGAGCTGGTCCTGGAACGGGCGTAAGAGCGAGCGGCCAGCGGCTGGAGGGCGATGTGCAAGAGCGGGCCACCAGCCGGGTTCAACCCGAAGAGCTACCGCCACACGGAAACAGCAGCCATCGACATCACCAACGAAACGCTGCGCCTACGAGGCGTGTTGCGACTGTCAGACGACAGTCGTCCACACTTGTGGGTACTACTAGGCGACGGATCATGTGGACACATGAAATGAATGAATTCGTGATCCGCGCCTATTACATCTGCACTGCTTTGGAGACGGACATGAGCGGTCGCCCTCGAATACTCGCAATGTTCGAGGAAGCGTATCCAGAGTTCGTCGGGAGGCTTGACCAAAACGCGATGAACGCGAGGCGTAGAGCGATTGTACGCAACAATATGCTCTCCCAAACGCAAGTCGACGAGATCAAGCAGCAGGTGCAGAGAGAACTAAGCTCCAGAACAAGCAGAGCAAGCGATGTGTCGAGACGAAGTTCAGTACGGCTGAGCAATTCATTCGCGAGTGGGGCACGCGAATCAGCACCAGTGGAGGCCACAGTACAACAACCCCCTGAGCCGGAAGATCCACAGCCAGATCAACAACTACTACGCGATCTGGTCTTCCATTACGACGAGGCGATCTCACAGTTCCGCGACACGGACCCTTTGTCGCGCCCCAGGATCCCGAAGTTGCAGCATTCCCGCAGGCTGACAAGTGCAGTAAAGCTCATGAACGAGCACGTTCTTCCGCTGCACTTGGTTGATGCTGAGAACATGGAGGAGCTGCAACTGAAAGTTTACTGTGCTGCTGTGGCGACCGCCAAAAGTTTAGGATACCGTATTAGGCCAAGAGGCGGACTGCTCCAACATCTCCGTGAAAGGCGTGAGCCTCCATGGCGAAGGAGATTGGAGCAACGGATCCTAAACAAGCGCGCCGCAATTGGAAGACTGATGGCGTACAAAAGAGGCAGCAGATCGGCGAAATTATGTCGCCAAGTTGCTGTGATCGTGCGGCCTACTGAACTTCGCCAGCTGGGAGCTCACCAGCTGACGGAAAAACTCGACACACTGGTACAGCAATTGAGCGTCCTAACTAAACGGCTGAAACGTTACTCTGACTCTGCAAAGCGCCAGGAACAAAATCGGATGTTCAGAGATAACGAAAAAGCGTTCTACGACCACATTAGCGACGAGAAGCCCGACTACCGCGAAGGTTTGCCAGATATTAGCGATGTGACGAACTTCTGGGCTGGTATTTGGGAGACCCCAGTAGAACATCGCGACGGGCAAATGTGGTTAAGACGGGAGGAGGAGAGTTGTGGTGAAATTGGAGAGATGCCAGCTATCATCGTCGGAGAGAACGATGTCCGCGAAGCCTCGCGGTACCTGAGGAACTGGGCAGCACCGGGCCCCGATGGTGTCCAGAACTTTTGGCACAAGAAGCTGACCGTCGCACATCCAAAGATAGCTGAGTGCTTCAACAAGGTGCTACGTGACCCACACAACCTTCCTGAATTCGCCACCCGTGGCGTCACCTTCCTCCTCCCGAAAGACAGCAACACATTGAACCCATCAAAGTACAGACCGATAACGTGCCTATCGAGTCTGTACAAAATACTGAGCAGCATAATTACCGCCAAAGTTTCTGCTCACTGCGAACAGCATCACATCATCGCAGAAGAGCAGAAAGGATGCAGGAAAAATACGCATGGCTGCAAAGACCAGGCCATCATCGACGCAGCCATAGTCGGCCAGGCGGTATATAACCAGCGGAACCTAAGTATGGCCTACATCGATTACAGGAAGGCTTATGACTCCATACCTCACTCGTTTCTCGTCCGGGTATTGGAGCTCTACAAAATTGATCCCGTCGTCGTTAGGTTCCTGCAGCATGCGATGAGGCAGTGGAGTACGTCTCTGCACCTCAGTGATGGGGAAAATGTGTTGCAGTCTAGAACGCTGCAGATAAAGAGGGGGATATTCCAAGTCGACTCTTTCAGCCCGCTTTGGTTTTGTCTGGCACTGAACCCCCTCAGTAGGACGCTCAATAGAAACGGTCATGGCTATAAAATAAGGTATGGCGACGGCGCCCACGAAGAAGTGACCCATACCTTTTACATGGACGATCTCAAGGTCTACGCTGATTCACGTCAGCGTCTAGGTGTAGCTATCCGGGTTGTCGAAGACATAAGCAGGGACATCTGTATGGAGTTCGGCCTCGACAAGTGTCGCTGTGTCCACCTGCTGAAAGGACAACTTACCGAATCCGGAGGCTACGAGGTCTATGACGGCGAGTTTATAAGAGACATGGTTCGTGGCGAATCCTATAAATATCTTGGATTCTGACAGCTCACCGGGATTCGCCACTCCGACATCAAGACGGAGCTGCGAGACAAGTTCTTGAGTCGAGTGAACTGTGTCCTGAGGACTTTCCTCAACGCGGGGAACAAGGTACGCGCGATCAACACATTCGCGGTTCCCCTGCTGACCTTCAGTTTTGGTGTAGTCAAATGGAGCAAAACTAACCTAGAGGACCTTGAGAGGAGGATGAGGAAAGCATTCAAAGAGGCCGGAATGCACCATCCTCAATCGGCACTGGAGAGAGTTTCACTACCACGCAAAGAAGGGGGACTTGGAATCGTCGACATTTCTGCACTGTGTGTTGCCCAGGTACGACAACTGCGCGAGTACTTCGCAGAACGCGCCAACCAAAACGCGCTATACCGGGCTGTCTGCGCCGCCGACAGAGGATACAGCGCTCTGCACTTGGCGCAAGCGGAGTACCAACTCAACTGCAATCTGCAGACAGTGGAGGAGAAGATTGCAGCTTGGAAGCAGAAGGCAGTGCATGGTGCCCACCCCCATCAACTGGACCGGCCACACGTCGACAAGGCCGCATCTAATCTGTGGCTAACGCGTGGTGAACTCTCTTCAGTAGTAGAAGCCGACATGATAGCCATCCAGGACAGGATAATGCCGACGAGAAACTGCAGGCGGTACGTCTGGCATCAAGACGTTGATGACATTTGCCGGATGTGCCATCAACCAGGTGAAAACATAGAGCACATTATGGGAGGCTGTCCCGTTTTGGCCAACGCAGCCTACACCGAGCGCCACAACAACGTGGCCCGTATTGTTCATCGACAACTGGCGCTCCAATGTGCTCTACGGGAAGACAACGTACCAAACTACCGGTACCTGCCTGCACCTGTCCTGGAAAATGACCGTTTCAAGCTGTACTGGGATCGCACTGTTCTGACCGACCTCTCGATCCACCACAACCGCCCAGATATAATGGTTTACGACAAGAGCGACCGCAAAGTCACCATCATCGATGTCGCTATTCCACTGAACCAGAATCTGGAGGAGACCCACGGTCGCAAAATCTGCAAGTACCGACCATTGGCCGTGGAGCTCAAGGAACTGTGGGGGCTAAGGGAGGTCCCAAGAATTGTTCCAGTCGTTCTCTCTGGAACTGGAATTATCCCGAAGACACTTCTGGAAGCGCTAAAGGTGTTGAACATCGAGAAGGAATTGGCCGGCATCCAAAAGTCGGTCATCCTTAGCACCTGCGCGATTGTCCGACAATTCCTCGGTCAGGACTAAAACAGCACGAGCATGCAGATACGTGCATTCCGCAGAGCCTAGTCCCCCTTTGGCATTCAGAAGCCCGGGGGCAGGTGAAAATTCTGGCTAGGTTCGCCTAGTTAAGAAGTGAGATAAGTCTGAAAAAAAAAAAAAAAAACAGTCTCACACACAAATGAACGCATCGCAGCTGCTGACTGCTCACTCTCTCACACTGTTTTTGTTTGCATCAACCAACCAACTAACAAAAATACACACTCCTGCACACGCACACGCACACACACGCATACGCAGAGCCGTGGAGCTGCCGGCCTAGAATAGCACTTCGGGTCTACGTCCCTGTCCCTGTCGTAGAAGGCGACTAATCGGGTGACAACGCGAGTAAGGGCGCGGTAAAGCCTATGGAGAATGCACGGGGGAAATACCGTGTACAGGAGCAACGAGAGGAGTGCCGAGCACATCAGGATCGAAGCCAGTAAGATCCTGATTACGACATACTGGTATGACATGGAAAACGGACAAGACACGAAAACGGATAACATGCGATGCTAAAAGCCGACAGTCGTGCTATTCTGCTCCCTGAGTAAGGAAGGGTGACACCTACCTGAAATGGCGTGTGGGTTAATAGTACGGTTGCCCCCGTCCCGGTAACAACTTGGCAAGTCTTCGGGTACGTTCGATGCTCGTCTAGCCCTTGGCACTAGGTACTAGGCATCAGATGTCACATTCCTGACTTGCGCTGATCCGGCTCTGAACACGGTCCCCATGAAGGACCGTGTCAACCCCTGCATGGCCTCACTGCTTGCATAGATAACCATGGGATCACAAAAAGGCGACTATGTACAACGAGCGGAGATAGCGGCCCGAAGGACCCAACCAAAATGGAGACAACCTACAAAACCAACGAAGAACGAAGAGAGAGTATGATGGATACAGGTGACCAAGCCAACGCGTTCATTCGTAGTAAAAAGCTTCTGCGATCGCCAATACTCAAACAAGTGGAAACACCAGGCCCTAGCGGCAGTAATGGAGGAATACCTGAGACCCAGCAAAGTCGGGGGATCAATCCCCTGTTCCTGCCAAAGTCCAGCGGTAGTTTAACCCAGGAAGGAGGGCTGACTGGAGATAGCATCCTGAGCACGATCATGTTGAGGGTCAAAGAACTCGACACCTTCGTGCAGGACAAACCCAACGTGCATAAGGAGATCAAGACCAGGATGTCGGGTATAAGATCTCTCTTGGGACGAGCTTTGAAGGAGCACGATGGACTCATCGAAAGGACGAAAACCGCCGAGAAGGCACTCGCAGAAGCGTTGCAAAGAGCTGCAGCTGGACAGGTGACGCCAAAGATTCGTCGAAACCGTTCGGAAAAAAGAAAAAAGGATTCACCAGCAGAAGAAGAAATGTTCAAAAAACGCAAGGACGATCACGACAACGATGATCAAGACGATAGTGCCGCCCAGGGCGACAGCGAAGAGCTGGGTGACAGCGATGACCAGATCAGCACCGATAGCAAGAGAAACGACTGGAGCACGGTTAGGAAAAGAAACAAGAAAAAACAAAGGAACGAAGAAAAAGAGAGGGAGAGAAAAGTGAAAATAGTGGAAAAAAATAAGAAAGAGAATGAAAAGTGGCAGGGGCCAAAAGACAAGAAGCCTAATCCTCGGCGGGCGAGAGACAAAGGCGATGCACTCATCGTCGAAGCGAAGGGCAACGTATCATACGCTGATCTCTTTAAAAAAATGCGAGAGGTCCCTGGCCTCAAGAAACTGGAGGAGAGCGTGGTGAAGTCCAGGCGCACCCAGAACGGCGAAATGCTGTTCGAGCTGAAGAGAGACCCAGAAATCAGGAGCTCAGCATTCAAGGATCTTGTAGAAAGGGTTCTCGGCGATGGAGCGAACGTAAGGGCCTTATCCTCCGAGGCATCGATAGAATGCAGGAACCTCAGTCTGTTCACCACCGAGATAGACCTACGTCAGAAGTTGGAGGAGGAAAACATCCTGGGCAAAGTTCCGATGAAAATCCGACTACGAAAGGCGTATCGCGGGACGCAGACCGCAACGATTCGTCTCTCAACGGACGCAGCGAACAAGTTACTGAAGTTAGAGAGTATAAACGTCTGCTGGGCTGTGGGTCGTTTTAGAATCATTCCGCCTGTTCCCAAGCAACTGGAGCGATGTTTCAAGTGTTTAAACTTCGGCCACCTGGCGAAAGGCTGCTTGGGGCCAGATAGATCCAAACTGTGCAGGAAATGCGGAATAGAGGGACACTTTGCCAGCGACTGCAAGGGAAAACCAAGGTGTATGCTCTGCGAAAAAGAGGACAGTAATGACCATATGACGGGAGGCTTTAATTGCCCTGTGTACAAACAGGCGAGGGCAAGCCAACAGTGATGGAGATAACCCAAATTAATCTCAATCATTGTGACATCGCACAGCAACTGTTGTGGCAGTCAACGACAGAAACAAAATGTGATGTCGCAATTATCGCGGAGCCGTATCGCGTTCCCCCCGGTAACGGTAATTGGGTGACGGATAAAGTAGGAATGGCCGCCATCCAGGTCATGGGCCGATATCCCATTCAGGAGGTAGTTTCGAGGTCTCGCGAGGGTTTCGTGATCACAAAGATCAACGGAATTTTTATCTGCAGTTGCTACGCACCTCCCAGATGGACGATGGACCAGTTCCACTATATGCTGGATGTCCTCACCGAGGAGCTCGCCGAACGAAAACCAGTCGTTATAGGAGGGGATTTCAATGCTTGGGCAGTAGAGTGGGGAAGCAGATGCACCAACGCGAGAGGGACTAGTTTACTAGAAGCTCTAGCCAAGTTGGATGTTACCCTGTGCAACGAGGGCACCACTAGTACCTTCCGCCGAGAGGGTCGAGAGTCCATCATCGACTTGACTTTCTGCAGTCCTTCGTTAATGACGAAAATGAGGTGGAGGGTATGTGAAGGATACACCCACAGTGATCATCAAGCCATCCGTTATACCATTGGCCAACGAAACTCCGTGGCAGTACGGATAAATAGGACATGCCCGCGCAGGTGGAAGACAAAAACCTTTGACAAGGACCTTTTCATCGAAGCACTACGCGTGGAAACCGACGTCTTGAACATGAACGCGGATGAACTGACGGAAACGCTAGCAACAGCATGTGATATAACAATGCCAAGAAAAAGGGAACCCAGGTATAAGCGACCTCCAGCCTATTGGTGGAGCGAGGCACTTGGCGTGCTTCGGGCCAACTGCCTTAGCGCCAGAAGACGTTTCCAACGGTCAAGCATAGACACCAGAGAAGAGCGGAGAGTGGAATTCAGAGAGGCTAGATCCACTCTTAAACGGGCGATTAAGCGGAGCAAATCTAATTGCTTCAGGGAGTTATGTCGGGACGTGGACGTCAATCCATGGGGCAATGCTTACCGAATGGTGATGGCGAAGCTCAGGGGCCCAACGACACCTTCCGAAATGTGTCCCGAAAAATTAAAAATTATCGTGGAAGGGTTATTTCCGCAGCACGACCCAACGACCTGGCCACCCACGCCATATGGAGAGGATGAGGATAGCATCGAACGCAGAGATGTGACGAACGATGAGCTAGTTGCAGCTATCAAACGCCTAAAAACGAAGAAAGCGCCTGGCCCAGATGGAATCCCCAACGTAGCTTTGAAAGCGGCAGTCCTAGCATTCCCTGATATGTTCAGGACAGCCATGCAGAAGTGTCTAGACGAATGCTACTTTCCGGATCGATGGAAGGTACAACAGCTAGTACTACTGCCCAAGCCAGGAAAGACGCCGGGTGGTCCAGCATCGTATAGACCCATATGCCTGTTGGACACTCTTGGGAAACTTTTGGAGAGAATCATCCTTAATAGGCTGACGGAATGCACGGAGGGAGTTCGTGGACTGTCCGATAATCAATTCGGATTTCGGAAAGGGAGATCCACGGTAGATGCCATTCGCATAGTGGTCGAAAGAGCCAACAGAGCATCCAAACAGAAGCTCAGAGGAAATCGATACTGCGCAGTGCTAACGATCGACGTTAAGAACGCGTTCAATAGTGCCAGCTGGGAGGCCATCGCGACTGCGCTCCACACGATGAAAGTCCCAGACTACCTGTGTAGAATACTGAGAAGCTACTTCGAGAACCGTGTGCTGGTGTACGAGACAAACACGGGCCAGGCGCAGATTAAAACTACGGCGGGAGTTCCGCAGGGCTCTATCCTGGGCCCATCGCTCTGGAACAGTATGTACGATGGTGTACTAAAACTGAATCTGCCCAGAGGTGTGGAGATCATTGGCTTCGCGGATGACATCGTTATTCTCGCGACAGGGGAATCTTTGGAACGGGTCGAAATGCTCGCGACCGAGTCGATAGACATGATCGGAAGGTGGATGCAAAGTGTGAAACTGCAGATAGCCCACCACAAGACGGAAATGCTGATTGTCAGCAACCGCAGGGCGGTGCAACGTGCAGAAATCACAATTGGAGAGCACTCGATAACCTCGAAGCGAGACCTAAAATACCTGGGGGTGCAGATCGACGATCGACTGAACTTCAACAGTCACGTCGACTACGCTTGTAAAAAAGCAACGAAGGCAATCAATGCACTGACACGAATCATGCCCAACAACTTTGGCCCAAGCAGCAGCAAGAGGCACCTCTTGGCTAGTGTCTCCTCATCGACACTACGTTACGGTGGTCCAGCCTGGATCGCGGCGTTAGAAACTCAGCGGAACACGAAGAGGCTGAATAGTACGTACCGGCTCATGGCGATGCGAGTCGCGAGTGCGTACAGAACCGTGTCAACAGAAGTGGTCTACGTCATAGCCAGGTTGGTCCCCATAGACATCATCTTGGCGGAGGACAGCGAGTGCTATAGGAGGAGGGGAACCAGAGGAATCCGGAAGCTAATGAGGGCGGAGTCGATGGCTAGGTGGCAGCAAGAGTGGAGTGCCGCGCAAAACGGCAGGTGGACGCACAGGCTCATACCGACACTAATGGGCTGGGTGAACAGGAAACACGGAGAGGTAAATTTCCATCTAACGCAGTTTTTGTCTGGTCATGGCTGCTTCAGGCAGTATCTGCACCGGTTCGGACACGCAAGATCGCCTCTTTGTCCGGAGTGTGAAAATGTGGAGGAAACACCGGAACACATCGTATTCGAATGTCCCAGATTCACCACAGTGCGTGAGGGGCTGCCTACCCTTCATGCTGGGAACATCGTGGAGGAAATGTGTCGTGACGAGGGCACCTGGAACGCAGTAAACAGTGCAATCGTACATATCATGTCCGAGCTACAGCGGAAATGGAGGACCGACCAGCATGCGGATAACGCCTGACCATAAGAGATGAATAATCGAGACGGCTGTAGTACCGGATAGTCCCCCCCCGAGAGCCGCCGTGACGGAGTGCGCGTCATGTTGAAGGGCACTACCTAATCGGCGCTCCGCTGGGAAGAGAAATCCTGCGAGGGTGACTGTGACGGGGCGCGCGTCAAGTTGGAGGGCGCTTCCTAATCGGTGCACGTCTCGACAGGTAACCGGATACTGCCACGGAGAAGAGCAAAAATGCCTGCCTGGCAACGCCTGATCGTGGCCTGGATGGAGAAACACTGCGAACGTTTCGAAGGAGCGAGCATCAAGGATGAAACCATGATCAAAATGGTGCATACCCCACGAGAGTAGCTGTGACGGAGTGCGCGTCATGTTGGAGGGCACTACCTAATCGGCGCTCCGCTGGGAGAGAAATCCTGCGAGGGTGACTGTGACGGGGCGCGCGTCAAGTTGGAGGGCGCTTCCTAATCGGTGCACGTCTCGACAGGTAACCAGATACTGCCGCGGAGAACAGCAAAAATGCCTGCCTGGCAACGCCTGATCGTGGCCTGGATGGAGAAACACCGCGAAGGATGATGCCGTGATCAAAATGGTGTATACCCCACGAGAGTAGCTGTGACGGAGTGCGCGTCATGTAGGAGGGCACTACCTAATCGGCACTCCGCTGGGAAGAGAAATCCTGCGAGGGTGATTGTGACGGGGCGCGCGTAAAGTTGGAGGGCGCTTCCTAATCGGTGCACGTCTCGACAGGTGAGAAATCCCGCGAGGGTGACTGTGACGGGTTGCGCGTCAAGTTGGAGGGCAATTCCTAATCGGTACACGTCTCGACGGGTAAATGGATGCCTGCGAAGAGGACATAAGCGCAGTGGAATGAAAAGCGAATAGAGAGAAAAAAATGTTGAGAAAAAGGGAAGGACAACGCTAGTCAGCGTTGAAAACTCGAAGAGTGCATGAGCACAGCCGCCCCCTGAAGTAGTCGCCTAGATGTGGTCCCAGGGGGAATAAGGCAACGAGTAGAGGGCTTGGTTTTTGTGGGTGCGATCCCCACTCGACGTCTGGGTTAACCCTTCCCAGATAAGGCTGGTAGAGCGTTCCTCACCTCTATAAAAAAAAAAAAAAAAAAAAAAAAAAACGGTTCTCAAATGGGGATCAACACTAGGGTAGGAGCCTACCTGTTGGTCTCAAATGTTCCTATCTCACGCCTCCACGAAGATCATATGACGACATTTTTAGATCGGGCGTGAACTGGAAACACACACCTGGTCTTGGCCCCGAGAACGGGTGTCGAAAGTGGCTAAGTGAGGGGGTGCGAGCGAGTCAGAGCGCTATATCTCTCCCGGGGAAGGCCTCCCGGGTCATGGAGGCCTTGCCAACCCGCTGTCTCCCGGGCAAAGGAGATACACCCAGAAAATGGAGCTACGTTCACGAAGAATACTCAGAATGCGATCGCCCGAGGAGGGTCCCCGAACTGGAGCTGGTCCTGGAACGGGCGTAAGAGCGAGCGGCCAGCGGCTGGAGGGCGATGTGCAAGAGCGGGCCACCAGCCGGGTTCAACCCGAAGAGCTACCGCCACACGGAAACAGCAGCCATCGACATCACCAACGAAACGCTGCGCCTACGAGGCGTGTTGCGTATGTCAGACGACAGTCGTCCACACTTGTGGGTACTACTAGGCGACGGATCATGTGGACACATGAAATGAATGAATTCGTGATCCGCGCCTATTACATCTGCACTGCTTTGGAGACGGACATGAGCGGTCGCCCTCGAATACTCGCAATGTTCGAGGAAGCGTATCCAGAGTTCGTCGGGAGGCTTGACCAAAACGCGATGAACGCGAGGCGTAGAGCGATTGTACGCAACAATATGCTCTCCCAAACGCAAGTCGACGAGATCAAGCAGCAGGTGCAGAGAGAACTAAGCTCCAGAACAAGCAGAGCAAGCGATGTGTCGAGACGAAGTTCAGTACGGCTGAGCAATTCATTCGCGAGTGGGGCACGCGAATCAGCACCAGTGGAGGCCACAGTACAACAACCCCCTGAGCCGGAAGATCCACAGCCAGATCAACAACTACTACGCGATCTGGTCTTCCATTACGACGAGGCGATCTCACAGTTCCGCGACACGGACCCTTTGTCGCGCCCCAGGATCCCGAAGTTGCAGCATTCCCGCAGGCTGACAAGTGCAGTAAAGCTCATGAACGAGCACGTTCTTCCGCTGCACTTGGTTGATGCTGAGAACATGGAGGAGCTGCAACTGAAAGTTTACTGTGCTGCTGTGGCGACCGCCAAAAGTTTAGGATACCGTATTAGGCCAAGAGGCGGACTGCTCCAACATCTCCGTGAAAGGCGTGAGCCTCCATGGCGAAGGAGATTGGAGCAACGGATCCTAAACAAGCGCGCCGCAATTGGAAGACTGATGGCGTACAAAAGAGGCAGCAGATCGGCGAAATTATGTCGCCAAGTTGCTGTGATCGTGCGGCCTACTGAACTTCGCCAGCTGGGAGCTCACCAGCTGACGGAAAAACTCGACACACTGGTACAGCAATTGAGCGTCCTAACTAAACGGCTGAAACGTTACTCTGACTCTGCAAAGCGCCAGGAACAAAATCGGATGTTCAGAGATAACGAAAAAGCGTTCTACGACCACATTAGCGACGAGAAGCCCGACTACCGCGAAGGTTTGCCAGATATTAGCGATGTGACGAACTTCTGGGCTGCTATTTGGGAGACCCCAGTAGAACATCGCGACGGGCAAATGTGGTTAAGACGGGAGGAGGAGAGTTGTGGTGAAATTGGAGAGATGCCAGCTATCATCGTCGGAGAGAACGATGTCCGCGAAGCCTCGCGGTACCTGAGGAACTGGGCAGCACCGGGCCCCGATGGTGTCCAGAACTTTTGGCACAAGAAGCTGACCGTCGCACATCCAAAGATAGCTGAGTGCTTCAACAAGGTGCTACGTGACCCACACAACCTTCCTGAATTCGCCACCCGTGGCGTCACCTTCCTCCTCCCGAAAGACAGCAACACATTGAACCCATCAAAGTACAGACCGATAACGTGCCTATCGAGTCTGTACAAAATACTGAGCAGCATAATTACCGCCAAAGTTTCTGCTCACTGCGAACAGCATCACATCATCGCAGAAGAGCAGAAAGGATGCAGGAAAAATACGCATGGCTGCAAAGACCAGGCCATCATCGACGCAGCCATAGTCGGCCAGGCGGTATATAACCAGCGGAACGTAAGTATGGCCTACATCGATTACAGGAAGGCTTATGACTCCATACCTCACTCGTTTCTCGTCCGGGTATTGGAGCTCTACAAAATTGATCCCGTCGTCGTTAGGTTCCTGCAGCATGCGATGAGGCAGTGGAGTACGTCTCTGCACCTCAGTGATGGGGAAAATGTGTTGCAGTCTAGAACGCTGCAGATAAAGAGGGGGATATTCCAAGGCGACTCTTTCAGCCCGCTTTGGTTTTGTCTGGCACTGAACCCCCTCAGTAGGACGCTCAATAGAAACGGTCATGGCTATAAAATAAGGTATGGCGACGGCGCCCACGAAGAAGTGACCCATACCTTTTACATGGACGATCTCAAGGTCTACGCTGATTCACGTCAGCGTCTAGGTGTAGCTATCCGGGTTGTCGAAGACATAAGCAGGGACATCTGTATGGAGTTCGGCCTCGACAAGTGTCGCTGTGTCCACCTGCTGAAAGGACAACTTACCGAATCCGGAGGCTACGAGGTCTATGACGGCGAGTTTATAAGAGACATGGTTCGTGGCGAATCCTATAAATATCTTGGATTCCGACAGCTCACCGGGATTCGCCACTCCGACATCAAGACGGAGCTGCGAGACAAGTTCTTGAGTCGAGTGAACTGTGTCCTGAGGACTTTCCTCAACGCGGGGAACAAGGTACGCGCGATCAACACATTCGCGGTTCCCCTGCTGACCTTCAGTTTTGGTGTAGTCAAATGGAGCAAAACTAACCTAGAGGACCTTGAGAGGAGGATGAGGAAAGCATTCAAAGAGGCCGGAATGCACCATCCTCAATCGGCACTGGAGAGAGTTTCACTACCACGCAAAGAAGGGGGACTTGGAATCGTCGACATTTCTGCACTGTGTGTTGCCCAGGTACGACAACTGCGCGAGTACTTCGCAGAACGCGCCAACCAAAACGCGCTATACCGGGCTGTCTGCTCCGCCGACAGAGGATACAGCGCTCTGCACTTGGCGCAAGCGGAGTACCAACTCAACTGCAATCTGCAGACAGTGGAGGAGAAGATTGCAGCTTGGAAGCAGAAGGCAGTGCATGGTGCCCACCCCCATCAACTGGACCGGCCACACGTCGACAAGGCCGCATCTAATCTGTGGCTAACGCGTGGTGAACTCTCTTCAGTAGTAGAAGCCGACATGATAGCCATCCAGGACAGGATAATGCCGACGAGAAACTGCAGGCGGTACGTCTGGCATCAAGACGTTGATGACATTTGCCGGATGTGCCATCAACCAGGTGAAAACATAGAGCACATTATGGGAGGCTGTCCCGTTTTGGCCAACGCAGCCTACACCGAGCCCCACAACAACGTGGCCCGTATTGTTCATCGACAACTGGCGCTCCAATGTGCTCTACTGGAAGACAACGTACCAAACTACCGGTACCTGCCTGCACCTGTCCTGGAAAATGACCGTTTCAAGCTGTACTGGGATCGCACTGTTCTGACCGACCTCTCGATCCACCACAACCGCCCAGATATAATGGTTTACGACAAGAGCGACCGCAAAGTCACCATCATCGATGTCGCTATTCCACTGAACCAGAATCTGGAGGAGACCCACGGTCGCAAAATCTGCAAGTACCGACCATTGGCCGTGGAGCTCAAGGAACTGTGGGGGCTAAGGGAGGTCCCAAGAATTGTTCCAGTCGTTCTCTCTGGAACTGGAATTATCCCGAAGACACTTCTGGAAGCGCTAAAGGTGTTGAACATCGAGAAGGAATTGGCCGGCATCCAAAAGTCGGTCATCCTTAGCACCTGCGCGATTGTCCGACAATTCCTCGGTCAGGACTAAAACAGCACGAGCATGCAGATACGTGCATTCCGCAGAGCCTAGTCCCCCTTTGGCATTCAGAAGCCCGGGGGCAGGTGAAAATTCTGGCTAGGTTCGCCTAGTTAAGAAGTGAGATAAGTCTGCTAAAAAAAAAAAGTGGTTCTCAAATGGGGATCAACATAGGGTAGGAGCCTGCCTGTTGGTCTCAAATGTTCCTATCTCACGCCTCCACGAAGATCATATGACGACATTTTTAGATCGGGCGTGAACTGGAAACACACACCTGGTCTTGGCTCCGAGAACGGGTGTCGAAAGTGGCTAAGTGAGGGGGTGCGAGCGAGTCAGAGCGCTATATCTCTCCCGGGGAAGGCCTCCCGGGTCATGGAGGCCTTGCCAACCCGCTGTCTCCCGGGCAAAGGAGATACACCCAGACAATGGAGCTAAGGTCAAGACGAATACTACGAATGCGATCACCCGAGGAGGGTCCCCGAACTGGAGCTGGTCCTGGAACGGGCGTAAGAGCGAGCGGCCAGCGGCTGGAGGGCGATGTGCAAGAGCGGGCCACCAGCCGGGTTCAACCCGAAGAGCTACCGCCACACGGAAACAGCAGCCATCGACATCACCCAAGAAACGCTGCGCCTACGAGACGTGTTGCGACTGCCAGACGACAGTCGTCCACACTTGTGGGTACCACTAGGCGCCGGATCATGTGGACACACGAAATGAATGAATTCGTGATCCGCGCCTATTACATCTGCACTGCTTTGGAGACGGACATGAGCGGTCGCCCTCGAATACTAACAATGTTCGAGGAAGCGTATCCAGAGTTCGTCGGGAGGCTTGATCAGAACGCGATGAACGCGAGGCGTAGAGCGATAGTACGCAACAACATGCTCTCCCAAACGCAAATCGACGAGATCAAGCAGCAGGTGCAGAGAGAAATAAGCTCCAGGAACAACAGAGCAAGCGATGTGTCGAGACGAAGTTCAGTACGGCTGAGCAATTCATTCGCGAGTGGGGCACGCGAATCAGCACCAGTGGAGGCCACAGTACAACAACCCCCTGAGCCGGAAGACCCACAGCCAGATCAACAACTACTACGCGATCTGGTCTTCCACTACGACGAGGCGATCTCACAGTTCCGCGACACAGACCCATTGTCGCGCCCCAGGATCCCGAAGTTGCAGCATTCCCGCAGGCTGACAAGTGCAGTAAAGCTCATGAACGAGCACGTTCTTCCGCTGCACTTGGTTGATGCTGAGAACATGGAGGAGCTGCAACTGAAAGTTTATTGTGCTGCTGTGGCGACCGCCAAAAGTTTAGGATACCGTATTAGGCCAAGAGGCGGACTGCTCCAACATCTCCGTGAAAGGCGTGAGCCTCCATGGCGAAGGAGATTGGAGCAACGGATCCTAAACAAGCGCGCCGCAATTGGAAGACTGATGGCGTACAAAAGAGGCAGCAGATCGGCGAAATTATGTCGCCAAGTTGCTGTGATCGTGCGGCCTACTGAACTTCGCCAGCTGGGAGCTCACCAGCTGACGGAAAAACTCGACACACTGGTACAGCAATTGAGCGTCCTCACTAAACGGCTGAAACGTTACTCTGACTCTGCAAAGCGCCAGGAACAAAATCGGATGTTCAGAGATAACGGAAAAGTGTTCTACGACCACATTAGCGACGAGAAGCCCGACTACCGCGAAGGTTTGCCAGATATTAGCGATGTGATGAACTTCTGGGCTGGTATTTGGGAGACCCCAGTAGAACATCGCGACGGGCAAATGTGGTTAAGACGGGAGGAGGAGAGTTGTGGTGAAATTGGAGAGATGCCAGCTATCATCGTCGGAGAGAACGATGTCCGCGAAGCCTCGCGGTACCTGAGGAACTGGGCAGCACCGGGCCCCGATGGTGTCCAGAACTTTTGGCACAAGAAGCTGACCGTCGCACATCCAAAGATAGCTGAGTGCTTCAACAAGGTGCTACGTGACCCACACAACCTTCCTGAATTCGCCACCCGTGGCGTCACCTTCCTCCTCCCGAAAGACAGCAACACATTGAACCCATCAAAGTACAGACCGATAACGTGCCTATCGAGTCTGTACAAAATACTGAGCAGCATAATTACCGCCAAAGTTTCTGCTCACTGCGAACAGCATCACATCATCGCAGAAGAGCAGAAAGGATGCAGGAAAAATACGCATGGCTGCAAAGACCAGGCCATCATCGACGCAGCCATAGTCGGCCAGGCGGTATATAACCAGCGGAACCTAAGTATGGCCTACATCGATTACAGGAAGGCTTATGACTCCATACCTCACTCGTTTCTCGTCCGGGTATTGGAGCTCTACAAAATTGATCCCGTCGTCGTTAGGTTCCTGCAACATGCGATGAGGCAGTGGAGTACGTCTCTGCACCTCAGTGATGGGGAAAATGTGTTGCAGTCTAGAACGCTGCAGATAAAGAGGGGGATATTCCAAGGCGACTCTTTCAGCCCGCTTTGGTTTTGTCTGGCACTGAACCCCCTCAGTAGGACGCTCAATAGAAACGGTCATGGCTATAAAATAAGGTATGGCGACGGCGCCCACGAAGAAGTGACCCATACCTTCTACATGGATGATCTCAAGGTCTACGCTGATTCACGTCAGCGTCTAGGTGTAGCTATCCGGGTTGTCGAAGACATAAGCAGGGACATCTGCATGGAGTTCGGCCTTGACAAGTGCCGCTGTGTCCATATGCTGAAAGGGCAGCTTCCGAATCCGAAGGTTACGAGGTCTATGACGGCGAGTTCATAAGAGACATGGTTCGTGGCGAATCCTATAAATATCTTGGATTCCGACAGCTCACCGGGATTCGCCACTCCGACATCAAGACGGAGCTGCGAGACAAGTTCTTGAGTCGAGTGAACTGTGTCCTGAGGACTTTCCTCAACGCGGGGAACAAGGTACGCGCGATCAACACATTCGCGGTTCCCCTGCTGACCTTCAGTTTTGGTGTAGTCAAATGGAGCAAAACTGACCTAGAGGACCTTGAGAGGAGGATGAGGAAAGCATTTAAAGAGGCCGGAATGCACCATCCTCAATCGGCACTGGAGAGAGTTTCACTGCCACGCAAAGAAGGGGGACTTGGAATAGTCGACATATCTGCACTGTGTGTTGCCCAGGTACGACAACTGCGCGAGTACTTCGCAGAACGCGCCAACCAAAACGCGCTATACCGGGCTGTCTGCGCCGCCGACAGAGGATACAGCGCTCTGCACTTGGCGCAAGCGGAGTACCAACTCAACTGCAATCTGCAGACAGTGGAGGAGAAGATTGCAGCTTGGAAGCAGAAGGCAGTGCATGGTGCCCACCCCCATCAACTGGACCGGCCACACGTCGACAAGGCCGCATCTAATCTGTGGCTAACGCGTGGTGAACTCTCTTCAGTAGTAGAAGCCGACATGATAGCCATCCAGGACAGGATAATGCCGACGAGAAACTGCAGGCGGTACGTCTGGCATCAAGACGTTGATGACATTTGCCGGATGTGCCATCAACCAGGTGAAAACATAGAGCACATTATGGGAGGCTGTCCCGTTTTGGCCAACGCAGCCTACACCGAGCGCCACAACAACGTGGCCCGTATTGTTCATCGACAACTGGCGCTCCAATGTGCTCTACTGGAAGACAACGTACCAAACTACCGGTACCTGCCTGCACCTGTCCTGGAAAATGACCGTTTCAAGCTGTACTGGGATCGCACTGTTCTGACCGACCTCTCGATCCACCACAACCGGCCAGATATAATGGTTTACGACAAGAGCGACCGCAAAGTCACCATCATCGATGTCGCTATTCCACTGAACCAGAATCTGGAGGAGACCCACGGTCGCAAAATCTGCAAGTACCGACCATTGGCCGTGGAGCTCAAGGAACTGTGGGGGCTAAGGGAGGTCCCAAGAATTGTTCCAGTCGTTCTCTCTGGAACTGGAATTGTCCCGAAGACACTTCTGGAAGCGCTAAAGGTGTTGAATATGGAGAAGGAATTGGCCGGCATCCAAAAGTCGGTCATCCTTAGCACCTGCGCGATTGTCCGACAATTTCTCGGTCAGGACTGAAACAGCACGAGCATGCAGATACGTGCATTCCGCAGAGCCTAGTCCCCCTTTGGCATTCAGAAGCCCGGGGGCAGGTGAAAATTCTGGCTAGGTTCGCCTAGTTAAGAAGTGAGATAAGTCTGCCAAAAATTTGGTTCTCAAATGGGGATCAACATAGGGTAGGAGCCTGCCTGTTGGTCTCAAATGTTCCTATCTCACGCCTCCACGAAGATCATATGACGACATTTTTAGATCGGGCGTGAACTGGAAACACACACCTGGTCTTGGCTCCGAGAACGGGTGTCGAAAGTGGCTAAGTGAGGGGGTGCGAGCGAGTCAGAGCGCTATATCTCTCCCGGGGAAGGCCTCCCGGGTCATGGAGGCCTTGCCAACCCGCTGTCTCCCGGGCAAAGGAGATACACCCAATAAAATGGAGCTACGATCACGAAGAATAATTAGAATGCGATCACCCGAGGAGGGTCCCCGAACTGGAGCTGGTCCTGGAACGGGCGTAAGAGCGAGCGGCCAGCGGCTGGAGGGCGATGTGCAAGAGCGGGCCACCAGCCGGGTTCAACCCGAAGAGCTACCGCCACACGGAAACAGCAGCCATCGACATCACCCAAGAAACGCTGCGCCTACGAGGCGTGTTGTGACTGCCAGACGGCAGTCGTCCACACTCGTGGGTACCACTAGGCGCCGGATCATGTGGACACACGAAATGAATGAATTCGTGATCCGCGCCTATTACATCTGCACTGCTTTGGAGACGGACATGAGTGGTCGCCCTCGAATACTAACAATGTTCGAGGAAGCGTATCCAGAGTTCGTTGGGAGGCTTGATCAGAACGCGATGAACGCGAGGCGTAGAGCGATAGTACGCAACAACATGCTCTCCCAAACGCAAATCGACGAGATCAAGCAGCAGGTGCAGAGAGAAATAAGCTCCAGGAACAACAGAGCAAGCGATGTGTCGAGACGAAGTTCAGTACGGCTGAGCAATTCATTCGCGAGTGGGGCACGCGAATCAGCACCAGTGGAGGCCACAGTACAACAACCCCCTGAGCCGGAAGACCCACAGCCAGATCAACAACTACTACGCGATCTGGTCTTCCACTACGACGAGGCGATCTCACAGTTCCGCGACACAGACCCATTGTCGCGCCCCAGGATCCCGAAGTTGCAGCATTCCCGCAGGCTGACAAGTGCAGTAAAGCTCATGAACGAGCACGTTCTTCCGCTGCACTTGGTTGATGCTGAGAACATGGAGGAGCTGCAACTGAAAGTTTACTGTGCTGCTGTGGCTACCGCCAAAAGTTTAGGATACCGTATTAGGCCAAGAGGCGGACTGCTCCAACATCTCCGTGAAAGGCGTGAGCCTCCATGGCGAAGGAGATTGGAGCAACGGATCCTAAACAAGCGCGCCGCAATTGGAAGACTGATGGCGTACAAAAGAGGCAGCAGATCGGTGAAATTATGTCGCCAAGTTGCTGTGATCGTGCGGCCTACTGAACTTCGCCAGCTGGGAGCTGACCAGCTGACGGAAAAACTCGACACACTGGTACAGCAATTGAGCGTCCTTACAAAACGGCTGAAACGTTACTCTGACTCTGCAAAGCGCCAGGAACAAAATCGGATGTTCAGAGATAACGAGAAAGCGTTCTACGACCACATTAGCGACGAGAAGCCCGACTACCGCGAAGGTTTGCCAGATATTAGCGATGTGACGAACTTCTGGGCTGGTATTTGGGAGACCCCAGTAGAACATCGCGACGGGCAAATGTGGTTAAGACGGGAGGAGGAGAGTTGTGGTGAAATTGGAGAGATGCCAGCTATCATCGTCGGAGAGAACGATGTCCGCGAAGCCTCGCGGTACCTGAGGAACTGGGCAGCACCGGGCCCCGATGGTGTTCAGAACTTCTGGCACAAGAAGCTGACCGTCGCCCATCCAAAGATAGCTGAGTGCTTCAACAAGGTGCTACGTGACCCACACAACCTTCCTGAATTCGCCACCCGTGGCGTCACCTTCCTCCTCCCGAAAGACAGCAACACATTGAACCCATCAAAGTACAGACCGATAACGTGCCTATCGAGTCTGTACAAAATACTGAGCAGCATAATTACCGCCAAAGTTTCTGCTCACTGCGAACAGCATCACATCATCGCAGAAGAGCAGAAAGGATGCAGGAAAAATACGCATGGCTGCAAAGACCAGGCCATCATCGACGCAGCCATAGTCGGCCAGGCGGTTTATAACCAGCGGAACCTAAGCATGGCCTATATCGATTACAGGAAGGCTTATGACTCCATACCTCACTCGTTTCTCGTCCGGGTATTGGAGCTCTACAAAATTGATCCCTTCGTCGTTAGGTTCCTGCAGCATGCGATGAGGCAGTGGAGTACGTCTCTGCACCTCAGTGATGGGGAAAATGTGTTGCAGTCTAGAACGCTGCAGATAAAGAGGGGGATATTCCAAGGCGACTCTTTCAGCCCGCTTTGGTTTTGTCTGGCATTGAACCCCCTCAGTAGGACGCTCAATAGAAACGGTCATGGCTATAAAATAAGGTATGGCGACGGCGCCCACGAAGAAGTGACCCATACCTTCTACATGGATGATCTCAAGGTCTACGCTGATTCACGTCAGCGTCTAGGTGTAGCTATCCGGGTTGTCGAAGACATAAGCAGGGACATTTGCATGGAGTTCGGCCTCGACAAGTGCCGCTGTGTCCATCTGCTGAAAGGGCAGCTTACCGAATCCGGAGGTTACGAGGTCTATGACGGCGAGTTCATAAGAGACATGGTTCGTGGCGAATCCTATAAATATCTTGGATTCCGACAGCTCACCGGGATTCGCCACTCCGACATCAAGACGGAGCTGCGAGACAAGTTCTTGAGTCGAGTGAACTGTGTCCTGAGGACTTTCCTCAACGCGGGGAACAAGGTACGCGCGATCAACACATTCGCGGTTCCCCTGCTGACCTTCAGTTTTGGTGTAGTCAAATGGAGCAAAACTGACCTAGAGGACCTTGAGAGGAGGATGAGGAAAGCATTTAAAGAGGCCGGAATGCACCATCCTCAATCGGCACTGGAGAGAGTTTCACTGCCACGCAAAGAAGGGGGACTTGGAATAGTCGACATATCTCCACTGTGTGTTGCCCAGGTACGACAACTGCGCGAGTACTTCGCAGAACGCGCCAACCAAAACGCGCTATACCGGGCTGTCTGCGCCGCCGACAGAGGATACAGCGCTCTGCACTTGGCGCAAGCGGAGTACCAACTCAACTGCAATCTGCAGACAGTGGAGGAGAAGATTGCAGCTTGGAAGCAGAAGGCAGTGCATGGTGCCCACCCCCATCAACTGGACCGGCCACACGTCGACAAGGCCGCATCTAATCTGTGGCTAACGCGTGGTGAACTCTCTTCAGTAGTAGAAGCCGACATGATAGCCATCCAGGACAGGATAATGCCGACGAGAAACTGCAGGCGGTACGTCTGGCATCAAGACGTTGATGACATTTGCCGGATGTGTCATCAACCAGGTGAAAACATAGAGCACATTATGGGAGGCTGTCCCGTTTTGGCCAACGCAGCCTACACCGAGCGCCACAACAACGTGGCCCGTATTGTTCATCGACAACTGGCGCTCCAATGTGCTCTACTGGAAGACAACGTACCAAACTACCGGTACCTGCCTGCACCTGTCCTGGAAAATGACCGTTTCAAGCTGTACTGGGATCGCACTGTTCTGACCGACCTCTCGATCCACCACAACCGCCCAGATATAATGGTTTACGACAAGAGCGACCGCAAAGTCACCATCATCGATGTCGCTATTCCACTGAACCAGAATCTGGAGGAGACCCACGGTCGCAAAATCTGCAAGTACCGACCATTGGCCGTGGAGCTCAAGGAACTGTGGGGGCTAAGGGAGGTCCCAAGAATTGTTCCAGTCGTTCTCTCTGGAACTGGAATTGTCCCGAAGACACTTCTGGAAGCGCTAAAGGTGTTGAATATGGAGAAGGAATTGGCCGGCATCCAAAAGTCGGTCATCCTTAGCACCTGCGCGATTGTCCGACAATTTCTCGGTCAGGACTGAAACAGCACGAGCATGCAGATACGTGCATTCCGCAGAGCCTAGTCCCCCTTTGGCATTCAGAAGCCCGGGGGCAGGTGAAAATTCTGGCTAGGTTCGCCTAGTTAAGAAGTGAGATAAGTCTGCCAAAAAAAACACACGCATACGCAAACGAACACACGCATACGCGCACACACTCTCACACAAAAAACACATCGCAGCTGCTCACTGCTCACTCTCTCACTCTGTTTGTGTTTACGTCAAGAATACGCCCATTTACGATCGTTTACGACTGTTCACGACGACCGCGCTTTAATTTTTAGCGATTTTATTTATAGTAAGAAGATTGTTTTGGTGGCAATGAGAGCATTGAAAAGTTGAAAGGTAAGTCTTTTACGGATAAAGTTAGGTTTGTAATATACTCTAGCTTATTATATGTTTCAGCTCAAGAGAATAAATCGACTCTCAGTGTCGGTTGGTGATGGAGATATTTTTCCCGCAGCTAGAGACATCGGTTAATCGTTCGATTAATTCATATAATCGAATATCTGCATCAATAATTTTATATCGAATAATGAAAAATCAAGGTATGATTACATCGAATAATCACGCAAAGTAATCACGATTAATGAAAAAGGGAACCATTTTTTTCAGAAAACACAGTGCAAAATTTGTTTAACCGTCATGGTTTTTCGTCGAAATTCATCGAATATGCTAAATCATTTACGGTTGAAGCATGAAAATGATTCCTTGGTGGTGGAGGAAACTGGGAAGAAGAATTCAGGGTCTGCCGGAGTAAAATCCGGACTTGAAGAAGGTGGTCTCAGCTCCCGTTCTAAAATAGTAGTATTCAAATTCAGAGTGCCAAGGAAAATATACCATACTAGTGGTCAATGATTCTATAAATATACTTCTTTAGAACTAGTAGTTATAGGGAACAAGCAGAAATATTCAAACAAATCAGCTATTTCAACAACCTTCGAAGAACAGATAATTTTTGTCGCGACCGCCGATATTATCCATTGTGATCAATGGATAGGCTTCAAATATGAAGTCTCAGTCTAGAAGTTTCTTTGCTAGCTACAGCGGGGAAAACTCATTAAAACCCTTTCTGCAGCTAGTCAATACGTGGGTGCCAATCACGTAATGCGGCGTTGATTCCACACTGCGACACTCTTCCGGCTCATTGGAAGCGCGTCCTCACGCTATCAGCGGAGAGAGAGTGCCGACAATGTTCAGCTCGCGATGTTACTGCTGCTGCTACCGAAGTAGACCGATGCGAGGCAGAGCTCGATTGTTGGTTGTCCGGATGAACTTCGATGTCCATTGCTACTGCTGCTCCTGTTGCTGCTGCTATTGGAGCAGGCCGATGCGACACCTAGCTTGATTATCGGCTGCTCAGGTTAGCTCCGTTGTTCGCTGCTGCCACTGCTGCTGGTTTTCCTTCCAGATGTTGCTCGTATCACGTCCGTTGTCAGAATGCCGGCTGCGCGGAATGGCTCGCGCTTTTATAGCCTGGCTCATATTTTCCTTTCATCTGATTGGTCTATAATTTTCATGGCATGTTTCTCATGCTTTTTTATTATTATTATTATTACTATTATTTCCTTTGGTATTATGTCAGCCCTGTACTCTACAATTTTGAACAGCAAAAATTTTATGTTGGTGCAATAAAAATGTAGGTCGGACTCGATTATATACAGACTCGATAATATGTGATTCGATTATATACAATTTTGGACTCGATTACAGTTTGGAAAAAAATATATTTTTTATATTTTAAGTATGACTCATTTCAAGAAGAAAGGTAACCTTTTAACGATAAGGTGAAATTTAAGTGGGTATTACATGTACCGTGGGGTAAAAATCGTCATTTTGGAAGATTTTGCTTGAGTTTTCACCAGTTATATCGTTATATCGTTATTGCAGCCAAATCAAAAAGGTAGAAGTTGGGTGTCAAAGAACAAGTTTTAAAGCAGTTAGAGAACTTTAATTTGTTTGATAGATGATGATCTAGTCCAAATAAGTTTTCAGGATAAAATAATAATACCACATTAAAAATTAATTATTAACTTTCAAGTTATCCACTTCCAAAATGTTATTAAAATCCACTAATTTAGATGTTCCACTACTATATCCTGCACAAAATTTTCTCATCTTTCAAATGAAAGCAACAGAATCGTCTTCCTTAGCGTAGTTTTTAAAGTAGAGCCAGTTGGAGGCAAAACATTTCGAAACAAAAAAAAAAGTTCTATAACTATTTCATTGTTGAAATTCGAACATATGCGTAGAAGGTTTTTTTTCATTAAATATGATCGTCTATTACCTCCTGAGAGAACCTGGATAAATTCATTTCATGCGAGAAAGGTGTTTTCTGACTACAAGGGGATGAATCAAAAATCAAATTCCTCTTTCATATTCAAAAAAGACGGGTGGGTAATGTCGGGGACATAACCGGAGTGACGTAGGACTATACAAAGGGAAGGAAGGTATTGTATTATAGAGACTTTAAACTTTTGCAGTTCATTCGTCTCTAGCCTTGAGAAAGGCCCTTTGAAAACTCTACTCTACTCTATAACTCTACTCCAGCGCTACCACCTCCGCCCTCTTGCCTTGAGAAAGGCACTCGATCCCTCGCCGTCCAGCTCGTCCAGCAACGATGTTATCCAGTCGGTGTCCACACAAAGAATGATCGTTACGGCAGCGGAGCGGGGATTTTTAAGCTGACTGGCTGGCTCGAGAATTACGCATGTGTGAGACTGCGACCAATGTTTCGTTCATTTTTTTCTTTTTCCTTTCCAATCGTGCTTCATTGTATTTCGCTGCTGCCGTGGTTGCCCGTTTGGGTCGGTACGATTTGAGGAGCACAAAATGGACCAATCAAAAATGAGCACATAGTGCATTTGGACAATGCTTGATATTTAACAATTATTCAATTACTTATCTCAAGAAAAATGAAATGTTATTCGTTATGATAGATGCGTAGATATATTTCCTATCGATTGATGCAAAAACCTTCGCGATCTATTGAGAAATGCTCGAGTTATAAGCGTTCCAAATCTTGCATTTTTTCCTACTTGTTCAGTGCCTAGATTTCCATTTCACCCCCTATATCTTCCGGTTAGACGTAGTCCTACGTCAAAATTATAGGAGGTTGTGTCCGCATTGTTGACGTAGAACTACCCTGTTATTTTATATAAGTCGTTTGTTTATACCTTCGGATATTATTCTATAATGCTGTGAAATTTTCGAAACAACTGCTTAGTAGAATAATCTTTGAAATGGTTTTTCATTGTAGAATCAGTTGACGATAATTGATTGATGATTCATTCTTGCCCTCGCAAAACAATACACTAGCTGATCGTATGTCGCAATTTATTTCATGTCAATGCATTGAAAATTTACCTCGAACGCTATTCCGGTGGCCTTTTCCGCAATTGACATAGATTCGGCTACAGTCAATTATATACATGTTGCACCAGCATCATTATTCCATATCTCATAACTACATCAATATATCTTTGGCACCCCATGGAAACAACAACAATGACAACACTTGCAAGTATCAAATATCATGCTACATGTTATTTAGTATTGCCTCAAAGGAATCGCACCTCTAGATATCGTTCGTACAAACTAAGCGTAAACCAAGCGCCAAACAAGCGTTCACCATAGCATGCATACAGAGCCATACATTGGTGGCTTGAAACTACTAGCAATATAAACATTTCTCATCATTTTGCGCTATTCTCAATAGAAACGCTTCTGTTAATATTACTGGCCTCGAAAAGAGTTGCATTACTTTCTTATGCTCGAGATAAGCACAGCTGTCTCCCTTAGTGGAGGAAGTTTTGCTACTGGCAAGCAAAACCTAATCACATACAAAATTCCAAGACATTTACTTTCTTGATGACTAAACAAGAGAAATAAACTCTTTTTGTTAATAACAACCTCGAAAACAGTAGCAATGCTTCATTATGACCAATATTAGCGCAAATGCAATCCTAGTTGAAGGCAGTTTTGCGACTGGCACGCGAACCCAAATAACTTAGAACATTCCAGTAAGATATTCAAGATGCTTAGTATTCCCAAATAATTTTTTGGTGCACAACCTTAACGTCTGCTTCGCCATAACGTCAGTTTAATGCATTGATGCATTCTCAAAGGCACAAACGAAGCCCTTATGAAGACGGAAAATAAACAATGTTAACTGTTTGGAAAAAGACCGAATTATGCCACACAGCTTGTACTCTGCTGTAACACCCATCGATGCGAATTCGCTGATGAGTTTGTCAAGAGCGACCGCCTTCACCACCAGCGGGGGGAGCTTGATTTTGGTTGCTGCCTGGGCGTTTACATTTTCGACCGACGCGTCGAAATCGCCTACTTCGCTATTGTTCGGTGCGGTGCCACATTCGCGAAGGCTCGGTTCAGTGCGAGCGCTATTCACTGCACCAACATCGCGTGCATCATTAGATGACGCTTACCTCGAAATTTTATTGCCCCTGGCAATGCGTTCGTTTTTGCAGGGCTCGAGCCTGCCTTCCTCTTCTTCTTGCTCATCGCACACTACGCGAAGCGTCCAATTTATGACGCGGAAAGAAGAACACACGATACGAATAACGCGAAAAACGAACAGAAAAATCAAACGACGATTTCCAAGTTGGATTACCACTGGTGGGGTCCAATCTTAGATCGAAGCGCAGCGAAAGCAAAGTGAACTGGATTACTCAACAGTCCGATACCGAATGAAAGTTTGCCTCAGCGAGATCCACTGTTTATACTCAAGGCAAGTATATCCCTTCATTCTTCTTCTTTTTCTTTGTTCACGGAGACTTTAAATCCTACGATTTCCCCTCCGTTGGTCGTCGATAAGTTGCTCGTTATTAATAGCTCTGTTCGGGAAAGCAAGACAAATGGACAGAATAAATTTATGGGAAAATAGAAACACTTAAAGTTTTCATGAATTTTAACCATTTACTAACAAGGGGATTCTAATGTATGGCATATTAAACAAATCTTACGGAATTTCCGATTCGTTTAGTATGTAAATCGCCAAAATCCGTTCGCGGCAAAAATAGTTATTAACGTTAACTTTATTTCATAAAAACGTGACCTGTTTTCTGATTTGACACCCTTAATGAAAGACGTAGTTCTACGTCAAAAAGTAAAGCTAGGCGCAAATTGAGAAGCGTATAGCGCTCGTAAGCGAACGCGAGACTACCGACACGACTCGTACGTGCCACAAACGTAGCGTGGAGGAGCGCATATTGAGTCGCAGTTTGGTGTAAATAACATGCCACTAGCATACAATGACTGATTAACACAGAGTTGCGCGATATATTTATTTACTAACACAATCACCCGACCAGTACAGCCATACAGTGTCAAACCCACGGCGCTAATAGCTGATTTAAGGCTGATTTAGACGATGCCAGTCAGCGCTCTAGTTGAAGTATCCAGTGAATAGAGAACAGACACTCTGTTCAAGTTACTTGTACCAGTATCGAACAAGTAATTGGCCTCTAACTTGAACAGAGTGTCTGTTCTCTATTCACTGGATACTTCAACTAGAGCGCTGACTGTCATCGTCTAATACTTATAGCTGATTTACACATTGACCAGTAATTGGCGCCAGTTACTTGAACGTCAACTGCACGCCATTTTTAGATCACCAGTTGACTGGTGCTGTGCGTTTATACACATTTTCAGGGCTTCACTAGTAGAATGCAGTTATTTATGAAAAATGCAAATCCTAAATGGCGGCCACTACAAAATGGCAGATTTCATATTTTCTCAGAACCCCATCAATATGTACAGGGTTTCCCAACTTTAAATTCCGAAAGTAAATTGAAATAAAACACACTTAGAATTCGAATTTCGATGAAACTTTTATTTCAAATTAAAGTTTGGTTTATGCCATTATGTGTGAAATACAACATAATTCAAATGTCCACCTAGGGCTTCCTCGCACACCTTGATCCGGAACAGATAATTTTCGATTACTTTTCGGCACATATGGGGCGGTATCTCGGTCATAACTTCACGAATGTTGTCTTTCAAATGTTCAAGAGTTTGCGGAGAGTTGGCATAGACACGGTCTTTCGCATAACCTCACAAAAAAAAGTCTAGCGGGTTCAAATCGCATGATCTGGACGGCCAATTGGCATCACCAAAACGCGAAATTATGCGTCCCTCAAATTTCGTTCGCAATATGGCCATGTTCGGTCGTGTTGTGTGGCACGTGGCGCCGTCCTGCTCAAACCACATGTCATCCGTATCCATATCTTCAATTTGTGGCAAATAAATCGGTTAACATGCGGCCATAGCGCTTACTCATTTTCAAAGAAATACGGCCCGGTGACTCCACCAGACCATAATGCGCACCAAACAGTGACTTTTGGCGGATGCAATGGCCTCTCAACAATCACGTGTGGATTTTCTGAGCCCCATATACGGATATTTTGGGTGTTCACATAGCCACCGAGTTCGAGATGTGCCTCATCGCTGAAGAAAATTTGATGCGAAAATTCAGCATTTTGTTGCTGTTGTTCGTTCACCCAATCGACGTATGCCCGACCCATTCCATGGTCACCACGCTCTAATTTTTGTACCAGTTGGACTTTATATGGATGTAGGTGCAAGTCCAAATGCAAAATTCGCCACAATGATGTGTTTGACAAGCGCAATTGCTGAGCACGCCGTGAAATCGAAACATTCGGGTTATCCTCCACACTGGCAGCAACAGCAGCAATATTTTCGGCCGAACGCACATTACGATGATGCACAGGTTTCACAATATCCGCTACGGATCCAGTTTGTTCGAATTTACGCACTACATTAGCGATTGTGTACTCTGTAGGCCGTCCATGACGACCAAAATCCGTCCGTAATGCTCGAAAAACATTTGCCGGTCTTTCATCATTTTTATAGTATAATTTAACAAAATTAACACGTTGTGCGATGCTAAAACGATCCATATTGTAAAATGGCAGACATTCAACTAACGATATGACGCTTTGATTGACAGCTATGTCAAACGGTTATCAGCGCAGGGCTGTATACTTTCGGAAGCCCGAAATGGAAAACCCTGTATGTTACTGATTATGTTTCGTGTTCTCCAAGTCAAGTCATTCACTTTTTTGCGACGGCCAAATTGAATTCATGGTTTACGAAGTTTTATAATGACAGTAGAATTAAAGGTGACTTCCAAATTTCAGATCGATCAGTCAACAGGAACGGGGTCAATTTTTTATTTTCATTTGATGGGGTTCTGAGAAAATGTGTAATCCGCCATTTAGTAGCGGCCGCCATCTTGGATTTACAAGATCATGAAATACGCTTTTTTATAATGAGACCAGAGATAAAGATATGTTTCAAATTTCAGATCAATCGTTCAACAGGAAGGGGGTGAAATCTCTATTAATGTGGGACAACCCTACAAACATTCAAACATACATACAAACAGGTCAAGCTGAATGAAACCATTTAAAAAGTAATTAGTTGTTTGGGGACTGCGGCCATCTTGGTATTGGATTTTTTATAATGTTCTACTAGTCAAACCCTTTTATTTGATACCCATATTGATCGGGTTTTGAAAAAATATTTAATCCATCATTTTGAGGTGGCGACCATTTTGGATTTGAACTTTTAAAAAAAACTGTTCTACTAGTCAATCCCTCTCATTTAATACACATATTGATCGAGTTATGAAAATATATTTGATCCACCATTTTGTGGTGGGCGACCATTTTGAATTTGCATTTCTAACGAATAACTGTGTTCTACTAGTCAAGCCCTTTCATTTGAAACCCATATTGATCGAGTTATGAGAAAATATGTGATCCAATATATTGTGGTGGCGGCCATTTTAAATTTGCATTTAAAAAAACTGTGTTCTACTAGTTAATCCCTTTCTTTGATACCCATATTGATAGGATTTTGAGAAAATATGTGATCCACCATTTTGTGGTGGCGGCCATTTTGGATTTGCATTTCTCATGAATAACTGTGTTCAACTATTCAAACCCTTTCATTTGATACCCATATTGATCGGGTTTTAAGGAAAATTTGATCCACCATTTTGTGGTGGCGACCATTTTGGATTTGCATTTCTCATGAATAACTGTGTTCTATTAGTCAAGCCCTTTCATTTGATACCGATATTGATAGGGTTTTGATAAAATTTGTAATCCACCATTTTCTAGCGACCGCCATCTTGAACTTTAAAAATTATGAAATACGCAGTTTTATAATGACTGCAGAGATAAAGTTGTGTTCCAAATTTCAGATCAATCGGTCAACAGGAAGGGGGTCAAATTTCTGTAGTAAAGCGCTACAAAAAAACATGTTACAAACAAACAAACATACAAATTACAGAGCAAGCTAAATAACACCGTTTAATAATTATCTTGAGGCACAATTTTGGTATGAAATTTTTTACACCACCTGCAAAAAAATGTTTTTCAATTTCATAGATACGGAGAGGTTATTTTGACGTAGGACTACGTCTAACCGGAAGATATAGGGGGTGAAATGGAAATCTAGGCACTGAACAAGTAGGAAAAAATGCAACGGAAAAAATTGGAACGCTTATAACTCGAGCATTTCTCAATAGATCGCAAAGGTTTTTTCATCAATTGATAGGAAATATATCTACGCATCTATCATAACGAATAATATTTCATTTTTCTTGAGATAAATAATTGAATAATTGTGAAATATCAAGCATTGTCCAAATGCACTATGTGCCCATTTTTGATTGGTCCATTTTGTGCTCCTCAAATCGTACCGACCAAAACGGGCAACCACAGCAGCAGCGAAATACAATGAAGCACGATTGGAAAGGAAAAAAAAATTAACGAAACATTGGCAGTCTCACACATGCGTAATTCTCGAGCCAGCCAGTCAGCTTAAAAATCCCCGCTCCGCTGCCGTAACGATCATTCTTTGTGTGGACACCGACTGGACAACATCGTTGCTGGACGAGCTGGACGGCGAGGGATCGAGTGCCTTTCTCAAGGCAAGAGGGCGGAGGTGGTAGCGCTGGAGTAGAGTAATAGAGTAGAGTAGAGTTTTCAAAGGGCCTTTCTCAAGGCTAGAGACGAATGAACTGTAAAAGTTTAAAGTCTCTATAATACAATACCTTCCTTCCTTCCTTCCGTAACGATAATTCTCATTCAAACCGTACACCACATCGTTTCGCATCACATCACATCATCAAACTAACACAAGCAGCCATGTCTGGACATGGAACGCATCGAGAACAAGGCGGCATCGAGGGTGTTCGAAATGGCTTTTTTTCAAAACCACGAGTACAAAGTTTTCTAAATTGGAACCATTCCATAAAACACGGCGCTTATCAGGGCCATTAAACCTTTCAAAAAAGCGTTTACGAAATACAGTTTTTTTTTTTTTTTATCTTCGCTTATTTTTCGTCGGCCTATTTCCGCCACTTTAGTGCCAATCACCGACATCAGGGAGGCGACTCCACCTGTTCCTACCTATCAGACTCAACAACTCATGAGCCGGGCCAACTTCTTTTACTTCCGCTCCGAAGGAAGACGTAACCAGAGATTTTTCGCCTCAGAAAATCCCAACGACGCCAGCTGGGATTGAACCCAGGCCGATCGGATTGTGAGGCTGTTACGCTAACCATACAACCACTGGCGCCGTCGACGAAATACAGTTCAATGCTTTCTAAAACAATATCCCAATAATAATAAAAAACAAATTGATTTTTTCATAATCCTGTTTTTCAGGATATGATGAGTATGAGAATTTGGCAGTTGTTCTGAGCTTATTGATGGTTGGGGACTTTTCCGATTATTCAATTTTCACCAATTCTTAAATTGTTTCCAGATTGAAAACTTATTCGACATTTAGCTAATTGGACGGTCATGTAATGCGACATATTTAGTTGGACATTTTTGTAAACATAGAGTGCAGGGTCCAAATTATGACCCCACATTGAAAGTCGACACTGTACCACTGTCATCGCAAATGCAAAATTCAATTACAGGTTAAAATCGCCTCCAATGCGACACTTAGCGGTGCTTCGGCACGTCGCATTAAATGTAATTTACTGTACAACATGTCACAAGCTGGATGGGAAGAAATTTTCCAACTGTGAAATATGTGGCGAGTGGTAAACGCAATCGCAAACAGGAAGGTTTAGCCGAACAAGATGGGGATATCGAATAATAACAGAACAATAAACTCTTTAGATTAAAGTACAAAACGCGCGGATCCGCTGAAAAATATATCATTCTTTTTCAAAACGTAAATCAGTGTGGTTGTATGGCATCGTTTCACATCACAATATACCTAATAGCGGTTATAGAATTTCGGCCGCCGGAGTGCTCGAGTTGGCTTGCAAAGCTGCTCACGACAATAAGAAAACCCGTCTACAGAACAGAGCACATTCGGTTCGGTGGCAACAACTAGTTTCAGCGAGTGGCAAAAGCAATCGCAAAACGGCAGCAGGTAGGAGAAGGAAAAAAATTGTTTATACAGACTGCTTTGGTGGCAAAACCAGCCACCATAAAACACGGCGCTTTTCAGGGCCATTAAACCTTTCAAAGAAGACTTATTAAAAGTTTTCACAATACCAAAGCATTCTAATGTGACATTATATGACATATAATATAAACTGATTGATCATTCAGTTTTCACAAACCCATGCATGGTTTCCGAATTAAAAGTGGCTTCAAATTACAACACATTGTATGCAGGATGGCATTGACGAATTTTCTCGGTAGCAACAACTGCTTTCTTTGGTTGATAACTGATGTTGAAAATTGACTGACGTTACATCTGCATTGTATAGAAACATAACTAAGGAGCAACATGATGAGCTATGTATTTCCTGCTGCTCTGTTCTTATTTTAAAGGACTTTAATCCTGTGTTAATTTACTGTTGGTTTTTCAGAACGCTTATAACTCGTTTAATTCTCGACAGATCGTAGAGTTCGTCTCCAAAACCTCAGTTGTTTTTCATTTCTACGAGGGTCACTATTTATATTTCGGGAATTGGCAACACTGATGTCATGTGAGTCCATCTGACGGTTCCATCGTAAAGTTTGACATTTTTGACGATATACGTACTCAGAACATTTTGTCATACGGACGCTATTTGTTCATTTTATATTTAGTTGAAAGTTTGGTCTCGGCAAAAAAATGGAACTGAATCGTGAACATTTTTGTGCGATTATTTTTTACGACTTTCGACGTGGATTATCACAACAAGAGTGCGTCAATCAACTTAATTTGACTTTTGGCGATGAAGCTCCATCAAAAACCACTGTGTATCGCTGGTATAGTGAATTCAATCGTGGTCGTAGTTCGCTGTCCGACGAGTTTCGTCAAGGTCGTCCAAAATCGACTGTACTGCCAGAAAACATCGATGCTGTGCACGAAATGAGTAAGCAAGATCATCATGTAACCTATTGTGAGATTGAGGCATCCCTAAGCATTAGTTCCACCAGCATATATGCGATTTTACATGAACACTTAGTTGTGCGAAAATTATGTTCACGTTGGATCCCACATAATTTGACAATCGCTAAAAAAAAGGCTCGTGTCGATTGGAATAATTGCTTTGAAAATTGGTTTAATCTTAGAGGCGAATGAACTGCAAAGTTTAAAGCCTCTTAAAAACAAAGAAGATAAGATTGGTTTAAGCGCATGCAAAAGTGTATCGATCATCGTGGAGAGTACTTTGAAAAACAATAAAAATATATTCGCAGCTTAACTATTTGTTTTTGTTCCTATTCCCGAAATATAAATAGTGACCCTCGTATTTACTTTGTTTGCGGAGATACAAATCTTACAATTCATTCGTCTACGAAACCACAGTTTAAGGTACGGTAATGTGCTGAATAGTGAAATATATGATAGTGAATGAGCTGATGACCACCTATGTATTCCCTATCACAGCCATCATTTTGATTGTACGATATGTGCATACGCCAAAAGAAGCCCGGCGTTGAACATTTAATAAGTACAAAGCCTTCAGAAAAAAATCAATAATCAACTATGAGATAGTGAGAAAAAATTGAGAAAGTTGGTAAAAAAAAGCAAAAACACAACACAAAAGGTTCTTTTCAGAACCGCCAACATGTTCATAAAGAGTAAACAGTAAACTAATCCATTTTTCAGGTAGATAGGTCGGTATTCACGTAGGAGAAGGAAATAAAACAATATATTTTAAATATATATTTAGCAAAAGCTGTCCCCTTTGTATCGCCATTCTTTGTGTGGACACCGACTGGACAACATCGTTGCTTGACGGGCTGGACGGCGAGGGATCGAGTGCCTTTCTCAAGGCAAGAGGGCGGAGGTGGTAGCGCTGGAGTAAAGTAGAGTAGAGTTTTCAAAGGGCCTTTCTCAAGGCTAGAGACGAATGAACTGCAAAAGTTTAAAGTCTCTATAATACAATACCTTCCTTCCCTTTGTATAGTCCTACGTCACTCCGGTTATGTCCCCGACATTACCCACCCGTCTTTTGACGTAGGACTACGTCTAACCGGAAGATATAGGGGGTGAAATGGAAATCTAGGCACTGAACAAGTAGGAAAAAATGCAAGATTTGGGAGACTCGAGCATTTCTCAATAGATCGCAAAGGTTTATTCATCAATTGATAGGAAATATATCTACGCATCTATCATAACGAATAACATTTCATTTTTCTTGAGATAAATAATTGAATAATTGTGAAATATCAAGCATTGTCCAAATGCACTATGTGCCCATTTTTGATTTTGTGCTCCTCAAATCGTACCGACCAAAACGAGCAACCACAGCAGCAGCGAAATACAATGAAGCACGATTGGAAAGGAAAAAGAAAAAAATGAACGAAACATTGGTCGCAGTCTCACACATGCGTAATTCTCGAGCCAGCCAGTCAGCTTAAAAATCCCCGCTCCGCTGCCGTAACGATCATTCTTTGTGTGGACACCGACTGGACAACATCGTTGCTGGACGAGCTGGACGGCGAGGGATCGAGTGCCTTTCTCAAGGCAAGAGGGCGGAGGTGGTAGCGCTGGAGTAGAGTAATAGAGTAGAGTAGAGTTTTCAAAGGGCCTTTCTCAAGGCTAGAGACGAATGAAATGCAAAAGTTTAAAGTCTCTATAATACAATACCTTCCTTCCTTCCTTCCGTAACGATAATTCTCATTCAAACCGTACACCACATCGTTTCGCATCACATCACATCATCAAACTAACACAAGCAGCCATGTCTGGACATGGCAAAGGAGGAAAAGTGAAAGGAAAGGCAAAATCCCGCTCGAACCGTGTTGGACTGCAGTTTCCCGTAGGTGTATTCGCCAATTGCTCCGCAAGGGTAGCTAGGCCGAGCGCGTTAGTATCAGTGCACCAGTCCACCTAGCAGCCGTTATAGAGTTTCGGCTGCCGAAGTGATCGAGTTGGCTGGCAAAACTGCTCGCGCTTTGGTTCGGTGGACATCAAGACCTCAACAGGCAGACGCAGAAGAAAAAAAGTTTGTTGTTTATACAAACTGCTTTGGTGGCAAATCCAGAACAAGGCGGCATCGAGGGTGTTCGAAATGGCTTTTTTTCAAAACCACGAGTACTAAGTTTTCTAAATTGGAACCATTCCATAAAACACGGCGCTTATCAGGGCCATTAAACCTTTCAAAAAAGAGTTTACGAAATACAGTTCAATGCTTTCTAAAACAATATCCACAATAATAATAAAACACAAATTGATTTTTTCATAATCCTGTTTTTCAGGATATGATGAGTATGAGAATTTGGCAGTTGTTCTGAGCTTATTGATGGTTGGGGACTTTTCCGATTATTCAATTTTCACCAATTCTTAAATTGTTTCCAGATTGAAAACTTATTTGACATTTAGCATTGGACATTGGACGGTCATGTAATGCGACATATTTAGTTGGACATTTTTGTAAACATAGAGTGCAGGGTCCAAATTATGACCCCACATTGAAAGTCGACACTGTACCACTATCATCGCAAATGCAAAATTCAATTACAGGTTAAAATCGCCTCCAATGCGACATTGCGCGGTGCTTCGGCACGTCGCATTAAATGTAATTTACTGTACAACATGTCACAAGCTGGATGGGAAGAAATTTTCCAACTGTGAAATATGTGGCGAGTGGTAAACGCAAACGCTAAACAGGAAGGTTTAGCCGAACAAGATGGGGATATCGAATAATAACAGAACAATAAACTCTTTAGATTAAAGTACAAAACGCGCGGATCCGCTGAAAAATATATCATTCTTTTTCAAAACATAAATCAGTGTGGTTGTATGGCATCGTTTCACATCACAATATACCTAATAGCGGTTATAGAATTAGTTTCAGCGAGTGGCAAACGCAATCGAAAAACGGCAGCAGGTAGGAGAAGGAAAAAAATTGTTTATACAGACTGCTTTGGTGGCAAAACCAGCCACCGTAAAACACCGGCGCTTTTCAGGGCCATTAAACCTTTCAAAGAAGACTTGTTAAAAGTTTTCACAATACCAAAGCATTCTAAAGTGACATAATATGACATATAATATAAACTGATTGATCATTCAGTTTTCACAAACCCATGCATGGTTTCCGAATTAAAAGTGACTTCAAATTACAACACATTGTATGCAGGATGGCATTGACGAATTTTCTCGGTAGCAACAACTGCTTTCTTTGGTTGATAACTGATGTTGAAAATTGACTGACGTTACATCTGCATTGTATAGAAACATAACTAAGGAGCAACATGATGAGCTATGTATTTCCTGCTGCTCTGTTCTTATTTTAAAGGACTTTAATCCTGTGTTAATTTACTGTTGGTTTTTCAGAACGCTTATAGCTCGTTTAATTCTCGACAGATCGTAGAGTTCGTCTCAAAAACCTCAGTTCTTTTTCATTTCTACGAGGGTCACTATTTATATTTCGGGAATTGGCAACACTGATGTCATGTGAGTCCATCTGACGGTTCCATCGTAAAGTTTGACATTTTTGACGATATACGTAGTCAGAACATTTTGTCATACGGACGCTATTTGTTCATTTTATATTTAGTTGAAAGTTTGGTCTCGGCAAAAAAATGAAACTGAATCGTGAACATTTTTGTGCGATGATTTTTTACGACTTTCGACGTGGATTATCACAACAAGAGTGCGTCAATCAACTTAATTTGACTTTTGGCGATGAAGCTCCATCAAAAAACCACTGTGTATCGCTGGTATAGTGAATTCAATCGTGGTCGTAGTTCGCTGTCCGACGAGTTTCGTCAAGGTCGTCCAAAATCGACTGTACTGCCAGAAAACATCGATGCTGTGCACGAAATGATTAGGCAAGATCGTCATGTAACCTATTGTGAGATTGAGGCATCCCTAAGCATTAGTTCCACCAGCATATATGCGATTTTACATGAACACTTAGTTGTGCGAAAATTATGTTCACGTTGGATCCCACATAATTTGACAATCGCTAAAAAAAAAGGCTCGTGTCGATTGGAATAAATGCTTTGAAAATTGATTTAATCTTAGAGGCGAATGAACTGCAAAGTTTAAAGCCTCTTAAAAACAAAGAAGATAAGATTGGTTTAAGCGCATGCAAAAGTGTATCGATCATCGTGGAGAGTACTTTGAAAAACAATAAAAATATATTCGCAGCTTAACTATTTGTTTTTGTTCCTATTCCCGAAATATAAATAGTGACCCTCGTATTTACTTTGTTTGCGAAGATACAAATCTTACAATTCATTCGTCTACGAAACCACAGTTTAAGGTACGGTAATGTGCTGAATAGTGAAATATATGATAGTGAATGAGCTGATGTCCACCTATGCATTCCCTATCACAGCCATCATTTTGATTGTACGAATGTGCATACGCCAAAAGAAGCCCGGCGTTGAACATTTAATAAGTACAAAGCCTTCAGAAAAAAATCAATAATCAACTATGAGATAGTGAGAAAAAATTGAGAAAGTTGGTAAAAAAAAGCAAAAACACAACACAAAAGGTTCTTTTCAGAACCGCCAACATGTTCATAAAGAGTAAACAGTAAACTAATCCATTTTTCAGGTAGATAGGTCGGTATTCACGTAGGAGAAGGAAATAAAACAATATATTTTAAATATATATTTAGCAAAAGCTGTCCCCTTTGTATCGCCATTCTTTGTGTGGACACCGACTGGACAACATCGTTGCTGGACGGGCTGGACGGCGAGGGATCGAGTGCCTTTCTCAAGGCAAGAGGGCGGAGGTGGTAGCGCTGGAGTAAAGTAGAGTAGAGTTTTCAAAGGGCCTTTCTCAAGGCTAGAGACGAATGAACTGCAAAAGTTTAAAGTCTCTATAATACAATACCTTCCTTCCCTTTGTATAGTCCTACGTCACTCCGGTTATGTCCCCGACATTACCCACCCGTCTTTTTATTAATAATTTTCTTTTTATTCATTGTGTTTATTCCGCCTGAAAATCCATCATTATTTTCGACGCTTATACTTATGACAGACATACAGCTGTACTTGCGTTGTACTTCGAAAATTGTATGTCTGTCACCATGTACAGCGCTAGAATCATGCAAGCAACTCGGTACAATCGCTGTACCTGTACCGACCTGTTTTACCACTGTACATGGCTACAGTTGCCATAGACGGTTAGTGGTGGGTAGCATGAACAAGCAGAATCAAATCACTTGATAAACGTTCTTTTCATTGACTTTCTTCTAAGTTAATAACTCAGATTGGAAACTTTTTTGTTGTGTTTGATAGTTTAGACACTAAATAAAAACCTTTTTCATTGAGATATGTGGTGGAAATTGGAAAAATATCTGATTGTCAGTTTGACATACGGTACAATGTACAACCAAAGTATGTCTGTCATTGTACGATGGTACCTGTACAACGCTGTACACGTACAACGCAAGTACAGCTGTATGTCTGTCCCTGGTATTACCAAACTCATAAAGCAAGTCTCATCTTCGTCAACGCATCATCGCACCTACGATTGATAGCTGTGTCATATTTTTTATGCCGATGAAACATATTTTTGAAAGAAACACCATAGCCGAAAAAGATTTTTCCCCTTCCAATACAAATAAATATGTGGCAACACTGAAACTACCTGGCATTTCTATTTCACACAAATGTGTAGTATGACGCACTGCTTGGAAGCAATTGTCATTTATCTATTGGCGCCAGTATCTAGAAAATTTTCTATTCGCTGGCGTGGCCAATTACTTGTGAGATACTTGCGCAAGTAACTGGAGCCGGGTGTTTACATGGCTCAAGTAACTAGACTCTAGTGATTGGAGTCTACAACTAGCGCGTTGACTGGCACCGTCTAAATCAGCCTTAACTATAGGCTGATTTAGACGATGCCAGTCAGCGCTCTAGTTGAAGTATCCAGTGAATAGAGAACAGACACTCTGTTCAAGTTACTTGTACCAGTATCGAACAAGTAATTGGCCTCTAATTTTCTGATTTTCAGTTTGACATGCGATACAATGCACAACCAAAGTATGTCTGTCATGCTATGGGGGTACCAAGGCGCCTCTATATATACCAGGTGAAACAATCATATGAAATGCACTTTCAGCCATATTGGAATTGCTGTCGGTATTGTTTACAAACAGTTGCCGGCAGCTCTCTACAAACTGCCACGACGCTTATTCGAACGATGCTTACTATGTTCTGCTTTCGCGAATTTATGTGAAAAAGAAGGGATGATTTTGTAGAATTTCATTCTCATTCTCATCCAGTTCATCCACTACTAGCATGTGAAAATGCAATAATGGCGTATCCTAGCAATAACAAAACAAACAACCCCCGCTCCACAAACCGTAATCCCCTTCTTATTGAAGTGATGATGTTGCTTCACCTGTTATACATTTATACAAGCGCCTTGGTATAAATCAGCCTTATACTTATGACAGACATACAGCTGTACCGAGATGGAAAATGAAAGGTGGGAAGTTTTTTAAATCTGTGACGTCACAGATTTTGTTTATGTATGTTACTTTTCCTATAATAGTTCACTTCATAGGAAAAGTGTTGTTACTAAAAGTAAAAATAAGCAAATGAAATGAACGAACTAGTTTTTTTTCCTAAATCAATGCTAGCGTTCAATCATAAGGGCCCGACATTTTAACAGAAACTAACATTTCAGTATTTTTGAAGTGTTTTAAATTTAAATTCAATTCAATTTTACTTCTCGTTACGTCGACCAAAAACGTAAAAGAACAAAGTCAGAGTCACACAATCTTTTGTTCCTTTGACGGATAAACATTTGACAGTGCATGGGAAAAAAGGTTGCAAGTTTTTTTCATGTGAAATGAACTTGAAAAATAAATTCAATTGACTCCGTATGACTTAGATTGAGACGAGAAGTTTTCCGCTTGCGTCTTAGTTTTAGACGACTGAAGTTTTCAGCACCCTAATTGTGAAAAAAATAATTACAATTGCTGACAAAAGTCAAACTTCCATGAAGTTGCTCTAGAATCCAAACATAGTAGGCATTAGAATACTATTTCTGAAATAAAAGAAAAAAATAAACATTTTAGTTCGTGATATGTTCTGTTTTTTTTCATAATGTGAAAAATATGATTTGGAAATCTGTAATATGATTTGGAAATTAGTAATTAGCAGATTTTTTTTAGCTATATCCTCTTTGAACGTTATTCGTTGACACATTTAATTTTGTAGCATTTGAGTAACTGACTGGTATGCCTGGTATGTGAACCTCCTATCTTCCTGGCTACTAACACAATTAAAGTTCAACACAACCAAAACCCGTGAATCTTCCCACCTTCTATTTTTCATCTCGCAGCTGTACTACCGTTGTACTTCGAAAGATGTATGTCTGTCACCATGTACAGTAGAGATGGGCAAATCAGCTCATCATGGTGAGCGGCTCAGAGCCGTTCAGCTCATACAAGAGAGCTGCTCATTTGGAACAGCTCTTCAGCTCAGTTGAATTTTGCGGTTGTCCACACAATTGCATAACTACCATGGGACATTGTATAGTGTGCATTTTCATAATGGACGGAAAGCAGAAAAATAAACGAATTTAATATATAATTGTACACAAACAAAAACTGATATGAATTCTAATAATATGATATAAAACAAAAATTGAATGCTGCAATCCAACATAGAAGATGCTTAGGATATGCTGAACTTAAACAACAGAAAAGCCAGCAGTAGCCAAATAAAATGCCTTCAGAAATATTGGCCGACACAACGTCTTTTGATAAAACTTCCGAGATATTTTTTGCATCCAAGTATATAAAAATAAATCCACTAATAGGCGCAACGAGAAATAATTCTTCGCGATGACAAAGGTAACAAAAAGACCATTATAAATCATTAGCATTTATACCGGGTTGTTTCTGATGTGTTTTGATTCAGCACGCGGAAATAAGTTTATGTGTTTTAACAGTCATGTTTAAATAACAACATAATATAGTAATTTCATTTACAAGCATATAATAATGTTTATTATTTTGTTTGGTAACGAACGATTGAATATCTTGAAAACAAAAAACTTTTTCCTATCTGGCATCTCTGCTAAAGCTAAAAAAGAAGAGGGACACACGAAAACAAACTGACGTCATATCATAAAACGCGGGAGACGAAAAATTCTTTCGCGTCTCAAAATTCACACTCTCTGCAGCTTTTGCGCTCCACAGCTATGCAGCTCAGCAGCTCATCCGCTCAGCTGCTCATCCGCTCAGCTGCTCATCAGCTCAGCTGCTCATCAGCTCAGCTGCTCGTCAGCTCAACAGCTCAGTAGCTCATCAGCTCAACAGCTCAACAGCTCATCAGCTCATCAGCTCATCAGCTCATTAGCTCAACAGCTCCGTAATGAGCTGATGAGCTGCGTTGTTTTGATTGCGAACCGATCCGAATCCGCTCACTATAATGAAGCGATTCGAATGAACAGCTCATGAGCGGATGGCACATCTCTAATGTACAGCGCTAGAATCATGCAAGCAACTCGGTACAATCGCTGTACCTGTACCGACCTATTTTATACTTATGACAGACATACAGCTGTACTTGCGCTGTACTTCGAAAAATGTATGTCTGTCACCATGTACAGCGCTAGAACCATGCAAGCAACTCGGTACAATCGCTGTATCTGTACCGACCTGTTTCACCGTTGTACATGACTACAGTTGTACGGTGCGCAGCGCCACAAACTTCCTTGTTGTGTTTGATAGCTAAGACGCTAAATAAAAACCCTTTTCATTGAAATATGTTGTGAAAATTGTAAAAATTTTGATTGTCAGTTTGACATACGGTACAATGTACAACCAAAGTATGTCTGTCATGGTACGATAGTACCTGTACAACGCTGTACTCTTACAACGCAAGTACAGCTGTATGTCTGTCCCTAGTATTATGTCCTAAAGGCTGATTTAGACGATGCCAGTCAGCGCTCTAGTTGAAGTATCCAGTGAACAGAGAACAGACACTCTGTTCAAGTTACTTGTACCAGTATCGAACAAGTAATTGGCCTCGAACTTAAACAGAGTGTCTGTTCTCTATTCACTGGATACTTCAACTAGAGCGCTGACTGGCATCGTCTAAATCAACCTTAAGGGTGATGAAGACATGATTTTGTGAAGACATTTGAAGACATTTTTTCGTGCCATGTGAAGAAATTTGAAAAAATTACCTGGCATTCCTGATGTAAACGTCAATCATGCAGGTGCGTTGTCTATATGTCAAAATTGAAAGAATGTGCTACAATTGCTAGTTGCGAATAGATGGCACTGGTGTAAATTCTTTACATAAAATACATACTTAGCACAGGCTCAAACGTTTTGACAACCACACCCGAAGTTACTCTCTCTCACTCATCATGCACCATTGAACTTCTATATCTCTGCCTCAGGTTTTGGAATTATCCATCAGTTATAAATAAGTAGTATAAGCGCAACTGCCTGCATTATTGTGTTAGTGCGACAGCAACTTTCCAACTTGAACTCCGTTTCAAACCACAAGACACAGCGAACAATTTATGCACCGGTTAGTTGTCCGTGATACACCGTCGGTGAAAGTACGGTTTTTGTACGATTTTTTGGTAACGTGGATCTTTCTGTAACAATATATCAAACCTGTAAGTATAATTTTCGTTTTGTTAAACCACGTATCAAGTTCTGGGAATCACATTTTGTAATTTGAACTTAACTATAAATCATGAGTAATTCGTTGTGCCTTTAAACTGTAATTTGCCCCATCTGTTCCGCTTTTGTACTGTGGGGCTGAAATGAGTCATGGTTAATGTGTCTTGAATGGCGACATATTTTCTTCCACTTTTTATTTTATTATACAATTATTGACTGTGACTTCCCCAATTATGTAAAATACATGGAATTTAGGGACAATTTTAGTATATTGATGATTTTCAATATACGAGAAAAACGATTGTACTTGATTTGGAAACACAAAGGTATGCCAAATGGGTCAGAATTGTCAAAGAAATGTCTGGTGAATAAAAGGCTTGAATTGAAAACATTAAAAATTGACTGTTAAAATGACTGTGAGTAAATTATGCGATTGAAATTGCATTTTTTTATAAAAAATGTTTAATCTTTGTTCGTGAAATTTCATATATTTATATATATATAGATAACAAATACTGTCTTGGACACACCCCTAGAAGAAAGAAAGATTGCACATTTTTCGATGGTAATGTGTAGAAAAAGTGCTGCTGTGCACACATATACCTTACTTTGTAGTATATTTACTGTATTTTGGCTCTCACAAGCAGCCGCGAACTTTTAGTTGCGGTGGCACGTATCTGAATTTTTGTTAAGGCTGATTTAGACGATGCTAGTCAGCGCTCTAGTTGAAGTATCCAGTGAATAGAGAACAGACACTCTGCTCAAGTTAGAGGCCAATCACTTGTTCGATACTGGTACAAGTAACTTGAACAGTGTCTGTTCTCTGTTCACTGGATACTTCAACAAGAGCGCTGACTGGCATCGTCTAAATCAGCCCTTAGTTATATTTAATATTAATTTTTTGGTACTTATTTCTGCGGTCCATTTCCTGCTTTATTACTTGAATTAGCCGTATCAATTGAAATAAGCCCGGTTTTTGTTTTTTCAAGCATTGACTGCGGCTGGACTTATTAATATTTGTGAAATTAAAATAAGCTAACCATAACATACGCATCAGTGCTTTTGGAACGTGTAGCACTATCCGGTGTCTGACATGCGCAAAATAAAATCGTCTTGGCCCTCCCCCATAACTAAAGGTTATTGCTGGAAATCGGTTTCAGACACACTCATACATTCTCAAGAAAGAGTACCATTTGCCGGCCGGTGAATAACAATTGGAAGGAAGACCAATATGGATTTTCCGGTGTAAATCGAGGGTATTGTACGGAATATTGATCAGCTATGCGAATATAATCAAAATGAAATATTGTTCTATAAGCTACTTTTTCCAAGTTGAGCGATAGCAGATTTTACACGTTGAGTGTAATACAATCGTTTCGCTGGCGCGAAAAAATACGTTAATAATAAAATATTAAAAGTAAATTTACAGAAAGTTCTTCACATTCTACAATGGCAACTGCAATTTGCCATACGGCTTGAATACAACTATATTGATTCAGCATAATTTTTACATCTGCTCATATATTGATAGGGTTTTTGATTTGTTTTTTATTTTGTCACTCGGAAATTCCACTGGCTTATGTTCTTATGATCCTCATCTTCAATTAGAATCCAGTTCATTTTGTGAGAACGAGCAAACCTTGGGTATTAACCTTTTCAATACGGCAGTGTGCTCCGTCGGAGTGCTACCGCTACGCCGAAAAGCATGCATATCACGCTGGTGTGATCGATGGACAGTATCGTCCTGATGTCGTCTAAAGACGACACTCGTACACACAGGTCGTCGCGTGGGTGTCGTCTATAGCCGACGCTCGTAGAGAAAGGACTAATAATGATACTCCGGATACGAATATATTCATAGTTGTTCTTTTTACTTGACTTTCAGTCCAACTACAATATAATTTATTTATTAGGCAAGCTAGCATCTAAGTATGTATAATTTTGCTTCGACTGATCCACTTTTCATCACCCTTCACGTTTTGGTTCAAGAACGTTTGTTTTTCGTTGCGTTTATAAAGCGAGTAGCTACTTTCGTTACTTTTGTTGCGATGCATTGAATTTGTGGAATCCATACATCGTAGCAATAAACGTGACCCAGCTTCACCATGTGCTCACGAACGATGGTTCATAATAACTATAGTGAATCTGCTAAATCGGTGTGTCGGTGTTTATTCAGCGTCTCAATCAGTAACCAGTGTTCAGATTTAGACGCATTCGATCCTAAACTTCAGCAGTTGTGTTTCATTTTTAATTTGAGTACATATATTCACAACTTCCGCATAGTTCTGTGGAGAACTTACACGTTGTCAGTGAAGATGATAATTTTCTGATGTTTAATTTAGAACCACTTTTAAAATTTTTCATTAAGACTTTGAGCCTCCTGGTTTGGTTTGTCTCAGCAAGAACGGCCGAAGCCATGCCGTGATGTGCGCTTACAATAAACATCAATTCATTGTATATGCACATACAATATATGGTAAATGATTTTCGTTTGTCCAGTCGAAAATATGATCATGATTTGTCCACTTTTTTGAATGCTCTAATTCAGCTCACCTGTATCAAATCAGGTATTCGAATGTTTCAAAACATATAAATAAAATTTCATGAATTACAGTAGTTTTATAGTATATTTTTCCGGATTCACATGTTTTAAAGGACTGAATGTGTTGAGGTGAACACTTTAAAAATGTCCAAGAGAAGGCAATATTCTGAAGAAAGCCTACATTATGAATGAATCAATATTATAACAATAAACTCAAACAATGATAAATGCAACATCTACTTGAAAGTTCGATTTGTTTCATTCAAATAAGGTGATTTCTAAAAACGGACAGACCATGATCATTTTTTGGACAAACCATGATCAGAGCTGGAGAAATCATGATCATGATTTCTCTTTGCAGGAAATCGTTAAAAACATAACAATCTGAATAATTTCAACGCCTTATGGTAGTATTAGCAACTGGAGACTTGGGGCTTCTCAACAAACCCAAACCCGTATTGATTATGGGCCCTGTTCCAGAAAACGAGACGAGCAATTTGTCTCGTCTCGTCTCGTCTTCGGTCACTGTCGATACGAGCAAAATAGCCTATTCCAGTACACGAGTTTCATTGAAATGTTTTCTTTGGTAGACTGGAGAGACTTCAGTCACTGTTTCTCGGTATGATCAGTGACGTCAGATGAGAAGACATGTTTTTATTTTGATAAAAACAACAAACATTTTTAAAATTGATCAATCGATACTCTTTTCTCAGTGCCAAAATATTTAAAAAACAAGAAGGTATGGGTTTCATATATATTTTGGGTTCATTGATATTTTCTTCTCAAGCATATGGTTTCCTCACTCAGACGTTTTGTTATTAGGGATTTAATGTTTATTCACCCAATCAATGATTTATCAATAAAAGTTTAAAATCTATATGCATGTATTCCCAATAAAGTAATTGTTGAATTTGTTGAATTACTCATTTTCGTTCAATATGATGTGAAGACACTTTTCGTGCCGTGTTAATATATCCGAAACAGTCATCAGGCATCCCTGGACTACTGCAACTGCAACTACTTGCAACTACTGAATTGTCCGCTTACCATGGCCCCAGGCCACTGATGGGGATTCCGCGTCATTCGAAGATGCCGACTGTTCTTGTTCCTCTTATAGCGAAGAGGAAGGAACAAGGATCTTCGATTTGATCATAGGTTTTTGATTTGAAAATACAGATCGACATCTTTTAAAAAACAAAGCAGTGCAGCAGTTCGTGGAGGCCCATTGCCAAGCACATCACGAATACTCCCGCTGATTCCGTGTAAGTTCCGGAGGTTCTCATACTTCGGGGACGATGTGTTCGGGTCCAATCTTGAAGTTGTGAGACATGTGTAGTGATCGGTTCTTAACCTGGATAGGATTCGTTGCTGTCTAAACGCTTTGACGTCTTCGAATTTGGTTATACCAGGGACAGACATACAGCTGTACTTGCGTTGTACGTGTACAGCGTTGTACAGGTACCATCGTACCATGACAGACATACTTTGGTTGTACATTGTACCGTATGTCAAACTGACAATAAGAAATTTTCCCAATTTTCACCACATATTTCAATGAAAAAGGTTTTTATTTAACGTCTAAACTATCAAACACTACAAAAAAGCCTCCAATATGAGTTATTAACTTATGAGAAAATCAATGAAAAGAACGTTTACCAAGTGCTTTGATTCGGTTTGTTCATGCTACACACCACCAACCGTCTATGGCGCTGCGCACAGTACAACTGTAGCCATGTACAGCGGTAAAACAGGTCGGTACAGATACAGGGATTGTACCGAGTTGCTTGCATGGTTCTAGCGCTGTACATGGTGACAGACATACAATTTTCGAAGTACAACGCAAGTACAGCTGTATGTCTGTCATAAGTATTATGGATCCATTGATTCTCCGGGGGAACAGCATCGCTTCAACGGAACATTTTTCCCCCAAAAAGTTTTGAAGGCGTTGGGGATCCATAATCTGATGTCGTCTAACGGTACTTCACACGTTAAAAGTTGTCCAAGATTGATTGATTCCGACTAAAAGGTCCGCCGCTTCATTGCCGGATACCAGCATAGAAGACATGCTCCATATACTTGATCATTCTGCTTGTTCAGCCTCCAAAGTAAACAATTTTTCATCTGAAAAATTTAAGTGGTGAGCAGCGTGCGTCTTTAGTAGCAATCGAGGTCTGGCAACCCTGACGGCATTATTTTTGCGAGATAATCCACGAATCTTCTGTTTCTTGTAAGGTCTATATCCAAGGCCCTTTTTGATGATTTTATGCATAGTGTTATGACTCATGTTCATTTTACGAGCCATTTGTCTTGCTGGCCGGACTGGATTTCGCCGGATACGTTCGTTCACCGCTTTGATCTGCGCTGCAGTTCGCATATTCCGTTTTTTATCCGGTTTCTGCTTGGGAACATCTGTGTCAGTTTCCTCGAATTGTTTGATGGTCTTGTACACGAATAATCGCCTTAAATTCAGATGTGACAGCTTCCTTCTAATCTGTATGTTGCTCATTTCAGCAAGATACAAGATCTTGATTTGTTCTCTACTTAAATCCATTGCAATTTTTCTGAAAAAAGTGAAACACTGGCTTTATCACGTACAAGTCTGAGATGAGACATGACAATAGGGGGCCGATTCCGGACCACCACTTCTGTCAAACTCGGACCACTAGCAACTCGGCTTCTGATTGGTTGATGAGGAAAATAATTGACAAAGATAAATATACAAAAATGGGATTTCCAACATTTTCACAGTGTTGCCAAATATATTCAAAATTGAATAATAGTTGCATTCACATTTCATTTTAGCGAAAATTTCTATTATGGATTCTTTGTAAGTTTTCGTTTCTATTACGTTCGGTGTTCAGTTCCTGAACAGGGAAACATTGCATCGGAATTTCCACCCTTCATCTTTTTGTGATTCTCTTGCATTCTAGCATAGTGTATAATAGCAGCGGCCTAGCAGAGATGAACATTCAATTATTTTCCAACCGTAAAGCATAAATCATGTTGGAACCTGAATAAAGCATACATACCAACAAATAAAAACCTGAATAAACGCTATGTTATATTTTGGAAATGTATTATTTTATCAATATTTCAGTACTGTTAGTGTTTGAACGATATTAAAGTTCAATTATAAAGCCTTATTCCTGTATACACTTCACGGTGAAAACGCAATGAATTGTATCCGCGATGACAACGATACGGTGTCGACATATGGATACGAAATTGGTTTTTAACAAGTCTAACTACTCGGCCCGAAGGCACTTTTAAATTGTTAAAATCTGAATGAAAATTTTTACTCGGCGTTATTTATTTACTTCAAGCACGTCTTTCTTACCCTAACTTGAGCTATTTTCTATACACTTTCCGAAATTCTCACTAAAACTTATCATTATAATATAAAATTATCTTCAGATACAATTTTTGTACGAGATTATTTTACCAAATGAAGAAAGCGAAGTTTTTCATTCACATTGAACACTAATTTGATACGAAAAAGTTAATTTTTATTTATAATTTCTATTTGAAAAGGTTCAATTCCACCTGAAAACTCATCATTTTCTTTAACTCGTGAAACGAAATTTAATGGCGTGTCGTTCATTTTGATTTCATCGTGAAGTGTAAACGGTCTTGATAAATAAAATATCATACTCCAACTATCAAATCTACGTTTTCTATTTAATTTTTCACATTTAATTTTTTTGCATACCAAAATAACAGGAAAGTACTTATTGTTTGAAATGTGTGACATTCGGTTGAACAATTAATACGAAAAAAATGTGCAGCTCAGAAAATACATGATACGAAAAACACATGTTTTTCATGGGAAAATAATCTTCCGAAATTTTATAACATTTGGCAACCTTCACATCTCGCTTTCCTGTTATCTAGCACTTGGTCGACGAAAATGCAGAAAGAAGAGTAATGGCGGGTTTACATTAGGGAGATCTATAGCTATAGATGGATTTATTCACGTGAATATAGGTGTAAACGGGTGAGAATAAATATGATATACTTATTCGTGGTATATATAACTTGAATAAATTCAGCATATGTAAACGCTTGTGAATTTCTCACTGGTGAGAAATCACTAAAGTTGGATGTAGTTCTACTTCAGGTGAATAAATTATAGAAGTTCACGCTAGTGTAAACAGTTGATGCGATTTCTATAAATCTCATCATATTTTTTCACATGAATATATCACTAGTCTAAATCCACCCTAATGGCGGGTTTACATTAGGGAGATCTATAGCTATAGATGGATTTATTCACTTGAATATAGGTGTAAACGGGTGAGAATAAATATGATATACTTATTCGAGGTATATATAACTTGAATAAATTCAGCATATGTAAACGCTTGTGAATTTCTCACTGGTGAGAAATCACTAAAGTTGGATGCAGTTCTACTTCAGGTGAATAAATTATAGAAGTTCACGCTAGTGTAAACAGTTGATGCGATTTCTATAAATCTCATCATATTTTTTCACATGAATATATCACTAGTCTAAATCCACCCTAATGGCGGGTTTACATTAGGGAGATCTATAGCTATAGATGGATTTATTCACTTGAATATAGGTGTAAACGGGTAAGAATAAATATGATATACTTATTCGAGGTATATATAACTTGAATAAATTCAGCATATGTAAACGCTTGTGAATTTCTCACTGGTGAGAAATCACTAAAGTTGGATGCAGTTCTACTTCAGGTGAATAAATTCACCGAAAATATGAATATATTCATTATAGAAGTTCACGCTAGTGTAAACAGTTGATGCGATTTCTATAAATCTCATCATATTTCTTCACATGAATATATCACTAGTCTAAACCCACCCTTAGGTACAAGCAAGGTGTTTATATAAATGTATAACAGGTGAAGCAACATCATCACTTCATTGAGAAGGGGATTACGGTTTGTGGAGCGGGTGTTGTTTGTTTTGTTATTGCTAGGATACGCCATTTTCGCATTTTCACATGCGAGAGTAGTGGATGAACTGGATGAGAATGAAATTCTACAAAATCATCCCTTCTTTCTCACATAAATTCGCGAAAGTCGACAATAGTAGGTATCGTTTGAATAAGCGTCGTAGCAGTTTGTATAGAGCCGCCGGAAGCTGTTTGTAAACAATACCGACAGCAATTCCAATATGGCTGAAAGTGCATTTCATATGATTGTTTCACCTGGTATATATAGAGACGCCTTGGGTACAAGTGAACTATAAACAAGTGTCACAATCAAAACAAACACAGCTGCTTAACAGGGTATGGCACAGTTTATATCGGGAAGCACTCAAATGTGTGTATCACTTTCACGATGATACCATGTGCATAGAAAATAGCAATGCGACTAGAAAGTAGTCACATTTTGTAGAACATCCGAAAACAAACAGACAAATATATATGTTGTCCCATTTTGGGCATTCACTAACTGAATATTTGATTGTCGTGTCGAATATACTTGAGTACACGTTAATCAAAAATAATCTGCCAAAATGTGTCCAATATTTTGGCAAAAAAGTGTATGAGCACCATAAGTATTCGTTTGTACAGTATTAAGACGAGCAAAAATATAAATTTGAATAATTTTCGTTATTAGATAAAAATAAAGCTCTCTCAAACAAATGAAAAATAGCACCATACAAGGTAATTACATTCACTATTAACACGCTACAAGTTGACTGGCGAGTTAAATCCAAATACAGACACCATACACTTATAAGGGCATGTTCGCGCGATGTGGCAAGGCTACACAGCAAGTTGCACATGGCAATGTAGATTTCGCTCCCCAAAGCTCGACTGTTTTGTCAACAACAGACCAAAGAAACGAAAAACTATGAGATGCTGCCATTGGAGTAGTCATCGAGTTTAGTGGAATTATGAAGGGGAAAAAACAGCAGGCACGGACGAAACTATATTGCAACATGTTAACATTCATTTCAAATATACGTGTGGACTTTCTGTGATGTTTTTCTTTTTAATTTTATAATAACCTTCCATAGCATATGAAGTCTTGTTTTCTCGTAAAAATGTCGAACATTCACAGGCAATAACGAAAATAAAGTAAATCAATTGAGGTTTTTTTCAGTGTCGTCTGTTTAATTTTTATTCACCTAATCAACTGTTCAACACACTTATTTGCATATCTATATGCATGCATTAACCGTAATAATCGTATTAGCCTAATCATATCTTATTTTGTTTGCAGCTATAGCGCAATAGCGCATAAGAGCGACTTAGCGAGCATAAGGGGAGATGGGGGTAAGACGGACATGTTAAGGAAAACTTCAATTGTATCTTTGGAAACTCATGTTTTCCAAAACTTAAAAGTAATTTCTTACAGTTCAATATACTGGTTTTCAAAATAATTTGCCAAATGTTTTAGAAAAATGTGTTTTTTCATGTTTTTTACTGTTTAATTTCAGCCGAAAAGTAGAACATTTTTATCGATGCGGGTATAATGGACATGTAATGGGGGGAATATGGACAGGTCAATAATATACGAAGCAAAAAAACAGGAAGTGGGTTATATCTATGGTATAACCGCAAGGGTGACGTAGGACTATCGTTGATTTAGAGATCATTTGTATGAAGTTGAATCTGAATTCATTCTGAATGAATGAATATTTGGAGAACTTCGAAAACGAGAGCGTTACGTTGGAGGCACAAGGTTTTATGCATCCAATATTGGATACGGAAATATCCTACTGATGGAGAAGAATAATCTTCAGAAGCTATCCTGTTGATTGCGATTGATTGAAAAACCACAAAACCAAATGTATTTGGTCACAGTGTTACATGGATAGAAAACATTCAATTAAACTCTTTCACATGAATATATTTTGAAAATTCCCAAAGGAACTGGCAGATTATTTTCAGTAACGATTAGATATTTCCACATTTTCCTCGATACTGGAAGCCCACCAGTGGTTAATGCCAACTCGATAACCACCTGTTAATAGCACTTGATTGAAACATATTTGGTCACAGTGTTACATGGATAGAAAACATTCAATTAAACTCTTTCACATGAATATATTTTGAAAATTCCCAGAGGAACTGGCAGATTATTTTCAGTAACGATTAGTTATTTCCACATTTTCCTCGATACTGGAAGCCCACCAGTGGTTAATACCAACTCGATAACCACCTGTTAATAGCACTTGATTGAAACATATTTGGTCACAGTGTTACATGGATAGAAAACATTCAATTAAACTCTTTCACATGAATATATTTTGAAAATTCCCAAAGGAACTGGCAGATTATTTTCCAGCAATGATTAGATCTTTCCGGAACTTTCTCGATGCTGAATGGCATCCTAACGGAAAGAGTTCTGCGCGTGTATGTGTCGATCCTTCGCCGTCCACCTCCTCCAGCACGTTAGGCAACGATGTTGTCTTGTCGATGTCCTCACGAAAAATGAATGTGTCTCACCACCAGAATATCGCTTAAGTATGCTTTTTGTGTGTGATTGAATCGAGAGAAGGTGTGGTTTACAATGGCAATTTGGAAGGCAAACTAGAGGGGAATGAACTCTCTGAGCTCGGAACTTTCGGCGACTGAGCAATAATCGATTGCGGGTGCATACAATATTGGATACGGAAATATCCTACTGATGGGGAAGAATAATCTTCTGAAGCTATCCTGTTAATTGCGATTGATTGAAAAACCACAAAACCAAATGTATTTGGTCACAGTGTTACATGGATAGAAAACATTCAATTAAACTCTTTCACATGAATATATTTTGAAAATTCCCAAAGGAACTGGCAGATTATTTTCAGTAACGATTAGATATTTCCACATTTTCCTCGATACTGGAAGCCCACCAGTGGTTAATGCCAACTCGATAACCACCTGTTAATAGCACTTGATTGAAACATATTTGGTCACAGTGTAACATGGATAGAAAACATTCAATTAAACTCTTTCACATGAATATATTTTGAAAATTCCCAAAGGAACTGGCAGATTATTTTCAGTAACGATTAGATATTTCCACATTTTCCTCGATACTGGAAGCCCACCAGTGGTTAATGCCAACTCGATAACCACCTGTCAATAGCACTTGATTGAAACATATTTGGTCACAGTGTTACATGGATAGAAAACATTCAATTAAACTCTTTCACATGAATATATTTTGAAAATTCCCAAAGGAACTGGCAGATTATTTTCAGTAACGATTAGATATTTCCACATTTTCCTCGATACTGGAAGCCCACCAGTGATTAATGCCAACTCGATAACCACCTGTTAATAGCACTTGATTGAAACATATTTGGTCACAGTGTAACATGGATAGAAAACATTCAATTAAACTCTTTCACATGAATATATTTTGAAAATTCCCAGAGGAACTGGCAGATTATTTTCAGTAACGATTAGATATTTCCACATTTTCCTCGACACTGGAAGCCCACCAGTGGTTAATGCCAACTCGATAACCACCTGTTAATAGCCGCGCGTGTATGTGTGTGTAGCGGCTGCTTCGAGATCTTCCCGGGGAATCGTTTGTGGCATCACTCTCCTCCTGATGGATTCATGTCTGGCCTAAGGTGCACAAACAGGCTCTTGGTGACACCGTTCATCCGTGCTTTCATGATAAACGAAGAGCTTCACCACAACAGCGACAACATGCTCCAATCGCTGTTCAATTAGAACTGAGTGGATTTCCGAGCGGCGCTCGCTTATATACCGATTGGTGATTTCAATAGCCTGTTTTGAAAGCAATTTTAAGACTATTGAAACAAGTTTTTGGATCAAAAAGTAACAAGTATAGAACGCGTAGACATTTTATCTTTCGAATGAAGTGTTTATCAAACCATTTCGTTCAGTTGTTTAGGAGCTATTAACGCTCAAAATCTCGGTCTCCGGCGTAACGCTTTCGTTTTCGAAACTTTGATTTTACACCCTGGTATAGAAATGAAAGACGTAGTCCTACGTCAAAAAAGTTCAATATCATTCCCTTCACTTTCCATTCGTTGCGTTGACACCGACTGGACAACATCGTTGCTGGACGAGCTGGACGGTGAGGGATCGAGTGCCTTTCTCAAGGCAATGAAGATGGAGGTGTAGTGCTGGAGTAGAGTAAATTTTAATCAAGGCTAGAGACGAATGAACTGAAAAAGTTTAAAGTCTTTATAATACAAAACCTAACCTAACCTTCCCTTCACTTTCCATCATGCATTGGATATGATTGTTCATTTCAACCCCACCAGTGCAATTATTTCAATAATTTAAATTTTCCGTACGTACCTAATATCGCTTCTCTGTCAACTCACAAACCGAAATATAACCATCAGCGAATTCAATTTTACAATTAAATCACTCAAAATGCTTAAGGGGGGACTCCGATCTGGAAAATCGAAAAAAATGAATTATAGTTTTTTTGCATTTTTGCAGAAAAGGTTTCGTTGGAAAGTTACGGCCAAAAGTATGAAGACACCTTAAGAGATATAGTATTGCTGTACGAATTTTGAAACGCGTTTTTCTCGAAATTATGTTATTTCAACTGGTGGTATCGATATCTCAGGATATACTCGACCGATTTGGCCGAAAAATTTTTATCAACATGTAAAATGAATTATCTAAGGCGATACATAGCCAGTCAGCAAGGTATCGATTTTCGGACAGCATCATTATTCGTGCACTCAAAAAAAATGGAAAAATATCCTCAAATATACCTTAAACAATAACCAAAATACATGAACACTTCACTTTATTCACTTCACTTTAAAAAATCCACGAAAATTCATTAATTTCCGACCTTCTAGACAGGGGTCCCCCTTAATATCGAAGCCGCAAAAATTACATCCAAACGCGGAATCCTGTTTGATTTTCGGTTTTTGTTTCCCTATTTCACTTTGATCAGTATTCATTGTCATATGATGGTTTAAATATTCTAGAATAGCATGTAGAAGAGGTTCCCATCAACAGAAATTTGAAGTTCATGATGCAACTATACAAATCAACCACCTGTCCATCATACCCCCACTGTCCGTCTTACCCGCGGTTCCCCTACACTGATTGCTCCTTGTTATATTTGGTTCAACTGTTTTGTTGATAGTGGGGTGTGAGTAGTGCAACGATATTCACTTTTCTGTGTTATCCGAGTTTGGCTTGAAACGGAATAGATGAAAATTACTCGAACAGAGCGTTCCCTGTTCCCTGTAAAAGTATCCAGAATGAAAATAATTTTATTGAAGCCAGTTGTCTGTTATCCAATTGCATAGCATATCAATTTTCCAATTATGATTCCACTTGTGAGAATTAGACACCGCGTATTGATTTTCCTATGGAGTTCACCATATGATTTTCCCCGTTTTTAAACGGTTTTATTTAGCTTGCCCTGTATTCTGTTTGTATGTTTGTATGTTTGTATCTTTGTATCTTTGTAACATGTTTGTCTGTAACGCTGACCCACATTAATAGAAATTTGACCCCCTTCCTGTTGACCGAATTTGGAACACACCTTTATCTCTGTAGTCATTATAAAACTGCGTATTTTAGATCTTGAAAATTTAAGATGGCGGCTGCTACAAAATGGCGGATCACATATTTTCTCAAAACCTCATCAATATTAAAAATCCAAATCCAAGATGGCTGCAATCACAAAATAGCAAATTACTTTATTAAACGGTTTTATTTACCTTGAACCGTTTCTATGTATGTTTGTATGTTTGTAGGGTTGTTCCACATTAATATAAATTTGACCAATAGGAACTGACTGAATTTATAAAATACCTTTATCTCTGCTGTCATTTTAAAACTGCTTGAAAAATCCAATTTGGCCGTCGCTACAAAATAGCTGATTCCATATCATCTCAAAAAAAGGTTGATTGAGATATGTGTATCATACGAACCAACTTGACTTGGAGAACACACTATGTATTTTCTGCAATCCACTCAATATCGGTATAAAATGAATTTTTTTGACTGATTGAATACAGTACAATGGTTTAATTGTAGAGAAATATTCTAATGAAACAGATAATGTACTAAAAACTAGAAAATAAAATAAGTAAAAAAAAACTTTTTAAGTTAAACGGTTTAATTGTGATTAAACAGAATAATGTACTAAAAGCTAGAAATGATTAGGCAAGTAGTAGTTCCTTCATTAGTCTAGGGCATTGATACGACTAAAATAAAATCGTGGGGCACGTCGGATTTCCATTATCCACAATTAGCGACTTCGTCATATGTCCCACGATTTTATTTTAGTCTTATCAATGCCCTAGACTAATGAAGGAGAGGTCTGATAACTGCTAACTGCTACTTGCCTAATTATTTTCTAGCTTTTAGTACATTATTATGTTTAATCACAATTAAACCATTTTAATAATAATAAGCTTTTTTACTTATTTTATTTCCAATAGGAAGTGATTCTTTTGTTTTTTGTTTTTATCTCGTCTAATTTGACCCTCCTTTCAGAACCGCTCACTGAATACTCCTCGCAATGGAAACCGCTACTGCTACTTCTCTTAAGGACTACAAAAAAGTCGGAGTTGACCTCAAAACTCAGTTGGAGAGCTTTAACACGGGAAATCTTTCGAAAGCAGACACTCAAGAGAAAATAGTGTTGCCTACCGCTGAAGGTGAGTGATTTTGTGTTAGTCTTGTGATAATTGTGGGAAAATATTATTTGGATTTTTCTGTTTCAAGATGTCCAAACTGAGAAAACCCAGAAAAGCCTGTTCGCCGGCATAGAATCGTTTGATTCTTCTAAATTGAAACACGCTGAAACATGCGAGAAGAATCCGTTGCCTGATAAAGAAGGTAGTTATACTTGTTAAAACCATCGCCACTGTGATCGAATGATTTATTGACATTTCTTTCCAGCCATTCAACAAGAGAAAGGACAACAGAAGTTCATTTCAGGTATTGAGTCGTTCGATACTTCCAAATTAAAACACACAGAAACGTGTGAAAAAAATCCATTGCCAACCAAAGAAACTATCGAGGAAGAGAAGAAAGCATAAATCCGTATGGAGAAGATAAGATCATTTCTTTTTACCACATTGTAATACCACTAAGAATGTCTACTTTTGGACATAATTATAATTGTGAAGTGTCAATAATTGTCAACTAATTTTATGAATAACCGATATCAATGCTTTTTCCAGACAAAAAAATGTCAGCAATTGAGATATTTTGTTAGTATTATTTTCTAATTTTCATGATGGACGAATTAGGACAGATAGAAATCAGGTAATTTCAGAACGGTGCATTTCGAAGCAATGTCAGTGAGATTGAAAACTATCAAACAGTATAAGGTAATACGAAGACAAAAAAACATTCATCTATCATGGGTAATCCATCATGCTCTGATATTTGAATTGTATGCTTCTATGTGCCAGGAAACATTTACATAAACACCTACGAACATCTAAAAATGCTTGATTGAAATATATACGCTAAAGAAGAAGGTTGTATGCTTCACACATGGATAAATTAACGAAACACTTAGCAGGAACTATTCCGATCGAAAAGACTAAATTTTTTACAGAAAAAAGCCTAGCAATAGTTTTTGATACTAACAAATAAAAAATATATATAGAAAAACGTGTACTCTTCCTAAATTGTGCGAACATTCCTCTCTCCAACGCAGACTTTGGCGTATATGACAACTATAGCGTTCAGAGAGCAGCAGTGTGCTCTTTGTGTTACACGTTGTAGAAAAAAAAAACAGTTGCACTTACATCATTGTCTATGTTAGTCGTTTGTTTGTAACAAAACAGATAAAAATCTAAAACTTGTACTGAAGGTATAAAAGTATCTAAAATGAAAATTTTTGGCAAAATTATTCGAAATAGTCCCTTCCTTTTTTACGCAGAGTCGTAAACGCTTGGGCCACTCGTCAATTGCTGTACGAACTGTTGCAAGTGGAAATTCGTGTTGCCTTCTCGATAGAATTCCTCAACGAATGTAAATTACGATGAGGAAGTGCATAGGTAGTCTGGCCCAAAGTGAATAACACAGTGGATTGGGGTCTGGACCGCCGTTTGGCAGATCTTTGCAGAGATAAAGTCTGGTATGATTGCTGTCATTTGCGTTTTTCAACCGTTTTAGGAGTTTTTTTGCATCATTCCAACCATATTTGTTGCAATCTGAGACGGGCGCCCCTCTGAGTCTGTCTTCAAGGTAATATGTTTCTTAGTACCGTTGTAGTGCACAGAATAAGGATTGTTCTTTAATAAAAAGCGGTTTTGGAAGTTCTTAGATCTGTCTCACAGCACTTAGTCCTTTAACGGGCCGTGAGAATTAGGCATGTAATCAACGCAAACTTCAATACAACGACATATTTACATGCTAAAACACAAAAAAAAATTCAATACGCAAAACAGGCGGACCCCATCAATGTAAAACATATAAGCAACATCCTTAGAGGCGAATGAACTGCAAAGTTTAAAGCCTCTTAAAAACAAAGAAAGAAAGAATATAAGCAACATATAAGTATATAGTTGCCACTACCCGTCTAGCCTAAAATGTTGGTGGCAAAATAGTTGCCACCGCCCGTCTAGCGTAAAATGTTGGTGGCAATTTTCACTAACTTCGCCCTATCAAAAAGTAGTCTCATTCTTTTTTTTTTGAATATTCCAAGCAAGGCGCCTCTATATATATACATTTATTCAAGCGCCTTGATTCCAAGCAAGGCGCTTATATCAATGTATAACAGGTGAAGCAACATCATCACTTCAATAAGAATGAGATTATGGTTTGTGGAGCGGGGGTTGTTTGTTTTGTTATTGCTAGGATACGCCATTTTTGCATTTTCACATGGGAGAGTGGTGGAAATGAGAATTAAATTCTACAAAATCATCCCTTCTATTTCATAAAATCCGCGAAAGTCGAACAAAGTAGGCATCGTTCGAATAAGCGTCGCAACAGTTTGTAGAGAACCGCCGGCAGCGTTCTGATGCTGTTTGTAAACAATACCGACAGCAATTCCAATATGGCTGAAAGTGCATTTCTTATTTCTCCACAAACCGTAATCCCCTTCTTATTGAAGTGATGATGTTGCTTCACCTGTTATACATTGATATAAGCGCCTTGATTCCAAGTATGCGAAGTTGCTTCAATGACCCATGCGTTTACACCTACAACGTTCCGCTGCTATCTGAGATGATGCTGCAAACTCCTAAAACGATTTGGCATGAAATTCGTCTGTAGCTTTAACAACTTCGACAGAAGAATTTCATATTTTATTTTCGGGCTAGGAAAATGTAGATTCTCAAAGAAAAAAAAATGTTGCTGACTTAATAAGTGAATATTTCTAATAATCGTTTGAAACAAAATGCTTACATTTTGGCACGCAGAAAACTTATGTTTTATCGTTTCGGTCATCATTTTTGTTCTGTCGGTAAAATAGCTCATTGTGGTGTAGTTTGCCATGAAAAAGCAGATAATATATTGATTTTTCGTCAGAGGATAACGTTTTGTTGTTTATATTTTTCCAACTTCTTGGATGGCACTAGAGATGGGCAAATCGTTCACGAACGGTACGAAAGAACTAGTTCGCCGAAAAGAGTGAACGAACGGCCGTTCTTTTTTAAAGAACGGTAGTTCTCCCCACGAACTGATTGGCGATCTAACGTACAAATCTACACCTAGGCGGCGCTGCGGTGAAAGTGATGATGGTTTTAAATTTTGCCATGTGAGTCTATGGGAGGTTTGTAGTTCTTTCCGTGAATTACAATGTTATAATCATAAAGGATTATTTGAAGGCGATGAGTTTGGAAGATATTTAATTCTGCGCAATTTTATATATAACATGTTATTTTCATACCTCTCACAGTAGTGAAATCTGTATAAATATTGACAATGGTTGAATAAAGGAAGTAAATTCCAGAGCACAATCAAAAACAAGTACAAAAATGCATGGTTCCTTCATGTGAGAACTACCTTGGAAAGTCCGGAAGTAAAATATACGTGATTTACGTTCTTACGTGATTTGAGTTTTAGGTTACATTCACCCTTATTCTTGTTAACGGCCGTATCTGCTTTCGTTCGAACGCTCTGATTCGAACACGTTCGGAGAAGGTATCATTGGTTTCGTTCGAACCTGGCTGAACGAATCCACTTTCGAATGTAAACACTGTTGGTGTTACCAGATGTGTTTCGAAATTTAAATCTTATCTAGGGAAGTTGAATTGTCAAATCGCTGCAAAGAATCAATGTCGCCGTCTGCAAAATAAATAGTTGTAAAGAAACAAAGAAAAACAAACGATGTATGTTTCACTTTGTTTTAAGTGCGATAGTTTTCAAAATTTTATTTGAATTGATAAAAGCTGTTCATCAGACAGTGAGAAATGAGTTTTCATTGATAGTTTTAGTTTTTGAAATGTGTATTTTTCCCGTCGCAGTTGTAATGAAGCAAAGATAAACAAACGATATGTGTTTCACTTTGTTTTAAGTGTGATTTTTATTTTATATTTTATTTGAATTAATAAAAACTGTTTATCGAATAGGGAGAAATCAAAGTTCATTGATAATTTTAGTTTTTGAAATGTGTATTTTTCCCGTCGCAGTTGTAATGAAGCAAAGATAAACAAACGATTTGTGTTTCACTTTATTCTAAGTGCGATTTTTGTTTTAAATTTTATTTGAATTGATAAAAGCTGTTCATCAGACCGTGAGAAATGAATTTTCATTGATAATTTCAGTTTTTGAAATGTGTATTTTCCCCGCTACAAAAGAGCGTTTGTTTTGTATGAAAGATTTCAAGAGGATTATATTTTTTAAAATCCGAATGTCACCAATGGTTTTGCCGATTGTACAAATTCGACTTCTTTACAGATCGTTGGTTTATTTCTTTTTCTAGATCCGTGTTGATAAATTGGTGGAAATCGAGTGACTTGCTTGTGCAGTTGAAATTGTTGTTCTCAAGGCAAAAGATGGATACTGTTATGCTGGGTTATGTCGCAATGATGGAAGACAACACCCCCTCTTTGAGAATGAGTAGAAGTAACCTTAGAAAGAAAAAGACGGGTGGGTAATGTCGGGGACATAACCGGAGTGACGTAGGACTATACAAAGGGGACAGCTTTTGTTAAATATATATTTTAAATATATTGTTTTATTTTCTTCTCCTACGTGAATACCTACCTATCTACCTGAAAAATGGATTAGTTTACTGTTTACTCTTTATGAATATGTTGATGGTTCTGAAAAGAACCTTTGGTGTTGTGTTTTTGTTATCACTCGATATTCCCATCTTGTTCGGTTAAACCTTCCTGTTTAGCTATTGCGTTTGCCACTCGCCACAGCTTTCACAGTTGGAAATTTTCTTGCTATCCAGCTTGTGACATGTTGTTCAGTAAATTACATTTAATGCGACGTGCCGGAGAAACACTTTGCCACTCACTGTAACTAATTGTTGCCTTGATGAGCGCCGCACCGAAGCTACTCTGTTCTTTATGCGGGTTTTCTGATTGTCGTGAGCAGCTTTGCAAGCCAACTCGAGCACTCCGACGGCCGAAACTCTATAATCGCTGTTAGGTATACTGGTGCTCCGGCACCAATCCGTTCAGCCTAGTTACCCTTGCGGAGCAATCAGTGAATGCGACCAACAGGGAACTGGAGACCTGCACGGTTCGAGTGAGACTTTGCCTTTCGCTTAACTTGTCCTCCTTTGTTACGTCCACGATGCCGATGCCGTACAACCACACGGGTTTACGGTTTGAAAGAAAATAAGATATTTTTTTGGGGTCCGCGTGTTTTATACTCTAGCGGTACACACTCACAGGATAGAGACAAATCGGCAGACTCAGCCAGAGGGGCGAGTCCAACGAGACGAACGAATGAGCGTTAAAAGGGAGCGATGGCAAAAAATACATTCATAGAGGCGAATGAACTGAAAAGTTTAAACCCTCTTAAAGCCAAAAAGAAGAAGTAGAAGAAAATACAGTCATTACGATTTGTTCGCTCGTTGGATTCACATGCAGGCTAAAAAGGGTCCTTTTCAGGATCACAAAATTATCTTCAATCTAAAAAGTTTATTGTTTTGTTATCACTCGATATCCCCATCTTGTTCGGCTAAACCTTTCTGTTTAGCGATTGCATTTGCCACTCGCCACAGCTTTCACAGTTGGAAAATTTCTTCCCATCCAGCTTGTGACATATTTTACAGTAAATTACATTCAATGGCACGTCGCATTACCACCACTCAGTATCGGATTGGAGGTAATTTTAACCTGTAATTGAACATTTGCGATGACAGTGGTACAGTGTCAACTTTCAATGTGGGGTCATAATTTGGACCCCGAACTCTATGTTTACAAAAGTGTCCAACTAAATATGTCGCATTACATGTCCGTCCAATTAGTTAAATGTCGAGATAAGTGTAAATTACTGTACTTTCAATCTAGAAGCAATTTAAGAATTGGTGAAAATCAATAAGCTCAGAACAACTGCCAAATTCACATACTCATCATATCCTAGCAAACAAATTATGAAAAAATCAATTTGTGTTTTATTATTATTTTGGATATTGTTTTAGAAAGCATTGAACTGTATTTCCTAAACTCTTTTTTGGAAGGTTTAATGGCCCTGAAAAGCGCCTTGTTTTATGGAATGGTTCCAATTTAGAAAACTTAGTACTCGTGGTTTTGAAAAAAACCATTTCGAACGCCCTCGATGCCGCCTTGTTCTGGATTTGCCACCAAAGCAGTTTGTATAAAGAACAAACTTTTTTCTTCTGTTACCTGATGCCGTTTTGCGATTGCGTTTGCCACTCGCCACTCGCTGCAACTGCCTGTTGTCTTGATGTCCACCGAACCGAATGTGGTCTGTTCCGAATGCGGGTTTTCTTATTGTCGCGAGCAGCTTTGCCAGCTAACTCGATCACTTCGGCGGCCGAAACTATATAACGCCGGCTAGGTGGACTGCTGCACTGGTACTAACGTGCTCGGCCTAGCCACCCTTGCGGGGAACTCCAGATCAACACGGTTCGAGCGGGATTTTGCCTTTCCCTTCACTTTTCCTCCTTTATCATGTCCAGACATGGCTGCTTGGATTGGTTTGTTGATGTGTTGTGATGCGAACCGATGTGGTGTACGGTTTGAATGAGAATGATCGTTACGGCAGCGGAGCGGGGATTTTTAAGCTGACTGGCTGGCTCGAGAATTACGCATGTGTGAGACTGCGACCAATGTTTCGTTCATTTTTTTCTTCTTCCTTTCCAATCGTGCTTCATTCTATTTTGCTGCTGCTCTGGTTGCCCGTTTTGGTCGGTACGATTTGAGGAGCACAAAATGGACCAATCAAAAATGGGCACATAGTGTATTTTGACAATGCTTGATATTTCACAATTATTCAATTATTTATCTCCAGAAAAATGAAATGTTATTCGTTATGATAGATGCGTAGATATATTTCCTATCAATTGTTGCAAAAACCTTTGCGATCTATTGAGAATTGCTCGAGTTATAAGCGTTCCAAATCTTGCATTTTTTCCTACTTGTTCAGTGCCTAGATTTCCATTTCACCCCCTATATCTTCCGGTTAGACGTAGTCCTACGTCAAAAACCAACATCATGAATTTATCAACAACACAGTAAGAATGATCAATTCTTAGAGCTAGATGATTTATTATAAGACATTTTAATTTTTGATTTTCAGATTCAAGAAGAACTTTCGTTTGAATAAAACAGCATTTCGATACATTGTACAAGAGATAAAAAATGAATTTCCACGTCAAAAGAAAGGCGGTCTATCGGTGACTGATAAACTTGCTGTCTGCTTGCGTTTTTTCGCAGAAGGGAGCTATCAACATGGTGCTAGCAAGGACTACGATGTGGCTATAGCCCAGTCAACGTTTTCCAAAGTTCTCGACGAGATGTTGATTATTTTGGAAAGGAAGATTTGCACCAAATGGATAAATTTCGAAATGACACAACAAGAAATGAGGGAAGCAAAGCGATTTTTTTATGAAAAATCGGGAATTCCGGGCGTTATTATGTGTGTAGATGGCACGCATGTTAAAATTATTCCGCCAATTGCAGACCGGAATCTATTTTATAATAGGAAAGGGTTCTATAGTCTGAATACTATGATAGTAAGTTGATTGTTATTTGAATTTTTCAATAATATCCTTTCTTGTTAAAAACGTAAATTTTTATACAGATATGTGATCACACCCAACGTATTCGATTCGTTGATGCAAGCTTCCAGGGGTCTAATCACGACTCTCATATTTGGAGTTTGAGTTCAGCAAGAGCACGTTTACAGGAAATGCATAGGAATGGTGACACAAATACCAAAATTTTGGGTACTTTACAAGAATAACATTGATGTACATAATTTACAATCATTTTTCTGTTATTTTGCAGGTGATGCCGGTTATCCTTCCGAGCCGTGGTTGCTCACGCCTTATCGAGCTCCAGAACTAGAAAGTCCAGAAAGCGAATTTAACAGCAAGCATGTTTTAGCAAGGGGGATAATAGAGCGAACGATTGGAGTTCTAAAAAATCGATTTCGATGTATCCTTGGTGCTCGTCAGCTCCATTATACGCCTACCAAAGCGGCAAAAATTATCAGTGTTTGCTGTGCCCTGCACAATATATGTTTATATTTTAAGAACGACAATGATGAGGTTCAGTCAACTGAATAGATGTTTTAAAGTGTCGAATTCCTATATTCTAGATTTTATATACCCTTCATATATATGTTAAATATTTACAAATAAATATTTCCTTCACTGACGAAAACATTAATTTACATAGTATAGTTTAAAACAGATTCAATTATATTTATTATCGTGAAATATTACATCGAAAAACGCATGATTTATTCAAGTTGAGGTAAATTCTATAGTTTTCCATCATTGCAGCATAACAGTATCCATTATTTGTCTTGAGAACTGATTCAAATCGTATAACTTGCATATTCTAAGTTGTATATAAAGTTGGATTAAATCACACTCGTTTGTAACGTGGATTAAATTATACATCGTATATATCTAAAATTGTATAAAATGGGAAAACCCGATTTTATTTATCATGATATGACTAAATCGTAATTCGATAAAACAAACATCGGTTTTATGATATTCTTGAATGGCGTTAACGTTCGCTGTGGAACTTTTGCCGTCTCAACGTATGCATTAACTAGGGTCATTCATTAATACTTGGTTGAGATTTCTATGCCGAATAACACGCCTTGAATGTACTCTGGAGTGGCAAGCTCTAGAATACGCGTGACCACAGCAAACCGGAAGAATTTTCTTTGACGAAAAATCCCCCGGCCAGAACGGGAATCGAACCCGAACACCCGGCATTATAGTATGGGATATATAAATAAATTTCTCAACCACTCTGCAGACTGCCTATTGGACTCAGGAGTGTGGGATTGGATCCACGTTTCATCCATTGTCACAAAACGTAGAACGAAGTCAACTCAATTTCGCTTCAACAATGCCAAACCGACTATTGAATCATCAACTCGCCGCTGTTTTTGTCAGCAAACGCGGCACCCACCAAAAACAATATTTGATCCAAATACAATGTTTTTCTGTTTTCATTTTCTATACGAATACTCAGGTAGAACTTAAACAACAGTAGCAACGATCCTGACCACCTACATTCTTGTACCAGCGCCATAACGTATCACATGTTGAAAACATTAACAAGTTGGACCACAAACATGCACCGAGTCACCAACTACCACCTAGTCAGTGACGTGATATCTCACATGTTGATGTTAGCATTACTTATTTAACGTGTGTTGTTGTTCATTGACTTGACCGATCTAGGACAATAGGCCACTTTGTTTAATATAAGTAGCATTGAAAAGTGAACTGTATCTTTATAGCTCAGACAGGAAATAAAAATGATTCTTAGTTTGTCAATCGAACTGTGTAGTTTTAACTCGATCAGGTTCGTCACTAATGCTATCAAAGCTTTGAACAATCAGAAAACCATAACGGCGACACGAATCAAAATGAAATCTTCAGCATCTTATTAAAAATTATAACAAACACTAGTACTTGTATATTTTATAAGACACTACAAAGAATCGATTTTTGGTACTCTGAAAGATTGGTGTTCGAATTTTATATTTATCAAAGCAATAAGTAGACCTTACATAAATGTAGTTTTGAAATTATGTATTTTTTATTTGCATGTGATAATTTCTCACGAAGGTACAACCTTATTTAAATTTTCGATATCGCACTTCTAATTTTTCGAGTAGTTTTTAACTATTACATTCGAAAATGTAATATATTCACATTACAATATATACTTTTAAAATTCATGTCATTAAATTACAACATAGCTTAGCATTCACATTACATTACATTCACATTTGTTTTAAAATCGAAATGTCTATTGTAGACGGCTTAATTCCATCTCAAGAATCCTTTTTTTAATTTTCAGTTTTTCCAGATTAATTCTCTCTAATTCCAGATTGTGCCTCTGATTTTCCATCAGCACATTGTTGATAGTTTCGTTTATGTTCTCTAACTGTTTCGAAATCTGTCTGTTATAATGAACCAAATCAGCAGTTTTTTTTTCAAAGCATTTTAGAATATTGGTGACCGAGTCATGAAACGTTGCTTGGTTTTGCACTTGTGTCTCCAGCAATGTGTGCATTGATGTCCTCCTCTTCTTCGATGTATGCGTCTCATTATTCTCATTGGCTCTATCCTCCGGAATTCGATTATCTTCAATCGACGCAGATTCCCCACTGTCATGAATTGATTGATTTGCGCTAGGTTCTAGCCCGAAACTGCAAGTGTCGGCTATGCCCTCAACTGCTGGAGCAAGTCCTGCAAGAACAACAACTCGTTCCTCCAGCGCAGTAAGTTCAATAAACTTACTAGGACCCCCACCTGTAGCAAATTGCTCGCGACGGTTGTGGGCTAGCTTGCGTTTCGTGTTCGATTTCCAATCGAACCAGACCTGCAAAAAAACTGGTTTAGAGAAACGAATATAAATACAGAACTTTGAATGTATCTACCTTTTTCCACGCAGTTGAATCTTTAGTTGGTGGCCCAAGACTGTTCAACTCGGCTGCCACAGAATTCCAGTAGGGAGAAGCATTGCATTTCGCGAAACCCTTCGCGATATCCGGCTGCTCTTCCAAGAGATCAACCAGTCGGCTGTATTGATCCTTGTTTGTGCTTTTGGATTTCGATGGTTTCGACCTAAACAGTCCGATGGGAATAAAATGATTAGGTTAAAATAAAAAAGACGGGTGGGTAATGTCGGGGACATAACCGGAGTGACGTAGGACTATACAAAGGGGACAGCTTTTGTTAAATATATATTTTAAATATATTGCTTTATTTTCTTCTCCTACGTGAATACCTACCTATCTACCTGAAAAATTGATTAGTTTACTGTTTACTCTTTATGAATATGTTGATGGTTCTGAAAAGAACCTTTGGTGTTGTGTTTTTGTTATCACTCGATATTCCCATCTTGTTCGGTTAAACCTTCCTGTTTAGCTATTGCGTTTGCCACTCGCCACAGCTTTCACAGTTGGAAAATTTCTTCCCATCCAGCTTGTGACATGTTGTTCAGTAAATTACATTTAATGCGACGTGCCGGAGAAACACTTTGCCACTCACTGAAACTAATTGTTGCCTTGATGAGCGCCGAACCGAAGCTGCTCTGTTCTTGATGCGGGTTTTCTGATTGTCGTGAGCAGCTTTGCAAGCCAACTCGAGCACTCCGACGGCCGAAACTCTATAATCGCTGTTAGGTATACTGGTGCTCCGGCACCAATCCGTTCGGCCTAGTTACCCTTGCGGAGCAATCAGTGAATGCGGCCAACAGGGAACTGGAGACCGGCACGGTTCGAGTGAGACTTTGCCTTTCCCTTAACTTGTCCTCCTTTGTTACGTCCACGATGCCGATGCCGTACAACCACACGGGTTTACGGTTTGAAAGAAAATAAGATATTTTTTTGGGGTCCGCGTGTTTTATACTCTAGCGGTACACACTCACAGGATAAAGACAAATCGGCAGACTCAGCCAGAGGGGCGAGTCCAACGAGATGAACGAATGAGCGTTAAAAGGGAGTGATGGCAAAAAAATACATTCATTACGATTTGTTCGTTCGTTGGATTCACATGCAGGCTAAAAAGGGTCCTTTTCAGGATCACAAAATTATCTTCAATCTAAAGAGTTTATTGTTTTGTTGTCACTCGATATCCCCATCTTGTTCGGCTAAACCTTTCTGTTTAGCGATTGCATTTGCCAGTCGCCACAGCTTTCACAGTTGGAAAATTTCTTCCCATCCAGCTTTTGACATATTTTACAGTAAATTACATTCAATGCAACGTACCGAAGCGCCACTCAGTGTTGCATTGGAGGCGATTTGAACCTGCAATTGAACATTTGCGATGACAGTGGTACAGTGTCGACTTTCAATGTGCGGTCATAATTTGGATCTCTATGTTTACAAAAATGTCCAACTAAATAAGTCGCATTACATGTCCGTCCAATTAGCTAAATGTCGAACTAATTGTAAATTACTGTACTTTCAATTTGGAAACAATTTAAGAGTTGGTGAAAATTGAATAATCTTGAAAGTCCCCAACTATCAATAAGCTCAGAACTACTGCCAAATTCACATACTCATCAGATCCTGGCAAACAAATTATGAAAACATCAATTTGTGTTTTATTATTATTTTGGATAATGTTTTAGAACGCATTGAACTTTATTTCCTAAACTCTTTTTTGGAAGGTTTAATGGCCCTGAAAAGCGCCTTGTTTTATGGAATGGTTCCAATTTAGAAAACTTAGTACTCGTGGTTTTGAAAAAAAACCATTTCGAACGCCCTCGATGCCGCCTTGTTCTGGATTTGCCACCAAAGCAGATTGTAAAAAGAACAAACTTTTTTCTTCTGCTACCTGCTGCCGTTTTGCGATTGCGTTTGCCACTCGCCACTCGCTGCAACTGCCTGTTGTTGTCTTGATGTGTTCTGTTCTGAATGCGGTTTTTCTTATCGTCGCGAGCAGCTTTACCAGCCAACTCGATCACTTCGGCGGCCGAAACTATATAACGGCGGCTAGGTGGACTGGTACTAACGCGATCGGCCTAGCTACCCTTGCGGGGAACTCCATATCAACACGGTTCGAGCGGGATTTTGCCTTTCCCTTCACTTTTCCTCCTTTACCATGTCCAGACATGGTTGCTTGGGTTGGTTTGTTGATGTGTTGAGATGCGAACCGATGTGGTGTACGGTTTGAATGAGAATGACCGTTACGGCAGCGGAGCGGGGATTTTTAAGCTGACTGGCTGGCTCGAGAATTACGCATGTGTGAGACTGCGACCAATGTTTCGTTCATTTTTTTCTTTTTCCTTTCCAATCGTGCTTCATTCTATTTCACTGCTGCTCTGGTTGCCCGTTTTGGTCGGTACGATTTGAGGAGCACAAAATGGACCAATCAAAAATGGGCACATAGTGCATTTTGACAATGCTTGATATTTTACAATTATTTAATTATTTATCTCAAGAAAAATTAAATGTTATTCGTTATGATAGATGCGTAGATATATTTCCTATCAATTGATGCAAAAACCTTTGCGATCTATTGAGAAATGCTCGAGTTATAAGCGTTCCAAATCTTGCATTTTTTTCTACTTGTTCAGTGCCTAGATTTCCATTTCACCCCCTATATCTTCCGGTTAGACGTAGTCCTACGTCAAAAAAATGAATGGCTTAAAACATTGTTCACTTACATTGTTCTATCCAGGTTCTGTTTCGTCTAGGTTTTAGAGTTGAAATATTCTATTGGAAATGTCTTTCTTTCTGCTTCTACAGCAATTTTTCACTGTAATTCAAATAAACATTAAAGCACATCACATAGAATTTCAGAATTAAACATAAAAGAAAATGAACTTTTACATACCACATCACCTGAATAAACCACAAAAACGTAAACATCGATTGAATTTTCTTCTACGCTTCGTCTGATTCGCAACCCAACATTAACGTTTGACTGACAGGCGAAAAAACACTTTCGTACGAAAACAAGGATAGGACAATTCGTTCGAACGAACGATGTTCGAAAGTTCGAATGGATAGATTTCTTTCGTACGAAACCAAGGATACGAATGAGGCATACTTTCGAACGTTTTCTATTCGTACGAAAACAAGAATAAGGGTGATTATCACCATTTTCTTAGTTCAAAAACAAAATCCAGATGTCTCACCGATCGTTTACGTTTTGCGTTAGATCGCCAATTGCGAGCGAACGGTTTGTGAACGAACTGATTCCGAAAGAACGGTTTGCGAGTGAACTGTTTGAGAGTGAACTGATGGAGAATGAACTGCTTGTGAACGAACTGTTTGCGAGTGAACTGTATGGGAAAGACTGATTGAGAGCTAGGTAGTGCGGACTGAATCAAAACGGCTGTCAAAAAAGATCCAATTGAAATGTCAAAAGAGATCCAACGATTAGGATTGTTATTTTTCTTATGATAATCAACACTATAAAAAAGGTATTGTTATCAAAGGCAAAAATAATTAAACTTATAAAATGAACGAACTTCATTTTTCCGTCAATTGTTTAATTGGCCATTGCATCTCTGAAAGAGAATCTCATATTGCAAGGTATCAGAACCTGACCGATCATCAACAAACTACGAATAACGCTTAGTTCACTCCAAGATTTTAACGTGGGAGCGAAATTCGACATTGGCGAATTTTGATACGTACATACATAGCAAAAGTGAAATGTTTTGGGGACTTTTTTTTCTAACGTCGGTGAAAACAGTTTTGCTAGTGAAGCTGGCCGAATAAAATCCGCTTAATTATGATCCGCTAGTACTGGTTATGAATATAACGGTAAAGCAATCTGCGCTTCGAGGTTTCTTTTCCGGTTGAAATGTAACGATGTATCTCTATCAAAATTGTACAGTCGCAAGCGCACTGAAGAGAACAGATGCATGCTATGCAATCCCTCGACGCCAGACCCTAAAGTGCAATCCACAGCTCTCCTGCAAAAAGAATCGAACATGCTCCGCCAACGGATAGGATGATAGTTTTTGCTGTACAAGGACAGCACATCAGTTCGATTAAAGACAGCAGAGTGTACGCAACAGCAGCAAATTTGAAGCAGAATTTAAGAAGAAATTTAAGTGCTTGTATAATTTATAACTCTGTATAATTTCATGTATATTTCTATGGTATTATGTAAAATACAATGTACATAGTTATAGTTTAAGCGTGTGTTGTGTTTTGTCTCCGATGAAACGAGTCCCTCAATCTGCCACAGTGATGTGAAGTTCCATGCGAATGGAAAATCCCCGCTGCATCACTGCAATGAAGGCAGTCTGCATCGCGCCCACGGGGGAAATTGGTTTCTCACGTTTGGCAATCCGCATAAAGGCTGCTTTGGTATCGCGCAGCGGCATTAGGTAGCAATTTTTACAGTCCACTGCATTAAGACGCTATAAAAATAATCCTGAAAAGACGGGTGGGTAATGTCGGGAACATAACCGGAGTGACGTAGGACTATACAAAGGGGACAGCTTTTGCTAAATATATTTTTTAAATATATTGTTTTATTTTCTTCTCCTACGTGAATACCCACCTATCTACCTGAAAAATGGATTAGTTTACTGTTTACTCTTTATGAACATGTTGGGGGTTCTGAAAAGAACTTTTGTGTTGTGTTTTTGCTTTTTTTTACAAACTTTCTCAATTTTTTCTTTTTTTTTTATCTGTATTATAGTGATTTTTAACTCATTCGTTAAACTTTAAAGCTGGTTCGTCACTTTTTACTTCCATTTTTGGAAGAATGTCGGGAGTGAGAATTGAACTCGTGATCTTTAGCGTGAGAGGCATGGATGTTACCACTACGCCAGATCGACTCCACATCAATTTTTTCTTACTATCTCATAGTTGATTCTTGATTTTTTTCTGAAGGCTTTGTACTTATTAAATGTTCAACGCCGGGCATCTTTCGGCGTATGCACATATCGTACAATCAAAATGATGGCTGTGATAGGGAATGCATAAGTGGTCATCAGCTTATTCACTATCATATATTTCACTATTGAGCACATTACCGTACCTTAAACTGTGGTTTCGAAGACGAATGAATTGTAAGATTTGTATCTCCGCAAACAAAGTAAATAGAAATGAAAAAGAACTGAGGTTTTGGAGACGAACTCTACGATCTGTCGAGAATTAAACTAGCTATAAGCGTTCTGAAAAACCAACAGTAAATTAACACAGGATTAAAGTCCTTTAAAATAAGGACAGAGCAGCAGGAAATACATAGCTCATCATGTTGCTCCTTAGTTATGTTTCTATACAATGCAGATGTAACGTCAGTCAATTTTCAACATTAGTTATCAACCAAAGAAAGCAGTTCTTGGTAACGAGAAAATTCGTTAATGCCATCCTGCATACAGCCACTTTTAATTCGGAAACCATGCATGGGTTTGTGAAAAAATTTAAAAGACCTCAAACCAATAAGTTCAAGAACAACCATTAACAAAATAAATCAGTTTATATTATATGTCATATTATGTCACTTTAGAATGCATTGGTATTGTGAAAAACTTTTAATAACTCTTCTTTGAAAGGTTTAATGGCCCTGAAAAGCGCCGTGTTTTACGGTGGCTGGTTTTGCCACCAAAACAGTCTGTATAAACAAACTTTTTCCTTCTTCTACCTGCTGCCGTTTTGAAATTGCGTTTGCCACTCGCTGAAACTAGTTGTTGCCATCGAACCGAATGTGTTCTGTTCTGTAGGCGGGTTTTCTTATTGTCGTGAGCAGCTTTGCAAGCCAACTCGAGCACTCCGGCGGCCGAAATTCTATAACCGCTATTAGGTATACTGGTGCTCCGGCACCAATCCGTTGATGCGATGTGATGTGAAACGATGCCATACAACCACCACCAACACTGATTTACGGTTTGAAAGAGAATGAGATATTTTTCAGCGGATTCGCGCATTTTGTACTTTAGCGGTACACGGTCACAGGATTCGGCAGACTCAGCCAAAGGGGCGAGTTCAACGAGACGAACGAAAAAGCGTTAAAAGGCAGCGATGGCATAAAAATACATTCATTACGATTTGTTCGCTCGTTGGATTCACATGCAGGCTAAAAAGGGTCCTTTTCAGGATCACAAAATTATCTTTAATTTGAAGAGTTTATTGTTTTGTTATCACTCGATATCCCCATCTTGTTCGACTAAACCTTCCTGTTTAACGATTGCGTTTACCACTCGCCACAGCTTTCACAGTTGGAAAATTTCTTCCCTTCCAGCTCGTGACATTTTGTACAGTAAATTATATTTAATGCGAGGCGCCGAAGTGCCACTCAGTGTCGCATTGGAGGCGATTTTAACCTGTAATTGAACATTTGCGATGACAGTGGTACAGTGTCGACTTTCAATGTGGGGTCATAATTTGGATCTCTATGTTTACAAAAATGTCCAACTAAATAAGTCGCATTACATGTCCGTCCAATTTGCTAAATGTCGAACTAATTGTAAATTACTGTACTTTCTATCTGGGGTCATAATTTGGATCTCTATGTTTACAAAAATGTCCAACTAAATAAGTCGCATTACATGTCCGTCCAATTTGCTAAATGTCGAACTAATTGTAAATTACTGTACTTTCTATCTGTTATTTAAGATTTTGTGAAAATTGAATAATCAGGAAAGTCCCCAACTATCGATAAGCTCAGAACAACTGCCAAATTCACATACTCATCAGATCCTGGCAAACAAATTATGAAAACATCAATTTGTGTTTTATTATTATTTTGGATAATGTTTTAGAAAGCATTGAACTGTATTTCCTAAACTCTTTTTTGGAAGGTTTAATGGCCCTGAAAAGCACCTTGTTTTATGGAATGGTTCCAATTTAGAAAACTTAGTACTCGTGGTTTTGAAAAAAAAACCATTTCGAACGCCCTCGATGCCGCCTTGTTCTGGATTTGCCAACAAAGCAGTTTGTATAAAGAACAAACTTTTTTCTTCTGCTACATGATGCCGTTTTGCGATTGCGTTTGCCACTCGCTACTCGCTGCAACTGCCTGTTGTCTTGATGTCCACCGAACCGAATGCTTCATTCTATTTCGCTGCTGCTCTGGTTGCCCGTTTTGGTCGGTACGATTTGAGGAGCACAAAATGGACCAATCAAAAATGGGCACATAGTGCATTTGGACAATGCTTGATATTTCACAATTATTCAATTATTTATCTCAAGAAAAATGAAATGTTATTCGTTATGATAGACGCGTAGATATATTTCCTATCAATTGATGCAAAAACCTTTGCGATCTATTGAGTAATGCTCGAGTTATAAGCGTTCCAAATCTTGCATTTTTTCCTACTTGTTCAGTGCCTAGATTTCCATTTCACCCCCTATATCTTCCGGTTAGACGTAGTCCTACGTCAAAAGTTTGTTCTTTATACAAACTGCTTTGGTGGCAAATCCAGAACAAGGCGGCATCGAGGGCGTTCGAAATGGTTTTTTTTCAAAACCACGAGTACTAAGTTTTCTAAATTGGAACCATTCCATAAAACAAGGCGCTTTTCAGGGCCATTAAACCTTCCAAAAAAGAGTTTAGGAAATACAGTTCAATGCTTTCTAAAACATTATCCAAAATAATAATAAAACACAAATTGATGTTTTCATAATTTGTTTGCCAGGATCTGATGAGTATGTGAATTTGGCAGTTGTTCTGAGCTTATTGATAGTTGGGGACTTTACTGATTATTCAATTTTCACCAAATCTTAAATAACAGATTGAAAGTTCATTCGTCTTCGTGAAGTCGAGGCCGCCGGGTGTATTTTCTCCCGTCTGGTGATACCGTTATCTTGTGATACTGTTGTGATACCGTTACTTTCGCTGCTGGTGAAATAATTGTTTCACCCAAACGGGATTTTTGGACAGCAATAGTGTGAAGCAAACAAAGCGGAAGGAAGAAGACCTGCATCGCGGGCGCTGTGTGCTGGCGTGTTTATCGCCATATCATCGTCATCGAAATCATCATCGCACTGTGGAGCCATACACCGTTGCAGCTGTGCTGTACGATCGACACGCGGTTCGCTGGGAACCGTTCTAATTCAACCGCACGGGTGTGCGATATAAGTATATTTTTTATTAGATTAAGGTTTTTAGTTTAAGAAATAATCAGAAAAAAAGATTGAGAAATCACTGAAAAACTTTATCTGCCACTTTATATGGCAGAATGCGGAGAACCCGTTGACATAGAGATTGAATCCACTGTCTATCCCTCCACATCTACGGGAGGTGGGAAGTCGCTTAAACGCGTTCCCCCTTCAGAAGAAGTCTTTTCGGGGGAGGAATTAACCCACCTAAACAAGCCCCCCTCAAGAAAATTTGCAAACCTCTCCTCTTCACCCCCTCAGTCTCCTGCTACCGTTCCTCCTCTCGCTCCCGTTCTCGCTCTCCTTCTCGCTCCCACTCCCGTTCTCGCTCCCCCTCACGCTCCCGCTCCCACTGAACTCCCGTTCACGCCACCCAACCCTGCTGTTTCCGCTTCCGCTCAACAATCGACCCCACTTTCCTCTCCTGTTGTGTCTCCACCCCGTGTCAAGGTTTATCCAGAAAATGCAACTGGAACTGGCCCATGGGTTGTTTTCTTCCGACCTAAACCTAAAGGAAAATCTCTGAATGTCATTCAGATCATGAAAGATTTGACAAAAAATTATTCCTCCGTAGTCGAAATTTCCAAGGTTCGCCCGAACAAACTGCGTGTTGTCGTGGCTGATCGGAAGCAAGCTAACGAGATTGTTGTCGACAAGCGGTTCATTTTAGAATATCGCGCATACGTGCCCTGCCATAACGTAGAAATTGCGGGAGTGATTACAGAAACGGGTCTGACGTGTGAATTTATTAAAAAAGGAAATGGAAAGTTCAAGAAGCTCCCCTCAATGGAAGTCGAGATCTTGGACTGTCGCCAATTAGGCAAAGTCTCCCAGGAAGGGGGAGAAACTAAATTCACGCCGTCCGACTCGTTTCGAGTAACTTTTGCTGGTTCCGCTCTCCCTGACTACGTTATGGTGGACAAATTGAGACTACCGGTGCGACTCTTTGTGCCAAAGCCCATGACTTGCAACAAATGCAAGTCAGTTGGTCACACTTCAGATTATTGTGCCAACAAGGAGCGCTGTGCAACTTGCGGAGAGCAACATGTGGGGGAATCCTGCAGTTCGACTGAGCATAAATGTCCATATTGCGGGGGAACTCCACACGCGCTCTCAGCTTGTGAAACTTATAAGAGTCGCTGGGAGAAACAGAAGCGCTCTTTAAAGGAACGCTCGAAGCGCACATTTGCGGAAATTTTAAAGGGCGCTTCTCCACTGACTCAACAACAACAACAACCAATCTCAACACACAATACTTTTTCCTCGTTGCCTCGTTCCAAAGGGAATCCCCGGCGCAAGAATGTGACCACTCCCAAAGTTCAAGAACAAGTCCCCCCGGTGATACCCCCTGTTAGCTTGCCTAAAAAATCGAGTGCCGCGGACAAGCAAAATCAGGTTCCTCCTGGCTTCCGTGGGAATAGTTCACCTTCGAACGACCCAGCACTCGAGGGAACATCAAAAACCCCAACTGTCCCTATTTTTTCGTCCAGTTCAACTTCCCAATCGGGATTTATAAAGTTGTCTGACCTTCTGGATCAAATCTTCAAGTGTTTTAATGTTTCCGACTCCATCAGAACCATTGTCATTTCAATGCTTCCAGTATTAAAGACAATTTTGCAACAATTGATGCAAACATGGCCCCTCCTTGCAATGATTATCTCTCTTGATGTCTAATTTAAATAGAGAGGTCGGAGATATCACTGTTTTACAGTGGAATTGTCGTAGTCTCATCCCTAAATTGGATACATTCAAATTTTTAATTCATAAATTCAATTGTGATGTTTTTGCTCTGTCCGAAACTTGGCTTTCTTCGCGAGATGATCTCTCTTTCCATGATTTCAATATTATACGCTTGGACCGTGATGACAGATACGGAGGGGTGCTATTGGGGATCAATAAGTGCCACTCATTTTTTCGAATTGACCTTCCACCTATTGGAGGGATTGAAGCTGTTGCTTGTCATGCAAACATCAGAGGAAAAGACCTCTGTATTGTCAGCTTGTATTGGCCTCCGAGAGCTGCGGTTAGCCGCAAGCAACTTGTTGACATGTGCTCACTTCTTCCTGAGCCACGATTGATCTTGGGAGACTTCAACTCTCACGGAACTGCCTGGGGGGAACAGTACGACGACTATCGTTCATCGTTGATATATGACCTTTGTAACAGCTTCAATATGACCGTTTTGAATACTGGGGAAACAACACGTGTTCCTAAACCTCCTGCTAACCCAAGTGCTCTTGACCTCTCGCTTTGCTCGAATTCACTATCGTTAGATTGCAAGTGGAATGTAATCCAGGACCCCAACGGTAGTGATCACTTGCCAATCAAAATTTCCATCACCATTGGGTCGAATTCTTCTGAATCTATAAACATGGCATATGACCTCACAAGACACATTGACTGGAAAAAATATGCGGACGCGATTGCTCTAGCCATCAATTCCAGAGATGGTTTACCTCCATTGGAGGAGTATAACTTCCTTTCTCGTTTGATCTATGACAGCGCAGTTCGCGCTCAAACGAAACCCATTCCAGGTTCCACCATTTCCCGAAGGCCTCCCAATCTATGGTGGGATAGCCAATGTTCCAAGCTTTATATAGAAAAATCGAATGCATTTAAAGCTTTTCGGAAACGTGGAACTCCTGAAAATTTTCAAACGTATTTAGCCCTTGAGAATCAGTTCAAAAATTTGATCAAAGGGAAAAAACGTGCTTATTGGCGAAATTTCGTGGGAGGTTTGTCACGAGAAACGTCAATGAAAAAATTATGGAAAGTGGCTCGAAACATGAGAAATCGCTCTTCAACGAATGAAAGCGAAGAATATTCACATCGATGGATTTTTAATTTTGCACGAAAGGTTTGTCCCGATTCCGCTCCCGTGCAAAAAATTGTTCGAAATATACCACAAGATAGGTGCGATCTTGATTATGAGTTTTCGATGGTAGAATTCTCTCTTGCTCTCCTTTCATGTAACAATTCTGCTCCGGGATCGGATCGAATTAAGTTCAACTTGTTGAAAAACCTCCCTGATGTGGCGAAACATCGCTTGTTGAGTTTATTCAATCGGTTTCTGGAACATAATATTGTTCCAGATGATTGGAGACAAGTACGAGTTATAGCTATTCAAAAACCCGGAAAACCCGCGTCCGACTTCAATTCGTACCGCCCAATAGCAATGCTGTCTTGTATACGGAAATTGTTGGAGAAAATGATCTTGTTTCGCCTTGATCGATGGGTTGAAACGAATGGCCTACTCTCAGATACACAATATGGGTTCCGCAGGGGCAAGGGGACAAATGATTGTCTTGCGTTGCTTTCTTCAGAAATTCAAATGGCTTACGCCGAAAAAAAACAAATGGCTTCAGTATTCTTGGACATAAAGGGGGCCTTTGATTCAGTTTCAATAGAGGTCCTGTCAGACAAATTATACTCTCGGGGTCTGCCGCCTCTATTGAATAATATGTTATATAACTTGCTTTGTGAGAAACATTTGAATTTTTCTCACGGGGATTCGACAGTAAGTCGGGTCTCCTACATGGGACTCCCCCAGGGCTCATGTTTAAGCCCCCTTTTGTACAACATCTATGTAAGCGACATCGACAATTGCCTTACACAAAATTGCAGCCTAAGACAACTTGCAGATGATGGAGTGGTGTCTGTCGTAGGATCAAACGAATCCGACCTGCAAGGACCCTTACAAGATACTTTGAACAATTTTTCAACCTGGGCCATTGGGCTAGGGATCGAATTCTCCACGGAGAAAACAGAGATGGTGGTTTTTTCTAGGAAGCATAGACCAGCAAAACCAAAGCTTCAACTTTTGGGTAAACCGATCACTCATGCTATGTCATTCAAATATCTTGGGGTCTGGTTCGACTCCAAATGTACTTGGGGGGCCCATATTAGGTATCTGAGTAAAAAATGTCAACAAAGAATAAACTTTCTCCGTACAATTACCGGCACCTGGTGGGGAGCCCACCCCGAAGATCTTATAATGTTGTATCGAACAACTATTCTCTCATTGATGGAGTATGGCAGTTTCTGTTTTCAATCAGCTGCCAAAACACACCTCATTAAACTCGAGCGAATTCAGTATCTTTGTCTCCGTATTGCGTTGGGATGTATGCCCTCAACGCATACCATGAGCCTCGAGGTTTTGGCAGGCGTACTCCCACTAAAAGATCGCTTCAATTTATTATCTCTTCGGTTCCTCATCCGGTGTAAGGTTATGAACCCATTGGTGATCGGAAATTTTGAGCAGCTGATCGAACTAAATTTTCATTCTGGATTCATGAGCTCATATCATGAATTCGTCTCCATGCAGGTTGATCCTTCTTCGTATATTCCCAACCGTGTTTGTTTTCCTGACTACATCAATTCCTCTGTGCATTTTGATCTGTCCATGAAGCAGGATATCCATGGAATTCCAGATTATCATCGATCGGGGATCGTTCCTACGATTTTCGAAGCAAAGTATGGGCGTGTCAATTGTGATAATATGTACTTTACTGATGGGTCCTCTATGAATGAGTCCACAGGATTTGGAGTGTTCAACAATTTTTTTAGCACCTCACACAGTCTTCAGTATCCTTGCTCAGTGTATATTGCTGAATTGGCAGCAATACACTGGGCGCTGGACAGCGTCGCCTCACGACCTGTTGAACACTATTACATTGTAACGGATAGTCTGAGCTCTGTCGAAGCTATCCGTTCAGTGAGGCCGGAAAAGCACTCGCCGTACTTCCTTGAGAGAATACGAGAAATTTTGAGTGCTTTATCCAGACGCTGTTATGTCATTACCTTTGTCTGGGTCCCTTCACATTGCTCAATTCCGGGTAATGAGAGGGCTGACTCATTAGCAAAGGTAGGTGCAATTGAAGGCGAAATTTATCAGCGTCAAATCGCCTTCAATGAATTTTATTCTTTAGTTCGTAAAAATACCATCGTTAACTGGCAACGCAAATGGAACGAAGATGAATTGGGCCGGTGGCTCCACTCAATTATCCCTAAGGTTAGCCTCAATCCGTGGTTCAAAAGTCTGGACTTGAGTCGGGACTTTATTCGCACCTTCTCCCGACTCATGTCCAATCACTGTTCGTTAGACGCGCTGCTTTTTCGTTTTAATCTTGCCGACAGCAATCTCTGCGGTTGTGGCCATGGTTACCACGACATCGAACACGTTGTTTGGTCGTGCGAGTTGTATCTTGTCGCCAGATCGAATTTTGAAAACTCCCTTCGGGCTGGAGGAAAGCAGTCCAATGTGCCGGTGAGAGATGTGTTGGCTCGGTTAGACCTTGATTACATGTCCCAAATATATGTTTTCCTTAAAGCTATCGATCTTCGAGTGTGATTGTTCATACATCCTTTTCCCCTCCTTTTCGTCCTTCGCGAGCTATCGGTTCCCTTCCTACTAACATTAGAATAAGTTAAATTGTAAATACATATTAGATGTAAGGATAGTTTTAAGAATTGAGTGTGAAGTGTCAGTGTGAATGAGAATGTGAATGTGAATGTGAATGTGAATGTGAATGTGAATGTGAGTGCGAGTGTAAACACACATCTCCTTACATCCCATCCTTTTCCTAATGAAAATGTGTCACCCTTCTAAACTCGAGTCGACCGCGAGTAATCGGTTTCCTATTTCATTAACCATAGAATTAAGGAAACAACATGTTGATATATGCTAGTTGAAATATAGTTAAGAGTTTGGCTCCATTAAACTTATGTAACTGAGCCTGTAAAAATAATCGGATTAATAAAAAAAAAAAAAGATTGAAAGTACAGTAATTTACAATTAGTTCGACATTTAGCAAATTGGACGGACATGTAATGCGACTTATTTAGTTGGACATTTTTGTAAACATAGAGATCCAAATTATGACCCCACATTGAAAGTCGACACTGTACCACTGTCATCGCAAATGTTCAATTACAGGTTAAAATCGCCTCCAATGCGACACTGAGTGGCACTTCGGCGCGTCGCATTAAATATAATTCACTGTACAAAATGTCACGAGCTGGAAGGGAAGAAATTTTCCAACTGTGAAAGCTGTGGCGAGTGGTAAACGCAATCGTTAAACAGGAAGGTTTAGTCGAACAAGATGGGGATATCGAGTGATAACAAAACAATAAACTCTTCAAATTAAAGATAATTTTGTGATCCTGAAAAGGACCCTTTTTAGCCTGCATGTGAATCCAACGAGCGAACAAATCGTAATGAATGTATTTTTATGCCATCGCTGCCTTTTAACGCTCTTTCGTTCGTCTCGTTGAACTCGCCCCTTTGGCTGAGTCTGCCGAATCCTGTGACCGTGTACCGCTAAAGTACAAAATGCGCGAATCCGCTGAAAAATATCTCATTCTCTTTCAAACCGTAAATCAGTGTTGGTGGTGGTTGTATGGCATCGTTTCACATCACATCGCATCAACGGATTGGTGCCGGAGCACCAGTATACCTAATAGCGGTTATAGAATTTCGGCCGCCGGAGTGCTCGAGTTGGCTTGCAAAGCTGCTCACGGCAATAAGAAAACCCGCCTACAGAACAGAACACATTCGGTTCGATGGCAACAACTAGTTTCAGCGAGTGGCAAACGCAATTGCAAAACGGCAGCAGGTAGAAGAAGGAAAAAGTTTGTTTATACAGACTGTTTTGGTGGCAAAACCAGCCACCGTAAAACACGGCGCTTTTCAGGGCCATTAAACCTTTCAAAGAAGAGTTATTAAAAGTTTTTCACAATACCAATGCATTCTAAAGTGACATAATATGACATATAATATAAACTGATTTATTTTGTTTATGGTTGTTCTTGAACTTATTGGTTTGAGGTCTTTTAATTTTTTTCACAAACCCATGCATGGTTTCCGAATTAAAAGTGGCTGTATGCAGGATGGCATTAACGAATTTTCTCGTTACCAAGAACTGCTTTCTTTGGTTGATATCTAATGTTGAAAATTGACTGACGTTACATCTGCATTGTATAGAAACATAACTAAGGAGCAACATGATGAGCTATGTATTTCCTGCTGCTCTGTCCTTATTTTAAAGGACTTTAATCCTGTGTTAATTTACTGTTGGTTTTTCAGAACGCTTATAGCTAATTTAATTCTCGACAGATCGTAGAGTTCGTCTCCAAAACCTCAGTTCTTTTTCATTTCTATTTACTTTGTTTGCGGAGATACAAATCTTACAATTCATTCGTCTTCGAAACCACAGTTTAAGGTACGGTAATGTGCTCAATAGTGAAATATATGATAGTGAATAAGCTGATGACCACCTATGCATTCCCTCTCACAGCCATCATTTTGATTGTACGATATGTGCATACGCCGAAAGACGCCCGGCGTTGAACATTTAATAAGTACAAAGCCTTCAGAAAAAAATCAAGAATCAACTATGAGATAGTAAGAAAAAATTGATGTGGAGTCGATCTGGCGTAGTGGTAACATCCATGCCTCTCACGCTAAAGATCACGAGTTCAATTCTCACTCCCGACATTCTTCCAAAAATGGAAGTAAAAAGTGACGAACCAGCTTTAAAGTTTAACGAATGAGTTAAAAATCACTATAATACAGATAAAAAAAAAAGAAAAAATTGAGAAAGTTTGTAAAAAAAAGCAAAAACACAACACAAAAGTTCTTTTCAGAACCCCCAACATGTTCATAAAGAGTAAACAGTAAACTAATCCATTTTCAGGTAGATAGGTGGGTATTCACGTAGGAGAAGAAAATAAAACAATATATTTAAAAAATATATTTAGCAAAAGCTGTCCCCTTTGTATAGTCCTACGTCACTCCGGTTATGTTCCCGAAATTACCCACCCGTCTTTTTTCTTCTGCTACCTGATGCCGTTTTGCGATTGCGTTTGCCACTCGCCACTCGCTGCAACTGCCTGTTGTCTTGATGTCCACCGAACCGAATGTGTTCTGTTCCGAATGCGGGTTTTCTTATCGTTGCGAGCAGCTTTGAAAGCTAACTCGATCACTTCGGCGGCCGAAACTATATAACGCCGACTAGGTGGACTGGTGCACTGGTACTAACGCGCTCGGCCTAGCTACCCTTGCGGGGAACTCCAGATCAACACGGTTCGAGCGGGATTTTGCTTTTCCCTTCACTTTTCCTCCTTTGCCATGTCCAGACATGGCTGATTGGGTTGGTTTGTTGATGTGTTGTGATGCGAACTGATGTGGTGTACGGTTTGAATGAGAATGATCGTTACGGCAGCGGAGCGGGGATTTTTAAGCAGACTGGCTGGCTCGAGAATTACGCATGTGTGAGACTGCGACCAATGTTTCGTTCATTTTGACGTGGGACTACGTCTAACCGGAATATATGGAGGGTAAAATGAAAACCTAAACACAGAACATGCAGGAAAAAATGAAAGATTTCGAATGCTTATAGCTCGAACATTTCGTACTGGATAGGAGAGATGTTTGCATCACTTGATAGGGAATATTTCTACGCATCTATCGCAACTAACAAAATGTTGTTTTTCATTAGATAAACAATTGAATAACTGTAAAATGTTAAGCGTTATCTAAACGGCATAACTGCCTCATTTTGATTGGCGCGATTTACGGTTTCCCTAACACAGCCATCAAAACCAAGCAGCCTTGGGGAAATCGGCATTGCAAATACATGAAAGTAGGGGGACTTTTGTTCTCATCGAAAAATGTTCCCTAACACAGACTTTAAAACCAAGCAGCGAAATCGGCATTGCAAACACACGAAAGAGCCTAGAGGCGAGTGAACTGAAAAGTTTAAACCCTCTTAAAGCCAAAAAGAAGAAGAAGAACACACGAAAGTAGGGGGAGCTTTTGTTCCCACCGAAATGTGTTCCCTAATAGAGATTTCTAAACCAAGGTGCCTGGAGAAATCGGTATTTCAAATTCATGCAAGTCGGGGGTATTTTTGTTCCGACTGGAATGTGTTTCCCTAACACAGACTTCAAATCCATGAAGCGTGGGGAAATCGGCATTGCGAATTCATACAAATCGGGGGTATTTTTGTTCCGATTGAAATGTGTTTCCCTAACACAGACTTCAAAACCGAGGTTTCTGGGGAAATCGGCTCTGCAAATAAATGCAAACTGCGAGTACTTTTGTCCTCGCTTGCCTTTGTGCAGAGTGGAATATATCTGTCCTAACATGATCTTCTAAACTTAGGAACCTGGGAAAATCGTGCAGCCACTAGAAGCGAATGAACTTCCCAGTTTCAAGCAAATTCGAGATTCGAGAAGTATGTACACTTTTGGGATGTAAACTTCAGAGGGAAATGTAAAATAAAATAATCGTTTGATAATTTTTTTTTGTCTTTATTGGAAAGATTTTCAGCCTTAGGCTGGTTCATCAAACGTTTGATAATTCTTCCGTACATATATTTTGTTCTAGTCATCATACCAAACGTAAAAGGTCCGTCATTAAATTTACTTGTAACGAAGAACAATCAATCACAATAAATGAATTGACTTTACACGGCATTTGTTCATTTTTTTCACTCACAGAGCAAATATATCGAACTCAGTTGAATTTGGAAACTGTTTCATTCAATCAAGAATTTAATCAATACAAACGAATGATTGCTAAGCTAAGGTAGTTCCACGTCAACCTTGCGGTTATATCATAGATATAACCCACTCATTTTTTTTCTTTTTCCTTTCCAATCGTGCTTCATTCTATTTCGCTGCTGCTCTGGTTGTCCGTTTTGGTCGGTACGATTTGAGGAGCACAAAATGGACCAATCAAAAATGGGCACATAGTGCATTTGGACAATGCTTGATATTTCACAATTATTCAATTATTTATCTCAAGAAAAATGAAATGTTATTCGTTATGATAGACGCGTAGATATATTTCCTATCAATTGATGCAAAAACCTTTGCGATCTATTGAGAAATGCTCGAGTTATAAGCGTTCCAAATCTTGCATTTTTTCCTACTTGTTCAGTGCCTAGATTTCCATTTCACCCCCTATATCTTCCGATTAGACGTAGTCCTACGTCAAAATGTATATGAAAGGTTTGCTACACTTTTGGTTTCAAATTCAAACATCGTACTTACTCCACAGATACGCGAATCCTTATTTGGAACTAGTTTGTCGTCTCCGCAAAAATCGACCCAGTGCGTCTGTAAATACGTTTCCGAAGGAATACGATAAAAGCTAACGCGAACATTTTCACTCGTATTCGGGCAGCCTTTCACTGAGCAACGCATTTTTAATCTCAACTTTCCCTGATATGATATTTCTCCGAATGAAAAAAAAAACAAACTAAGTCACAGTCACGTAAATGTTTGCTTTTGCGATTTGAAAACATTCGACGAAAAGTGGAACGAAGAGTTCCCACATTCCGTTTTGCCTGCCAAGATCGGGTCGATGAAATGTCAACAATCGACCTCAAATGCTGCCACCTTGCAATCGAGTTATCGACCTTTCATATGCATTCATCGAACAACTTGACGCCACTTTTTCGCCAACATGTGCAAGGCGTCGACCTGCTTGCAGCGCTGCTTCCAGCACTGCTTGCTGCTTGTTTGTATTGGTTTGTTATTGAAAATGAAAAGGAAATACATTGATCGATTTTAATCATTTTATTGAAAAAAAATAATAAAAATCCATGTATAATAAAAATAAGGTATATAATGGAATCGGTGCATCCGGGTTGTCTGGATTGACGATTCAAATCCGACTGAGTACATTGATGAATACCTCCTTGCCCTTGATGACACAGATATGTGGCTGAGAAGGATTCTTCAATGTGCGTGAAGCACGGGATCTCCGATGGGGAAAATTGCTCGAAATACTATCGATGGCCAGGTCCTGCTGCGGTTGCTGTTGATGCTGTTCCCCGGAATAGCACCCTGGACTTAAAGGATACTGCTGCGGGAAAGCTGACGCTGTTGGCTGGTGTGACAGAAGTGGAAATAAGCAATGTGGTGATAAGGGAAATCATCTTTCTCATTCGCCGATTGATTGAGTCGGATGTATTCATAGCTGAAACAAAATAAAATGATTAGTAAGTGAAAAGCAGAAATGAATTCCCTACTCACCAGTTGTATGATCCGGATAAAAATGCGAACATTAAAATATCATGCGAATACGTTCGCTTACCTCGCCTATTTTCATTCTACTATACAACGGAATCAGTGCATTCGGGTTCCTCCGGGGTGGTAATTCAGCTGAGCAAGTTGATAAATACTTCCTTGTCGTTGAGTTTTCGTGTCTGAAGAGGATTTTTGAATGTGCGCGAAGCACGGAACCTCTAATGGGGAAAGTTCTTCGCAATACCATACCATGGTCAAATTCTGCTGCTGCTGCTGTTGATGCTGTCCCCCGGCATTGCCAACAGGGGTTGGAGGTTACTGATGCAGGAAAACGGATGTTGTTGGCTGCTGTGATAGAAGTGGAAATCCGCACTGTGGTGATGGGAGAAATCATCTTTCTCACTTACCGATTGATGGAAGCAAACGAGTCGAATGTATTCATAGCTGATAAGACAAGATAAAATAATTAATAATTAAAAAGCCGAAATATATTTCATACTCACCAGTTGTATGATCCATTTGTTTTTGTTTGAGATGACAATTTAGCGGAGTGGAAAAAGAACCACCAGTTGACGATATTGGGGAATAGGCATGACAGTATGGATTTGCAGAAGGAATGAATACACTTTTAAAATGAAAATTATGAATGAACATGATTTTTCCTTAATCAAATTAGTACTCTATGTAAGTGAAAATCACTATTGCCTGCAAGTGGTGAAAAAACGTCATAAAAAATATGTTTTGAGATAATTTTATATTATAATGATAAGTTTTTTTGAGAATATCTGAACGTCTATAGAAAATAATTCAAATTAGGGTCATGACAACGTACTTTAAGTAGAAAAATTATGCCAAGAAAAAAATTTCATACAAATTTTAGCAAATATAAACTGATTCGGGCCGACTAATATGATAGAGAATAGTTTGCCTCATACAAACTAATGCCGTATCCAGATGTCGATACCTAATCGTCGTCATCGTGAATAGGTAACAGCGTTACGGTCGTTGTTAGGTCGATGTTTTTTTCGTCGATTGGATTGTGGGTTGCCAGATGATTTTTAAAAAAAGTCTGTAAAAATATGTGAAAGTCTGTTAAAAATGTGAAAATGTCTGTAAAAGTGTGCGTATCTGTAGAAATCTCTTTTAACGTTAATTTTTCCAAAATCATTGATACTTTGTACATCGCGATGCACGTGAGATTGTCTTTTGTATATTATTGTATATTTTGTATATGTACATCTTTTATATATACAGCCATTCCATGCCAAACCGATATAGTGGTTCTCAGATTTCGATGAAAAGTGGTAGTTTTGTTCTTTATCGCAAAACATTAAACCCTTTTTTATTTTTTCATTAGGGTGACCAATTCAATTTTAGGGTGGTCCGAAAAATCATTTTTCCCCAATTTTTACCAAAACTGACTTTTTTCAAAAATTCATAAATTTTGAATCACTGAACCGATTCAAATTATCGACATATCTAAATGAAGTCAATGAGCTAGCTTTTCATTAAAATATAATATATTGAAATTGCAAAGGAAAAAAGGATTTTGTTTTCGTAGTTATCGATTGTAGTTTTGACGTAGGACTACGTCTAACCGGAAGATATAGGGGGTGAAATGGAAATCTAGGCACTGAACAAGTAGGAAAAAATGCAAGATTTGGAACGCTTATAACTCGAGCATTTCTCAATAGATCGCAAAGGTTTTTTCATCAATTGATAGGAAATATATCTACGCATCTATCATAACGAATAACATTTCATTTTTCTTGAGATAAATAATTGAATAATTGTGAAATGTCAAGCATTGTCCAAATGCACTATGTGCCCATTTTTGATTGGTCCATTTTGTGCTCCTCAAATCGTACCGACCAAAACGGTCAACCACAGCAGCAGCGAAATACAATGAAGCACGATTGGAAAGGAAAAAGAAAAAAATGAACGAAACATTGGTCGCAGTCTTACACATGCGTAATTCTCGAGCCAGCCAGTCAGCTTAAAAATCCCCGCTCCGCTGCCGTAACGATCATTCTTTGTGTGGACACCGACTGGACAACATCTTTGCTGGACGAGCTGGACGGCGAGGGATCGAGTGCCTTTCTCAAGGCAAGAGGGCGGAGGTGGTAGCGCTGGAGTAGAGTAATAGAGTAGAGTAGAGTTTTCAAAGGGCCTTTCTCAAGGCTAGAGACGAATGAACTGCAAAAGTTTAAAGTCTCTATAATACAATACCTTCCTTCCTTCCTTCCGTAACGATAATTCTCATTCAAACCGTACACCACATCGTTTCGCATCACATCACATCATCAAACTAACACAAGCAGCCATGTCTGGACATGGCAAAGGAGGAAAAGTGAAAGGAAAGGCAAAATCCCGCTCGAACCGTGTTGGACTGCAGTTTCCCGTAGGTGTATTCGCCAATTGCTCCGCAAGGGTAGCTAGGCCGAGCGCGTTAGTATCAGTGCACCAGTCCACCTAGCAGCCGTTATAGAGTTTCGGCTGCCGAAGTGATCGAGTTGGCTGGCAAAACTGCTCGCGCTTTGGTTCGGTGGACATCAAGACCTCAACAGGCAGACGCAGAAGAAAAAAAGTTTGTTGTTTATACAAACTGCTTTGGTGGCAAATCCAGAACAAGGCGAGGGTGTTCGAAATGGCTTTTTTTCAAAACCACGAGTACTAAGTTTTCTAAATTGGAACCATTCCATAAAACACGGCGCTTATCAGGGCCATTAAACCTTTCAAAAAAGAGTTTACGAAATACAGTTCAATGCTTTCTAAAATAATATCCAAAATAATAATAAAACACAAATTGATTTTTTCATAATTTGTTGACCAGGATCTGATGAGTATGTGAATTTGGCAGTTGTTCTGAGCTTATTGATAGTTGGGGACTTTCCTGATTATTCAATTTTCACCAATTCTTAAATTGTGTACAGTAATTTACAATTAGTTCGACATTTAGCTAATTGGACGGACATGTAATGCGACATATTTAGTTGGACATTTTTGTAAACATAGAGATCCAAATTATGACCCCACATTGAAAGTCGACACTGTACCACTGTTCACAAAGCTGGATGGGAAGAAATTTTCCAACTGTAAAAGCTGTGGCGAGTGGCAACAAATCGCTAAACAGGAAGGTTCAGCCGAAGAAGATGGGGATATCGAGTGTTAACAAAACAATAAACTCTTTAGATTGAACATAATTTTGTGATCCTGAAAAGGACCCTTTTTAGTCTGCATGTGAATCCAACGAGCGAACAAATCGTAATGAATGTATTTTTTTGCCATCGCTGCCTTTTAACGCTCATTCGTTCGTCTCGTTGGACTCGCCCCTTTGGCTAAGTCTGCCGATTTGTCTCTATCCTGTGAGTATGTACCGCTAGAGTATAAAACACGCGGACCCCAAAAAAATATCTTATTTTCTTTCAAACCGTAAACCCTTGTGGTTGTACGGCATCGTTTAATATCGCATCGCATCACATCATAAAAAGAAAACAAGCAGCAACGTGGACGTAACAAAGGAGGACAAGTTAAGGGAAAGGCAAAGTCCCACTCGAACCGTGCAGGTGTGCAATTCCCCGTAGGTGTATCCGCCAATTGCTCCGCAAGGGTAGCTAGGCCGAGCGCGTTAGTACCAGTGCACCAGTCCACCTAGCCGGCGTTATATAGTTTCGGCCGCCGAAGTGATCGAGTTAGCTGGCAAAACTGCTCGCGCTTTGGTTCGGTGGACATCAAGACCTCAACAGGCAGACGCAAAAGAAAAAAAGTTTGTTGTTTATACAAACTGCTTTGGTGGCAAATCCAGAACAAGGCGGCATCGAGGGTGTTCGAAATGGCTTTTTTCAAAACCACGAGTACTAAGTTTTCTAAATTGGAACCATTCCATAAAACACGGCGCTTATCAGGGCCATTAAACCTTTCAAAAAAGAGTTTACGAAATACAGTTCAATGCTTTCTAAAACAATATCCACAATAATAATAAAACACAAATTGATTTTTTCATAATTTGTTTGCCAGGATATATTGAGTATGTGAATTTGGCAGTTGTTCTGAGCTTATTGATTTTCTCCCAATTCTTAAATTGCTTCTAGATTGAAAGTACAGTAATTTACACTTATCTCGACATTTAGCTAATTGGACGGACCTGTAATGCGACATATTTAGTTGGACATTTTTGTAAACATAGAGTTCGGGGTCCAAATCATGACCCCACATTGAAAGTCGACACTGTACCATTGTCATCGCAAATGTTCAATTACAGGTTAAAATTACCTCCAATCCGATACTGAGTGGTGGTAATGCGACGTGCCATTGAATGTAATTTACTGTAAAATATGTCACAAGCTGGATGGGAAGAAATTTTCCAACTGTGAAAGCTGTGGCGAGTGGCAAATGCAATCGCTAAACAGAAAGGTTTAGCCGAACAAGATGGGGTTATCGAGTGATAACAAAACAATAAACTCTTTAGATTGAAAATAATTTTGTGATCCTGAAAAGGACCCTGTTTAGCCTGCATGTGAATCCAACGAGCGAACAAATCGTAATGAATGTATTTTTCTTTCTTTCTTTGTTTTTAAGAGGCTTTAAACTTTGAAGTTCATTCGCCTCTAATGTATTTTTTTGCCATCGCTCCCTTTTAACGCTCATTCGTTCGTCTCGTTGGACTCGCCCCTCTGGCTGAGTCTGCCGATTTGTCTCTATCCTGTGAGTGTGTACCGCTTGAGTATAAAACACGCGGATCCCAAAAAAATATCTTATTTTCTTTCAAACCGTAAACCCGTGTGGTTGTACGGCATCGGCATCGTGGACGTAACAAAGGAGGACAAGTTAAGGGAAAGGCAAAGTCTCACTCGAACCGTGCAGGTCTCCAGTTCCTTGTTGGTCGCATTCACTGATTGCTCCGCAAGGGTAACTAGGCCGAACGGATTGGTCCCGGAGCACCAGTATACCTAACAGCGATTATAGAGCTTCGGCCGTCGGAGTGCTCGAGTTGGCTTGCAAAGCTGCTCACGAGAATCAGAAAACCCGCATCAAGAACAGAACAGCTTCGGTTCGGCGCTCATCAAGGCAACAATTAGTTTCAGTGAGTGGCAAAGTGTTTCTCCGGCACGTCGCATTAAATGTAATTTACTGAACAACATGTCACAAGCTGGATGGGTAGAAATTTTCCAACTGTGAAAGCTGTAGCGAGTGGCAAACGCAATAGCTAAACAGGAAGGTTTAACCGAACAAGATGGGAATATCGAGTGATAACAAAAACACAACACCAAAGGTTCTTTTCAGAACCATCAACATATTCATAAAGAGTAAACAGTAAACTAATCCATTTTTCAGGTAGATAGGTAGGTATTCACGTAGGAGAAGAAAATAAAACAATATTTTTAAAATATATATTTAACAAAAGCTGTCCCCTTTGTATAGTCCTACGTCACTCCGGTTATGTCCCCGACATTACCCACCCGTCTTTTTACAAACCCATGCATGGTTTCCAAATTAAAAGTGGCTTCAAATTACAACACATTGTATGCAGGATGGCATTAACAAATTTTCTCGGTAGCAAGAACTGCTTTCTTTGGTTGATAACTGATGTTGAAAATTGACTGACGTTACATATGCATTGCATAGAGAAATAACTAAGGAGCAACACGATGAGCTATGTATTTCCTGCTGCTCTGTTCTTATTTTAAAGGGCTTTAATCCGAAGGACATCCGTCCCTGTATTTACTGTTGGTTTTTCAGAACGCTTATAGCTCGTTTATTTCTCGACAGATCGTAGAGTTCGTCTCCAAAACCTCAGTTCTTTTTCATTTTTATTTACTTTGTTTGCGGAGACTACAAATCTTACAATTCATTCGTCTCCGAAAGCACAGTTTAAGGTACGGTAATGTGCTCAATAGTGAAATATATGATAGTGAATAAGCTGATGACCACCTATGCATCCCCTATCACAGCCATCATTTTGATTGTACGATATGTGCATACGCCGAAAGATGCCCGGCGTTGAACATTTAATAAGTACAAAGCCTTCGGAAAAAAATCAAGAATCAACTATAAGACAGTGAGAAAAAATTGAGAAAGTTTGTAAAAAAACGCAAAAAAACAAACAGAGTAAACAGTAAACTAATCCATTTTTCAGGTAGATAGGTAGGTATTCACGTAGGAGAAGAAAATAAAACAATATATTTAAAATATATATTTAGCAGAAGCTGTCCCCTTTGTATAGTCCTACGTCACTCCGGTTATGTCCCCGACATTACCCACCCGTCTTTTTTTTAATTATTCTTATGGCTTTGAACTAGAGGACGCTATATATTTTTTATACTTTTCTTGAAAGCTGCGGATGTTATACATAACATATCTCGATTTCAGAGATGCTATTTTTTTTGTTTTTGAGATATGATTTTTTAAAGGTTCCCCGGTTTCCCCTTGAGAACCACTTTATTGGCATGAAATGGCTGTATATACAGTAGTTTACATTTAATGCGACATTTAGCAAATTGGACAGACCTGTTATGCGACACGTTTAATTGGACATTTTTGTAAACATCAAGTTCGGGGCCTAAATTATGGTCCCACATTGAAAATCCCAACCAGGCGTCGACACTGTATCACTCTCATCGCCAATGTCTAATTACAAGTCAAAATCGCCTCCAATGCGACACTGAGTGGTGCCTCGGCATGTCGCATTAAATGTGAATAACTGTATATACATATACTAGCTGACCCGGCGAACTTCGTACCGGGTCAGCTAGTATATGTAGAATATGTCATATCATTATTGTTCTAATATGAATTCTATAGAACGAATTTCTAAACTTTTTCACATCATAACATTGTTCTGTGCGTTCTGTGTTCTGTGTGCCACAAATACAATAAAATGAAGACAGCTCAAAAGGGAACTTTCCTTCATCGGATTTTGGGATAAGCAACACATTTAGCCTTCCATTTTATAGATAAAAGATATAGGAATGCGTTGTTTTGCCTGAAAATCCATTTCCACTTTTGGACAAAGATCAACTTCGCTAGCGCAAATATTGAATGGACTAAAAACGCTTATCATGAAGTAATTTTCGGTCATATGGAAATTAATTTTTCCGAATTTTCCGACATTCCTTCTGAGTTTTCCGGAAACTTTCCGATTTTGCTCTCCAACATATTGATCTACGGGAAGAGACGAATACAACAAAATAAAGAAGGCTAAAATCGGATCATCCCTTCTTCGAGACCCGCTTACGAACAGATTTGGCCTTCCATTTTCATTTATATAGATAGATATAGGCTAACAGTGCGAGGTTGAAGGGATGCTCAAGGACTGGGATAAAACGGTCTCCATTTTCGTTCGGATGTAGTCAATCCTAATATTACTCAAAGATGTTCAATTAACCCTTTCATTACAGCAGTGTGCTCCACCGAAGTGCTACCCCTGTACGAAGTACTGCGCCGAAAAGTATGCACATCGCGCTGGTGTAATCGAAGAGCAGTATGAATTTCATGTCGTCTAAAGACGACACTCATACACACAGCTCGTCGCGCGGATGTCGTCTATAGACGACACTCGTACACACAGGACGTCGCGCGGATGTCGTCTATAGACGACGCTCGTAACGAAAGGGTTAAGGCTTTGAGAATCAACTCATTGTCGTTTGCTCAAAAGATACCCCTCTAGAAGAGTCATTTTAAAGGAAATTAGCAACGCACATTCAGCACCGTACGTTTGCTAAACATGATTCGCTTGGTGGCAGCAGCGCTAATTCGGTTTACTTGGTTTGTCGTCGGCTGTTCTTGATATTCTCGGGAAATTACAATCTGTTAAGTTTTACCAATCTCATCGATAGTTCACATAAGTTCTCGATTCTGTTCCCTCACTGTCATGAAATTTTGAAGTATAGTATAAATACATTTAATGCAATTTTTCATTCATCGTATTGTCTGTTTCGTCTGCAATGATTTCAGGGCAAAAGTACTTATGAAATCATGAAAAACGCTGACGTATACAATTTATTGTTACCAAACAAAACACCAACAGAATGCAAAAGATACTGAAGTACTGTCGTCGGCCACTGAGAGATGCTATGCTCACGACATCACTGCAATGCGACCTATTTTGCGCACGTAATCACTGTGGTGACACCGGCAGTTAGGCGCTAGTTTGCGCACATAACCACTGTGGTTACGCCGGACAAGTGTTGATGAATTACTCAAAAAATAGGTCTAACGACATGTGTATTGATATAAACTAAATATAAAATCTTTTTATGGAAAAATGTAATACGATGAGTCAAATATCTTCGATGTGATAAATAGAGCCTCTCATTTTTCAAAAACCTGTGAAATATTGTTGTATCCAAAAAGTCTGCAACAAAAATAAAAAGTATTTTACAGATATGTCTGTAAATTTACAAACATATCTGTTAATCTGGCATCTCTGGTGGTCTGAAAATTTATTGCAAGTAATCGCTTGAAAAAATCCATAAATTTACTTGAAAATGAAGTGGATTGAGTCCGCACCACTTAGATTGAGAGTGAACTGTTTGGGAACGAACTGTTTGAGAACGAAGTGTTTGCGGGCGAACTGTTTGCGAACGAACTAGTGCAGCTGATCTGATTTGTGCTGGAAGGAATGGACAAATATAACGAGAACGTTTGTAACGGAAATAAAACGATATTGTCATGATGAGCAAAATGCATCTAACGAAGGGTTTATTTTGTTAATGTATACTCAATTTTGTGTTAAAAATTAAATTAGATTTTAGTAGTTTTAAAAGCAAAACTATATATTTTCAATTTCATGTATTCTTTCAATTCCGCGTAACATTCATATATTTCCTGATTATCAGAAAAAAATCTGGGGGAAGCTGGGGCGATTCATGGATTAGGTAAACATAAAATCTTATAGTGAGGGCAAAGTTTTTTCGTTGCTTTCAATTCATTGTTTGGCCTATTGCGTGTACGTGTTATCGTGATTGTTTGTATGGTCGATTGTTCGTGAAAATCGCTGCTGATTTTCCCCCCTGAATGAACATAATGAAATATGATCTTACATGGAACCTGTGTGTTGTCCAAAAAGAGAATATGAAAAATTGCACATATTTTGTGCACATCAAATTATTACATAAACTTTTGTCAACCGATAACCATATTTTCACATACAGTTTGCGACTTTTAAAGAAGTCACGTGATGGTGATGGTCACGCTGTTTTGTAAGGATGCTATCTAGTTCCTCCAATTTCGCGTTTTGTTTAATAAGTATATTCAGCTTGTCGCACTCGCAGCATGTGTCTGGCTTAGGCTTCCTGAAGCTCATATTGAACTGCTTGAAGATAAGTCGAAAACTATTATAAGGAACTGAGCATCTTATCTTCTGAGCATTTCGATTTGTACATTTCGTACAACATTGAGATGTTTAAATCACCCGACAAATACAGCTTTGTCGACTTTTTCCTACTATAGTGAGAGGTGTAGGCAGGGTAAGACAGAATACGATTTTCAACATATTTCTTTGCTTCAGCGCTGATCGGTTTTCTGTTACAGTTGTCTCCTCGTTTATCATCAGGACTGATTCCCAAGTTATGTATTTTGACGTAGGACTACGTCTTTCATTTCTATGCCGGGGTGTAAAATCAAAGTTTCGAAAACGAAAGCGTTACGCCGGAGACCGAGATTTTGAGCGTTAATAGCTCCTAAACAACTGAATGAAATGGTATGATAAACACTTCATTCGAAAGATAAAATGTCTACGCGTTATATACTTGTTACTTTTGACGTAGGACTACGTCTAACCGGAAGATATAGGGGTGAAATGGAAATCTAGGCACTGAACAAGTAGGAATGTTACGGACCCAATTTAGATAGCAAGGCCGGCCAATAAACAAAATAATGTTATTGAAGCGCAAACGAGCGCATAGAAAATTTATAGCCCAATGAATCACCAGATACGGCCATGTGATTCATCCCTTTTTTATTTTTCTTTTCCTTTTGTATAGCTTCAGACAAGCGGTGCATGACGCACCAGAAAGTAGGGACAAATAAATAAACAAATTTGTGACCCGCACGATCCTCTGAATAGATCGTATTACTCATAGTGTAGCGCAGGCATACAAGATAGGAAATCACGTGTTCATTTGGGACCGTGAGCAGGCAGCATAGACAGATAAGGCGCCTGGAATACACAAAGACAACAAGGCACCAGGCGAAAGATGATTATTGCTGGTAATAAGCCTGGCCTCGCCCATTATCGAATATACGAAGGGCTATAAACAAAAATAACATTTTAAGCCGACGATGAGTAATAAACTTTCTAAATTGTACCCCTCTAGCGAGAGCGACAGAGGTCCGCAGAGATAAGCGGGTAGTAATTACATGTAGGGAAATAGCAGGCAGACAATCGATATGGGCTCGGTTGTCTGAGAAGGAAAGAGAGATCTCTTCTCTCCTTTATAGTTTTAACGCCTAGGAATGAATTCTTGGGTATATATACTCGGGATTCTGGCCTAGGAATTGAGTTCAAGTTTCAGTCAGTTCAATTCCCGTTCAATTTCAGTTCAGTCAAGATTCAATTTAAGTTCAATTCCCGTTCAATTTCATTCAGTCAAGATTCAATTTAAGTTCAGTTCAAAGTTCAAGCATCAGTTCAAATAAAAACGGAAAGTTCAATCAAGTAAAATAGTTCAAGTTAAAAATATCCGAATCCGAAAACCCACTAAGCGTTGACATCCAGGCGTCACGCATCAGAATCCGGATACCCCCAAATTGGCAACCAGGCACCACGCACCAGGCCAGAGCTCCTAACAAGGAAGGAGCTCGAGTAAAGGTATAACACACACACACACACACCCAAAATTTTCCCCACCGAAAAGTAGTTGCGAGTTTCACTCGGACGGACCAATCTGGAGCCGTCTGATACTGAAACGTATTCGCGATTACGGGAATTTTGGAAGGGGCATAGCCCGTAAGAGACCAAAACAAGTCCAGGAAAATAGGCTCCCTGGCTTCGTTGCCTTTAATTAAATCCGTGATTCTTAGGCCTCAATTGCCTACATCTAGGGAAATAAGTTCCCTAGATTAATCACGAAGCGCTCGAGAGAGGACGAGCGAAAAGTCTTGCCTTCATAGCAAGCATCTAGGGAATTTCGATTCCTTAGATTATATATTGGTGGCTCCAGAGAGGAAGCCTTAAAACTCACGAACTTCGCGCACTTCGAGGCGGAAAGAATAATTGAACTAACGCACTTCGCGACAAAAGGATTTACTCACGCATCCTCGCGATTGAAAAAAATTGTTGAATTGAACTCCTGTTTTAATTAAATTGCGCCCGTCGGAGTACGGAGAGGTTCAGTCTTTAAAACGAACAAGGTGAGGCTGTCATAAGGACACCACCTAAAAGCCAAGAGGCTAATAGCGCATTTTTAAAAAAACAAAAAAACAGTAAATAGCCAGTCAGGCAATAATTAGAATTGAATTCCGGCTTTGATAAGCGGATAAATCAGCTTAGAAAGTAAATCTACTAATAAAAATGTTTGGCAGAGAAACCAGAGGTACACGCCCGTGCTGCGAAGCATGTGGCAAAAAGATTGATTTGGATGATCTACTCCAATGCAAGAAATGCAAGAGAAATTATCATCATACGTGCGTAGGTCATACACCAACGACAGAGGATAGCTATTTAGTGTGCACATTATGCACTCCCATGAAGTCAGCTGATATGGATCAGGAAAAGGGATCAGCACCTCCTCAGACAACAACAACACCTGCTCCCACGACTGTCTCTAGGGAACAGAAGCAGATTGAAGAGCTGACAAATTTAATAACTCGACTAGCCGAAATGCATGCAAGCGATCGGGTCAGCATAACGAACATTAAAGGCGAAATGGCCGAAATGAAGGCCTCAATCAACACTTTAGTCGCAAGGGCGACATCACCACAGCGAACAGAGCTACCAAGTACTCCACCCCATGTGCCGGCAAGAGAATCTAACATACAGGCAACCCCTCAAGCTCCGCTACCATCAACCAGTTGGAACCAAAGAGCGATTGTACCAGCTCAATAACCCGGAGATTTTTCTATTTTTATGAAAAGACAAGCTCTAACTCCCTTGCCGAGATTCAGCGGGTCACCGAAGGATTGGCCGAAGTTTAAGAGAATATATGAGGTCAGCACCAGAGAATGTGCGTTTTCAAACCACGAGAACCTGACCAGATTAGAAGCCGCCCTGGAAGGACGAGCGGCGAGAAGCGTGCAACAGCTTCTAATAAATTCGGAAAACGTTCCAGGAATAATGGAAAGGTTGGAAGAAAATTTCGGAAACCCGAAATTTATATATGAAGAGTTATTGAATGATCTTCAAAGACTCAAGTAGGAAAGTCGAACAATAGTTGTCGAGATGTCAGATGCCCTAGAGAATATGGTGGCAAACATGACAATAATCCATCAAGAAGGATATCTGTCAGATGCCAGATTGATAGAAGATCTAGTAAGGAGACTCCCGGTCAATTTGCAGATTGAGTGGACACGCTACAGAATGACGACTGGTGGTACCCCATCGTTAAGCCAAATGAGTGACTGGCTAAAACCTCATGCTCGAATAATGAGGAACATGACTTCTTCCATACCGACTATAGCTAGAAGCCAAACGCACGTTCACCAGGAGGCACCACGTTTTAAATGTCCAATTTGCTCCAAAGATCACAGAATTTTCGAATGTACAACATTTAAAAAGTCGAACGCCCAGGAACGGTCTAGTTTAGCGGCTCAAAACAAAGTATGTTTCGGGTGCCTAAGCACTGGCCACATGATAATCAATTGTAGACGATCTAGAAGGTGTGGCCTGAATGGATGCAACAGGCGTCATAATAGGATGCTACATTCAAATCAAAATAATGAACCAACGCCACGTAATACGCCGGAGTCGACACCGCTGGAAGAAAACTGTAACGTCCACAAATCCCCAGCAAATGATAAGTACTACCAAGTAATACCGGTAACACTTCAGAATGGAAGGCATTCAGTTGACACATATGCCTTTCTGGATACAGGGTCCTCTCTGACATTATTGGACGAAGAAATAGCGAGCGCCCTGGACTTAAACGGAAAGGACGAACCATTGCAGTTGAAATGGACACAGGACGTGTCACGAGATGAACCAAATAGTAAACGAGTTCAAGTTCGTATTCAGGGGTCTTCCAGAAAATCTTATCGACTCGACGGAGTAAGAACCATAAGAAATTTAAAGCTTCCAACTCAAACATTGGACTACGAGGCGATGGCATCAAGATATCCATATCTGAAGGACCTTCCGATCAAGAGCTACGAATTAGCAAAACCGACGATTTTGATAGGGCTGAGTCACAGCCATTTACTCACCGCCATGGAAACCAGAAGAAGAGGCGACAATGAACCAATAGCAGTAAGGAGTAAATTAGGCTGGTTTATATTTGGAAATGTTAAATCCAACGTCACATTTGAAGTTTCTACGTCATCCTACAGCGAAAAAACACAACGAGACAACGAACTTACAAACCAAATAGATGCACATTTCTCAATTCACGAATTTAATGCCGGACGACCAACCAAAATTAACAACAAAATTCAAGATCGTTCTCAAGAAACAGTCGAAGAACCTATGAGAAGTCACAACGTAATGCTGATAACCGAAGAAGAAATAAAGATCGACAAAAGCCCAAGGCGCAGAAGAAGACGCAGCAACAGAACAATAAAGGATGTCTCTTCACATTGGTTCAACCCATCCAAACTTATAAAAATTATAATGATGCTCCTTATGTCGTTCACCCTAATCAACTCTATAACGGTGAAACCGATCGACAGTGACGGATTAATGTTTGACCACGAAGGAACGTGTCTGTTACATAGAGGCACATGGCAAACCAATATCCAAACAAATACGATTCCCAGCGAAGACATCAGAACAATCAGATTTGTGCGAAGCAACTTAACAACCGCAACCAAAGATATGAAAATCGTCATCGAAGACTCTCTCTTGGAACAGACTGCAATATCAATTGAGCGTCTGTGCGATGACGCAATCAATGAGATCCAACAGTCCTCAAGAACTAAGCGAAGCAAAGGACTTTTCGGTTTCTTGTCAGATCTAATATTTGGAAGCGACGATGTGGAAAACGAACTACAAGCAATCCGGATCCACGAAGATGAAAAAATCCATCAAATATCAGAGTCGATGGTAAAGATGAATAGCAAAGCGTCTAAAATGGGAGAGCAGCTAAACGATAGGTACTACAGATTGTATAAAGATTTGAACCAACTGAAGCAAATATATTCTACGGATAAGGCTCAAGTGCTACGAACAACAATGATAGAAACCACAGTGTTAGCTCGAGAAGTAATAGACGGAATATTAAATAAATACAGAAAAATTCGCACGTTTCCGTTATCACTCGAAGAACTGGCTCAAACAAGAAACAATATTGCGCAAGCATTACCATCAGGATACACTGTCCTAGATCACCCGTCAGGTGTTAAATACAACACACACGTTGTCAACGGCTCCGTGATAATTACTATGACCAGCATTATTGTCAATAAAGTTGAATTTGAAGTATTCAAAATAATAGCGATTCCACACATCCAGAACGGGTCAATTATTGTCACGGAACACGAACGCATAGCAGTAGGCCATAACAATGAGTTCTTCTATCCATCGAACGAAATGACTAAGCTAAATGATACGCACTTTATAACAATACAGCCAGAACTAAGTAAGGAAATGGATTGCGTAGCAGCTGTTATAATGCATATTGCGAGTACCCGTAAATGTACCACGAAAATATTAACCGCACCTTACACCGTATTGGAGACACTGTCCACGCCTAACACGGTCTTATATTATACCTCTGAAGCAAAAGGAGTAGTTATACACTGCGACAGCGTGGTAATGTCACCACCATATGATGCGGCTGTGGTAACCTTGCAACCGGATTGTCGCATACAATCCAAAGGCAAAACAATATATGCAAAACTAAATGGCATCAACGTGAAAAAAGTAACATACTTCAAATCAACATATCAGATGATGGAGCACTTATCGGATGGATTCAATAACACAACCGTGAATGGCACGTTAGAACCCAAACCCGATAATCCATACAAGGACAATGGAATAATAAATGTATACAACAGCATCGATCCGTTTCATCCCGAGTCCAAGCATCATTGGAGGAATGCAGTCCTGTTGATAGGGATAATTATAATTGTGAGCGGTATTATCTACTTCCGCTGCTGCAGACAAGGAACTCGCTCTAGACCCAGAGATACAACGGAACCGGTCGTTCGCATAAGAATGAACAATATACCGAACAGACAACAAATAGAGGACACTGCACTTTAAGGACCAAGCATTGAGGAGGACAAGCTGCGAACCTAGCACCATATCCGAAAGTAGCAGTCGATAGATGTAACCTCGTGCCAGAGGCGAGGTAGCCAAGATAGATCCAGCCAACCAATCTGGAAATACCAATAGATGCTCGCTGCCAGAGCATCATATCCGAAAGTAGCAGAGCAGAATGTCCAAGCTCGCTGCCAGAGCATCAAATCCAAAAGAAGCAGCCAATAGATGTTAGCTCGCTCCAGAGCCCAGGTATCCATGTTTCGAAGGACCAATCATTGAAGTCGACCAACCATTGAAAGGAACACCGGATGAAAACGGGTATTATGCCGAAGAAATTTAAGTGTTTTTAAACTCTGTTAGAATATAAGGATGAATGTAAAATAAATGATGCTCCGAAAACATGTAAACAAATAGAGATATAAGTAACACAGGTAGCATAGGGTCCGTTCAGGAATTTTATAAATCGAACAAGTAGATTTATCAGGGCCGGAATGTTACGGACCCAATTTAGATAGCAAGGCCGGCCAATAAACAAAATAATGTTATTGAAGCGCAAACGAGCGCATAGAAAATTTATAGCCCAATGAATCACCAGATACGGCCATGTGATTCATCCCTTTTTTATTTTTATTTTCCTTTTGTATAGCTTCAGACAAGCGGTGCATGACGCACCAGAAAGTAGGGACAAATAAATAAACAAGTTTGTGACCCGCACGATCCTCTGAATAGATCGTATTACTCATAGTGTAGCGCAGGCATACAAGATAGGAAATCACGTGTTCATTTGGGACCGTGAGCAGGCAGCATAGACAGATAAGGCGCCTGGAATACACAAAGACAACAAGGCACCAGGCGAAAGATGATTATTGCTGGTAATAAGCCTGGCCTCGCCCATTATCGAATATACGAAGGGCTATAAACAAAAATAACATTTTAAGCCGACGATGAGTAATAAACTTTCTAAATTGTACCCCTCTAGCGAGAGCGACAGAGGTCCGCAGAGATAAGCGGGTAGTAATTACATGTAGGGAAATAGCAGGCAGACAATCGATATGGGCTCGGTTGTCTGAGAAGGAAAGAGAGATCTCTTCTCTCCTTTATAGTTTTAACGCCTAGGAATGAATTCTTGGGTATATATACTCGGGATTCTGGCCTAGGAATTGAGTTCAAGTTTCAGTCAGTTCAATTCCCGTTCAATTTCAGTTCAGTCAAGATTCAATTTAAGTTCAATTCCCGTTCAATTTCATTCAGTCAAGATTCAATTTAAGTTCAGTTCAAAGTTCAAGCATCAGTTCAAATAAAAACGGAAAGTTCAATCAAGTAAAATAGTTCAAGTTAAAAATATCCGAATCCGAAAACCCACTAAGCGTTGACATCCAGGCGTCACGCATCAGAATCCGGATACCCCCAAATTGGCAACCAGTCACCACGCACCAGGCCAGAGCTCCTAACAAGGAAGGAGCTCGAGTAAAGGTATAACACACACACACACACCCAAAATTTTCCCCACCGAAAAGTAGTTGCGAGTTTCACTCGGACGGACCAATCTGGAGCCGTCTGATACTGAAACGTATTCGCGATTACGGGAATTTTGGAAGGGGCATAGCCCGTAAGAGACCAAAACAAGTCCAGGAAAATAGGCTCCCTGGCTTCGTTGCCTTTAATTAAATCCGTGATTCTTAGGCCTCAATTGCCTACATCTAGGGAAATAAGTTCCCTAGATTAATCACGAAGCGCTCGAGAGAGGACGAGCGAAAAGTCTTGCCTTCATAGCAAGCATCTAGGGAATTTCGATTCCTTAGATTATAAGGAAAAAATGCAAGTTTTGGAACGCTTATAACTCGAGCATTTCTCAATAGATCGCAAAGGTTTTTGCATCAATAGATAGGAAATATATCTACGCATCTATCATAATGAATAACATTTCATTTTTCTTGAGATAAATAATTGAATAATTGTGAAATATCAAGCATTGTCCAAATGCACTATGTGCCCATTTTTGATTGGTCCATTCTGTGCTCCTCAAATCGTACCGACCAAAACGGGCAACCAGAGCAGCAGCGAAATAGAATGAAGCACGATTGGAAAGGAAAAAGAAAAAAATGAACGAAACATTGGTCGCAGTCTCACACATGCGTAATTCTCGAGCCAGCCAGTCAGCTTAAAAATCCCCGCTCCGCTGCCGTAACGATCGTTCATTTTTTGACGTGGGACTACGTCTAACCGGAGTATATGGGGGGTAAAATGAAAACCTAAACACAGAACATGCCGGAAAAAATGAAAGATTCTAAATGCTTATAACTTGAACATTTCTTACTGGATCGGAAAGATGTTTGCATCAATTGATAGGTAATATTTCTACGCTTCTATCGCAATTAATAAAATGTTATCTTCCATTAGATAAACAATTGAATAACTGTAAAATGTTAAGCATTATCTAAACCCCCTAATTGCCTAATTTTGATTGGCCCGATCTACGGTTTCCCTAACACAGCCATCAAAACCAAGCAGCCTTGGGGAAATCGGCATTGCAAATAGATGAAAGTATGGGGACTTTTGTTCTCACTGAAATGTATTCCCTAACACAGACTTCAAAACCAAGCAGCGTTGGAGAGATCGGCATTGCAAATACATGAAAGTCGGGGGTATTTATGTTCCGACTGAAATGTGTTTCCCTAATACAGACTTCAAATTCATGGAGCGTTGGGAAATTGACGCCCCAAATACATGTAAGTCGGAAGCATTTTTGTTCCGACTGAAATGTGTTTCCCTAACACAGGCTTCAAATCAATGAAGTGTGGTGAAATCGGCATTGCAAATACATGAAAGTCGTGGTATTTTTGTTCCGACTGAAATGTGTTTTCCTAACACAGACTTTAGAACCAAGGTGTCTGAGGAAATTGGCATTGCAAATTCATGCAAGTCGGGGGCATTTTTGTTTCGACTGAAATGTGTTTTGCAGACTTTAAAACCAAGATGTCAGGGGAAATCGGCTCAGCAAATAAATGCAAACTGCGAGTACTTAGTACTTTTGTACTCGCTTTCCTTTGTGCAAACTAGAATATGTTTCCTTAAAACGGTCTACCGGGGGTACTTCTGCACTCACATATTTTTTTGCACTCCGAAAAGTGTTTTCCTAACACGGATTACAAAAGCGGGTACGAACACCACGCTATGGCTCGGTTATTCAAGATTGCATTGAAGGATATGCCTTCATATCTTCTGCTCACTGAATTTCTACGTATACCATTTGATGATAACCATTTGCTGCGATAACGCCTATTGATTAAACAATATGCGTTCGACGTACATGTCAAAATCGAAACTGAGTGCCTGAGTTCATCAAATCAAGCAAATTCGCGGTTCGAGAAATACGTACCCTTTAGAGATGCAAACTTGAGAAGAAAACGTAAAATAAAGATTTTTGTTCACATATTTTGTCCTAGGTATCATACCAAACGTAAAAAGACTGTTATTAAATTTACTTGTAACGAAGAATTAGAATGCATTAATTGACCTTATATGGAATTATACAATCTTTTTACTCAACTTCAACTCAACTCAACTCAATTCAATTTTTTTTTCTGTATTATAGTGATTTTCAACACATTTTGGCTGGTTCGTCACTTTTAACTTCCATTTTTGGAAGAATGTCGTGAGTGAGAATTGAACTCGTGACCTTGAGCGTGAGAGGAACGGATGTTACAACTACGCCAGATCGCCTCCACACAAAGCAAATATATTGAATTTAATTGAATTCTAGAATTGTTTCATTCAATCAAAAATTTAATCAATACAAATAAATGATTGCTACGCTAAGATAGTCCCACGTCAACCTTGCGGTTATATCATAGATATAACCAACACATTTTTTTTTCATCTGTATTATAGTGATTTTCAACTCATTTGGTTGGTGCGTCACTTTTACTTCCATTTTTGGAAGAATGTCGGGAGTGAGAATTGAACTCGTGACCTTCAGCGTGAGAGGCATGGATGTTACCACTACGCCAGATCGCCTCCACACGATCGTTCATTCTTTGTGTGGACACCGACTGGATAACATCGTTGCTGGACGAGCTGGACGGCGAGGGATCGAGTGCCTTTCTCAAGGCAAGAGGGCGGAGGTGGTAGCGCTGGAGTAGAGTAGTAGAGTAGAGTAGAGTTTTCAAAGGGCCTTTCTCAAGGCTAGAGACGAATGAACTGCAAAAGTTTAAAGTCTCTATAATACAAGACCTTCCTTCCTTCCGTAACGATCATTCTTTGTGTGGACACCGACTGGACAACATCGTTGCTGGACGGGCTGGACGGCGAGGGATCGAGTGCCTTTCTCAAGGCAAGAGGGCGGAGGTGGTGGCGCTGGAGTAGAGTAGAGTAGAGTTTTCAAAGGGCCTTTCTCAAGGCTAGAGACGAATGAACTGCAAAAGTTTAAAGTCTCAATAATACAATACCTTCCTTCCTTCCGTAACGATCATTCTTTGTGTGGACACCGACTGGACAACATCGTTGCTGGACGAGCTGAACGGCGAGGGATCGAGTGCTTTCTCAAGGCAAGAGGGCGGAGGTGGTAGCGCTGAAGTAGAGTAGAGTAGAGTTTTCAAGGCTAGAGACGAATGAACTGCAAAAGTTTAAAGTCTCTATAATACAAGACCTTCCTTCCTTCCGTAACGATCATGCTCATCGAAACCGTACACCACATCATTTCGCATCACATCACATTAACAAACCAACACAAGCAGCCATGTCTGGATATGACAAAGAAGGAAAAGTGAAATCCCGCTCGAACCGTGTTAGCCTGCGATTCCCCGTAGGTGAATTCGCCAATTACTCCGCAAGGGTAGCTAGGCCGAGCGCGTTAGTTCCAGTACACCAGTCCACCTAGCGTTATAAAGTTTCGGCCGCCGAAGTGATCGAGTTGGCTGGCAAAGCTGCTCGCGACGATAAGAAAACCCGCATTCAGAACAGAACACATTCGGTTCGGTGGACATCAAGACAACAGGCAGTTGCAGCGAGTGGCGAGTGGCAAACGCAATCGCAAAACGGCAGCAGGTAGCAGAAGAAAAAAGTTTGTTCTTTATACAATCTGCTTTGGTGGCAAATCCAGAACAAGGCGGCATCGAGTGCGTTCGAAATGGTTTTTTTCAAAACCACGAGTACTAAGTTTTCTAAAATTCCATAAATCACGGCGCTTATCAGGGCCATTAAACCATTCAAAAAAGAGTTTACGAAATATAGTTTAATGCTTTCTATAATAATATCCAAAATAATAATAAAACACAAATTGATTTTTTCATAATTTGTTTGCCAGGATCTGATGAGTATGTGGATTTGGCAGTTGTTGTGAGCTTGTTGATAGTTGGGGACTTTCCTGATTATTCAATTTTCACCAATTCTTAAATTGTTTCCAGATTGAAAATACAGTAATTTACAATTAGTTCGACATTTAGCTAATTGGACGGTCATGTAATGCGACATATTTAGTTGGACATTTTTGTAAACATAGATCCAAATCATGACCCCACATTGAAAGTCGACACTGTACCACTGTCATCGCAAATGTTCAATTGCAGGTTAAAATCGCCTCCATTGCGACACTGAGTGGTGTTTCGGCACGTCGCATTAAATATAATTTACTGTACAACATGTCACAAGCTGGATGGGAAGAAATTTTCCAACTGTGAAAGCTGTGGCGAGTGGCAAACACAATCGCTAAACAGGAAGGTTTAGCCGAACAAGATGGGGATATCGAGTGATAACAAAACAATAAACTCTTTAGATTAAAGATAATTTTGTGATCCTGAAAAGGACCCTTTTTAGCCTGCATGTGAATCCAACGAGCGAACAAATCGTAATGAATGTATTTTTTGCCATCGCTGCCTTTTAACGCTCATTCGTTCGTCTCGTTGGACTCGCCCCTTTGGCTGAGTCTGCCGTAAATCAGTCTGGTTGTATGGCATCGTTTCACATCACATCGCATCAACGGATTGGTGCCGGAGCACCAGTATACCTAATAGCGGTTATAGAATTTCTGCCGCCGGAGTGCTCGAGTTGGCTTGCAAAGCTGCTCACAACAATAAGAAAACCCGCCTACAGAACAGAGCACATTCGGTTCGGAGGCAACAACTAGTTTCAGCAAGTGGCAAACGCAATCGCAAAACGGAAGCAGGTAGAAGAAGGAAAAAGTTTGTTTATACAGACTTCTTTGGTGGCAAAACCAGCCACCGTAAAATACGGCGCTTTTCAGGGCCATTAAACCTTTCAAAGAAGAGTTATTGAAAGTTTTTCACAATACCAATGCATTCTAAAGTGACATAATATGACATATAATATAAACTGATTTATTTTGTTTATGCTTGTTCTTGAACTTATTGGTGGTTGGCGTCTTTTAAATTGATCATTCAGTTTACACAAACCCATGCATGGTTCCCGAATTGAAAGTGGCTTCAAATTACAACACATTGTATGCAGGATGGCATTCACGAATTTTCTCGGTAGCAAGAACTGTTTTCTTTGGTTGATAACTGATGTTGAAAATTGACTGACGTTACATCTGCATTGTATAGAAACATAACTAAGGAGCAACATGATGAGCTATGTATTTCCTGCTGCTCTGTTCTTATTTTAAAGGACTTTAATCCGAAGGTCATCCGTCCCTGTATTTACTGTTGGTTTTTCAGAACGCTTATAGCTCGCTTATTTCTCGACGGATCGTAGAGTTCGTCTCCAAAACCTCGGTTCTTTTTCATGTTTTATTTACTTTGTTTGCGGAAACTACAAATCTTACAATTCATTCGTCTCCGAAACACGGAAACAGTTTAAGGTACGGTAATGTGCTCAATAGTGAAATATATGATAGTGAATGAGCTGATGACCACCTATGCAGCCATCATTTTGATTGTACGATATGTGCATACGCCGAAAGATGCCCGGCGTTGAACATTTAATAAGTACAAAGTCTTCGAAAAAAAAATCAAGAATCAACTATAAGACAGTGAGAAAAAATTGAGAAAGTTTGTAAAAAAACGCAAAAACACAACACCAAAGATTCTCTTCAGAACCCCCAACATGTTCATAAAGAGTAAACAGTAAACTAATCCATTTTTCAGGTAGATAGGTAGGTATTCACGTAGGTGAAGAAAATAAAACAATATATTTAAAATATATATTTAACTAAGCTGTCCCTTTTGTACAGTCCTACGTCACTCCGGTTATGTCCCCGACATTACCCACCCGTCTTTTTTGACGTAGGATTACGTCTTTCGGGAACATATTGGGGTACAAATTGAAGAATGAAAATCGATCGCATCGTGAAAAATGTCCAATTTCAAACGCTTGTTACTCATTCATTTCATGATGGATTGATGAGATTTTTGCATCAAACGATTACGGCACTTCATAACAATTTTTCACATTGAATAAAATAGTATATATCATATAACTAACTATCGAACAATTGCAAAAATTCAACCCCTATCCAAACAGATACCCAGTCCTGATTGGTTGAAATTGACGTCATTTCTTTTTCGCGCCCGATTCGTTCTCTCACCGGCAAGCTGCATGGAAATCGAGTAGGAGGCGCCTACTTCACACATACCAAATGATATAAAAGGAAGGAGCATTCGTGGATCTCATTCATCATTTATGATTCAGTTTGCGATGCTCAACAAGTTCGGATGGCTCGGATATTTAGCTCTTGCAGTAGTGGAAACACCATTTGAAAAGTGCATTAGTGGAAACAACATAGCAAGGCTGACGATTTCGTGTAAGGCAAATCGGGCTGCTGCCCTGTGATTATCAGATATGCCTCGAACGCGTAACGCAGCGCGGAAAAACAGCGAGCAGCCACCTGAGGCTGACTCAATCGAATCGAATCCCTTCAATGAACTTCGGAATGCTCCAGAAATCGTTGAGAAGAAGGTGAAATTACCACCAATAGTGGTTAAGGATGTCCCGCTGGGAAAATTAAAAAGTGATCTATTAGAAAATAATATCATCGCGATGTTCAAAATCATGCGAGTTGGAATAAAAATAATAGTGGAAGAAGACAGCCAATACAACAAAGTGAGACAGTATCTCGGTGCGCTGAAAGCAGAATATTACACACACGATCGTGCAACAGAAAAACCCTTCAAGGTTGTTCTGCGAGGGCTCTCAGATATGAGTGTTGAAGATATTGAGAATGAGCTGAAAAGCTACGAATTGGAGGTGATAAAAGTGTATAAAATGACTAGACACGCAAAGGAGTGTACAAAGACATGTTGTATCTTGTTCACTTAAAAAATGGTTCTATCAACATGCAGTCCCTTCGTGAGCTGAAGGATCTTTTCCAATTGATGATTAAATGGGAACCCTATCGAGCAAAAAATGAAGCCACTCAGTGTTTGAATTGTGCGGTTTTTGGACATGGAGGACGAAATTGTCATATGAAGACAAGGTGCACTAATTGCGAAGGACCACATCGACAGGAAGGGTGCACAAAATCACCCAAGTGTGCAAATTGTGGTGAAAATCACAAGGCAACGGACAGAATATGTAAGAAACGAGAGGAGTATATTAATATTAGAAAGGCGGCTTCAATTAATGGACAACCGAGAAAACAAATAAAGACACCGATTCTAACAACAAACGACTTTCCCCGTTTGCCACGAACAACAGCAACGATACCGGGATTCCAGGTGAGTGGAAACAATGAACAGAGTGGTGCTCAGTCATCGAACTGGGCTGAAAATCGCCCAACGGCTACAGGCCTTTACGCTCCAGAAGAATTAGTGAAGATATTTCTTGAAATGTCTCATACACTAGGTAAATGCAAAACTTATGCAGAGCAGATTGAAACACTCGGAATGTTCATTATCAAATATGGACGTTGAACAGTTTCGAATAGCCACATGGAACGCTCGATCAATTAGGTCGAAAACACTGGAATTCACACATTTTCTCAAAGAACACAAAATTCAAATAGCGTTGGTGACAGAAACCCACCTTAAGCCGAATGATAGATTATGGATACCTGACTATACTATACTGAGACTCGACAGAACGCATGCCATGGGTGGAGGCGTGGCTATAGTGATAGAGAAACCCATAAAATTTGAAGCGTTACCACATTTTCAAACAAAGTTGATTGAAGCATTGGGAATTACTGTTGGGACCAACTCCGGAAAAATGAAGATAGTTTGTGTTTACTGCAACAAGCAAGCCTGTGTTAGAGAAGGTCAATCGCGAATCCTGAAACAAGATCTAAGAAAGATAACGAGGGGGGGAGAAAAATTTCTAGTAGGGGGTGACCTTAATGCAAGGCACGCCAACTGGGGTAACTCACGTATGAACACAAATGGCAAGCTACTGCAAGAGGAAATAGATAACGGATACTACACGGTGCTACACTCCCCAACACCGACGTATGTTTCACCGAAGGCATTTGCTACAACACTTGACATATTCCTGTCTAATCTAACGTGCCCTGTAAGTGAGCCGGAGTCAATAGTAGCCCTCGGTTCTGACAACTATCCTGTTGTGGTGACGCTGGGGGAAGGAGTTAAAAGCCAGGAGAATAAAATCCGAAGAGACTTTCACCACGCCAATTGGATACGGTTCAAACGGTATGTAGACAACTGCATCGACGAAGAGACCAACCCACAATCGATGGATGACATAGAAGAGGCGATTAACAACATCCAGTTGACGCTCCAGGATGCGGTTAGGAGATTCACTCGGGAAGTTTCAACAACGACGAGGTATGTCGAAATAGACAGATATACAAAATTGTTAATCGGCAAAAGAAATGTTTTCCAAAGACTTTTCCAAAGGACTAGAAATATACAATTTAAAAGGATGGTAAATAGGCTCAGAGAAATAATTTCTGTACGTTTAAATTTAATCAAAAATGAAAAATTTGCAAACACTATAGCAGGTCTGAAGAAAAATTCAAACCCTTTTTGGAAAATGACAAAAATATTGAAAAACAAGCCTCAACAAATACCACCACTTATATCAGAAAGCTCAACGTTGATAACACCATCTGAAAAAGCCAATGCAATAGCAGTCCATATTTCTAATTCCCATAAGCTCGGCGAAAACTATACCAGTCCATACGAAGAATCTGTGACCCAAACAATTAACAATTTAAAACAAACAAATAGCTACTTACCACAGAACAAGAAAATTACTATACAAGAGGTTAAGAAAGTAATCCACTACACTAGGAATATGAAAGCTCCAGGTTTTGATGGGGTGTTCAATATTGTATTAAAAAAACTCAGCGAAAAAATGTACAAAGTGTTCGCATCAATATTTAACTCTTGTCTTAATCTAGGATATTTTCCTAAAGGCTGGAAAGTGGCCAAAGTAATGCCCATTCTTAAGCCAGGTAAAGATCCGACTAGCGAGAAAAGCTATAGACCAATTAGTCTTTTATCGAATATTAGTAAAATTTTTGAAAGAATTATTCTAAATCGTATGTTGGAACACATTGAAACGAATGATATCATCAGAGCAGAACAATTTGGATTTAAAAGAGGACACTCGACAGTTCATCAGTTGGTCAGAGTAACAAATATCATTAAAAAGAGTAAGTCATTGTCGAACACTACAGTGATGGTACTACTAGATATAGAAAAAGCATTTGACAATGTGTGGCATCAAGGATTAGTACACAAATTAAAAATAATGAATTTTCCAACATATCTGACAAAAACTATTGAAAATTATCTAGCAAACAGGACATTTAAGGTAATAGTACATGGCACCCAATCGAATTCATTTGAAGTACCAGCAGGAGTCCCTCAGGGCAGTGTGTTGGGCCCGGTGTTATACTCAGTATTCACTGCGGATATTCCACCACTATCTGAAAGTATATTATCAATATATGCCGATGATACTGCTATTCTCTGTAAAGGGAGAATACTGAAACCAATTATTAGAAAACTACAAAACGGCTTGAACATATTTTGTGAGTATCTAAAAAACTGGAAGATTAAGATTAACGCAAACAAAACACAGGTAATTGTATTTCCACACAGACCAACTCCAAAACTGGATCCTAAAATAGAAGATAAAATTATATTGAACAACATTGCAATAGAATGGACAAAAGTAGCAAGGTATTTAGGATTAACAATGGATTCAAAATTACTATTCAACAAACATATAGAAGAACTGCGACTTAAATGCAATAAATTTATAAAGAGACTTTATCCATTGATTAACAGAAAATCGAAACTGAGTACAGCAAACAAAGTAACAATAGTTAAACAAATTTTTATCCCAATAATTGACTACGCTGCCCCAGTATGGAGCTTATGTGCAAATTCACACAAATTAAAATTAAAAGCACTCGAAAACAAATTAATTAAAATGGCCCTAGACTTGCCAAGAAGAACTAGTACAAGAGGAATACACGAAACAGCAAAGATAATTCCGCTTCAAACTAGAATAATACAAATGACTGAAACATTCAAAGCTAAAACACGAATTTCTGATTTTGAAATAATAAGAAACATATATGATTAGAATTAGGTTAGGTTAGTTAGAATAGATTATAATAAATTAGCTGAGATCGAGATCTCAAAATAAATCATCATAAATATTTGAATACTGAAACAAGGAAAACTAGGAAAGGAAATCAAGCTGAAATGTCATATGACAGAACTCTTAAAATGTAAATCTAATAACTGGAAAATTGAAAATGGAAATAAAGATGTATGTATGTATGTATGTATGTGGATCTCATTCATTCTTACAACGGACGTGGAACGGACAACAACAAGTGGAGAGCAGCAGCAGTGAAAGCGGCTAATATATAGACGAGCATAGAAGTTGAGCAGTTAAAATGCGAGCTGTGTCTCACATCGAGCTTCTATGGCAGCATAAGCAGCGGCAAACAGTAGCAACGGTTGTTGAAACCGGTCTACTACTAGTGGCAGCAGCAAGCATCACGAGCGGATCGTTTCAGGCACGCTCTCTCCATCAGAAGTGCGAGAACGTTTCTTGGCATCGTGAAAGTGCAGTATATATATATATATATATATATATGCATACATATGTCATTCGCCTCCCTTACCGCATCCAGTCTGGTTGGTTGATGGAAAGTATGTTTCTGACGTGATAAGTTTCCTGTTAGTTGCACATGATCAAAGAAAATGTAAAAGTAAACAGTATTTTTGATCGTAGTTTTATATCATTTTTATGATAAGTGGAAAACAATAAATTAAACTCTTTCGTTTCAAAGCAATATCGAAAGTCCTGAAAAGGACAGGAATGGTTAAATGGGTTGTACGGAATCTGCTGCGTGCTAATGTGAGGTTTCAGTCGAATGTAGCAGTTGTTAACTTTTTGGCAGCGGTAGTTTATTCGGAGTCGCTGCTGGTTTCCTTGGCTTTGGCATCTTCAGCTTCTGTGCGTCGGTTTGCAAGGGTTTCGTTGACACCAACACGGTGAGCTAAACAACGGATAACGGGTTTGATACATTGGATGTTGTCATGTGGAACAACAAGAATGAGAAATCTGACTGAGTAGCAGCAGCAGCAGCAGCAGTAGAGAAAGAGAGCATGCCTGAAACTCTCTACTCATGATGTTTGTTGTTGCCAACAGTAGTGGGCCGATGCGAGACACAGCTCGATTGTTGAGGTTCAGCCTCGATGTTTACCGCCGTTTACTGCCACTTATGTGAGACAGCTCAATTGTTGGCCGCTCAGATTCGATACTGCACTTTCACGATGCCAAGAAACGTTCTCGCACTTCTGATGGAGAGAGCGTGCCTGAAACGATCCGCTCGTGATGCTTGCTGCTGCCACTAGTAGTAGACCGGTTTCAACAACCGTTGCTACTGTTTGCCGCTGCTTATGCTGCCATAGAAGCTCGATGTGAGACACAGCTCGCATTTTAACTGCTCAACTTCTATGCTCGTCTATATATTAGCCGCTTTCACTGCTGCTGCTCTCCACTTGTTGTTGTCCGTTCCACGTCCGTTGTAAGAATGAATGAGATCCACATACATACATACATACATACATCTTTATTTCCATTTTCAATTTTCCAGTTATTAGATTTACATTTTAAGAGTTCTGTCATATGACATTTCAGCTTGATTTCCTTTCCTAGTTTTCCTTGTTTCAGTATTCAAATATTTATGATGATTTATTTTGAGATCTCGATCTCAGCTAATTTATTATAATCTATTCTAACTAACCTAACCTAATTCTAATCATATATGTTTCTTATTATTTCAAAATCAGAAATTCGTGTTTTAGCTTTGAATGTTTCAGTCATTTGTATTATTCTAGTTTGAAGCGGAATTATCTTTGCTGTTTCGTGTATTCCTCTTGTACTAGTTCTTCTTGGCAAGTCTAGGGCCATTTTAATTAATTTGTTTTCGAGTGCTTTTAATTTTAATTTGTGTGAATTTGCACATAAGCTCCATACTGGGGCAGCGTAGTCAATTATTGGGATAAAAATTTGTTTAACTATTGTTACTTTGTTTGCTGTACTCAGTTTCGATTTTCTGTTAATCAATGGATAAAGTCTCTTTATAAATTTATTGCATTTAAGTCGCAGTTCTTCTATATGTTTGTTGAATAGTAATTTTGAATCCATTGTTAATCCTAAATACCTTGCTACTTTTGTCCATTCTATTGCAATGTTGTTCAATATAATTTTATCTTCTATTTTAGGATCCAGTTTTGGAGTTGGTCTGTGTGGAAATACAATTACCTGTGTTTTGTTTGCGTTAATCTTAATCTTCCAGTTTTTTAGATACTCACAAAATATGTTCAAGCCGTTTTGTAGTTTTCTAATAATTGGTTTCAGTATTCTCCCTTTACAGAGAATAGCAGTATCATCGGCATATATTGATAATATACTTTCAGATAGTGGTGGAATATCCGCAGTGAATACTGAGTATAACACCGGGCCCAACACACTGCCCTGAGGGACTCCTGCTGGTACTTCAAATGAATTCGATTGGGTGCCATGTACTATTACCTTAAATGTCCTGTTTGCTAGATAATTTTCAATAGTTTTTGTCAGATATGTTGGAAAATTCATTATTTTTAATTTGTGTACTAATCCTTGATGCCACACATTGTCAAATGCTTTTTCTATATCTAGTAGTACCATCACTGTAGTGTTCGACAATGACTTACTCTTTTTAATGATATTTGTTACTCTGACCAACTGATGAACTGTCGAGTGTCCTCTTTTAAATCCAAATTGTTCTGCTCTGATGATATCATTCGTTTCAATGTGTTCCAACATACGATTTAGAATAATTCTTTCAAAAATTTTACTAATATTCGATAAAAGACTAATTGGTCTATAGCTTTTCTCGCTAGTCGGATCTTTACCTGGCTTAAGAATGGGCATTACTTTGGCCACTTTCCAGCCTTTAGGAAAATATCCTAGATTAAGACAAGAGTTAAATATTGATGCGAACACTTTGTACATTTTTTCGCTGAGTTTTTTTAATACAATATTGAACACCCCATCAAAACCTGGAGCTTTCATATTCCTAGTGTAGTGGATTACTTTCTTAACCTCTTGTATAGTAATTTTCTTGTTCTGTGGTAAGTAGCTATTTGTTTGTTTTAAATTGTTAATTGTTTGGGTCACAGATTCTTCGTATGGACTGGTATAGTTTTCGCCGAGCTTATGGGAATTAGAAATATGGACTGCTATTGCATTGGCTTTTTCAGATGGTGTTATCAACGTTGAGCTTTCTGATATAAGTGGTGGTATTTGTTGAGGCTTGTTTTTCAATATTTTTGTCATTTTCCAAAAAGGGTTTGAATTTTTCTTCAGACCTGCTATAGTGTTTGCAAATTTTTCATTTTTGATTACATTTAAACGTACAGAAATTATTTCTCTGAGCCTATTTACCATCCTTTTAAATTGTATATTTCTAGTCCTTTGGAAAAGTCTTTGGAAAACATTTCTTTTGCCGATTAACAATTTTGTATATCTGTCTATTTCGACATACCTCGTCGTTGTTGAAACTTCCCGAGTGAATCTCCTAACCGCATCCTGGAGCGTCAACTGGATGTTGTTAATCGCCTCTTCTATGTCATCCATCGATTGTGGGTTGGTCTCTTCGTCGATGCAGTTGTCTACATACCGTTTGAACCGTATCCAATTGGCGTGGTGAAAGTCTCTTCGGATTTTATTCTCCTGGCTTTTAACTCCTTCCCCCAGCGTCACCACAACAGGATAGTTGTCAGAACCGAGGGCTACTATTGACTCCGGCTCACTTACAGGGCACGTTAGATTAGACAGGAATATGTCAAGTGTTGTAGCAAATGCCTTCGGTGAAACATACGTCGGTGTTGGGGAGTGTAGCACCGTGTAGTATCCGTTATCTATTTCCTCTTGCAGTAGCTTGCCATTTGTGTTCATACGTGAGTTCCCCCAGTTGGCGTGCCTTGCATTAAGGTCACCCCCTACTAGAAATTTTTCTCCCCCCCTCGTTATCTTTCTTAGATCTTGTTTCAGGATTCGCGATTGACCTTCTCTAACACAGGCTTGCTTGTTGCAGTAAACACAAACTATCTTCATTTTTCCGGAGTTGGTCCCAACAGTAATTCCCAATGCTTCAATCAACTTTGTTTGAAAATGTGGTAACGCTTCAAATTTTATGGGTTTCTCTATCACTATAGCCACGCCTCCACCCATGGCATGCGTTCTGTCGAGTCTCAGTATAGTATAGTCAGGTATCCATAATCTATCATTCGGCTTAAGGTGGGTTTCTGTCACCAACGCTATTTGAATTTTGTGTTCTTTGAGAAAATGTGTGAATTCCAGTGTTTTCGACCTAATTGATCGAGCGTTCCATGTGGCTATTCGAAACTGTTCAACGTCCATATTTGATAATGAACATTCCGAGTGTTTCAATCTGCTCTGCATAAGTTTTGCATTTACCTAGTGTATGAGACATTTCAAGAAATATCTTCACTAATTCTTCTGGAGCGTAAAGGCCTGTAGCCGTTGGGCGATTTTCAGCCCAGTTCGATGACTGAGCACCACTCTGTTCATTGTTTCCACTCACCTGGAATCCCGGTATCGTTGCTGTTGTTCGTGGCAAACGGGGAAAGTCGTTTGTTGTTAGAATCGGTGTCTTTATTTGTTTTCTCGGTTGTCCATTAATTGAAGCCGCCTTTCTAATATTAATATACTCCTCTCGTTTCTTACATATTCTGTCCGTTGCCTTGTGATTTTCACCACAATTTGCACACTTGGGTGATTTTGTGCACCCTTCCTGTCGATGTGGTCCTTCGCAATTAGTGCACCTTGTCTTCATATGACAATTTCGTCCTCCATGTCCAAAAACCGCACAATTCAAACACTGAGTGGCTTCATTTTTTGCTCGATAGGGTTCCCATTTAATCATCAATTGGAAAAGATCCTTCAGCTCACGAAGGGACTGCATGTTGATAGAACCATTTTTTAAGTGAACAAGATACAACATGTCTTTGTACACTCCTTTGCGTGTCTAGTCATTTTATACACTTTTATCACCTCCAATTCGTAGCTTTTCAGCTCATTCTCAATATCTTCAACACTCATATCTGAGAGCCCTCGCAGAACAACCTTGAAGGGTTTTTCTGTTGCACGATCGTGTGTGTAATATTCTGCTTTCAGCGCACCGAGATACTGTCTCACTTTGTTGTATTGGCTGTCTTCTTCCACTATTATTTTTATTCCAACTCGCATGATTTTGAACATCGCGATGATATTATTTTCTAATAGATCACTTTTTAATTTTCCCAGCGGGACATCCTTAACCACTATTGGTGGTAATTTCACCTTCTTCTCAACGATTTCTGGAGCATTCCGAAGTTCATTGAAGGGATTCGATTCGATTGAGTCAGCCTCAGGTGGCTGCTCGCTGTTTTTCCGCGCTGCGTTACGCGTTCGAGGCATATCTGATAATCACAGGGCAGCAGCCCGATTTGCCTTACACGAAATCGTCAGCCTTGCTATGTTGTTTCCACTAATGCACTTTTCAAATGGTGTTTCCACTACTGCAAGAGCTAAATATCCGAGCCATCCGAACTTGTTGAGCATCGCAAACTGAATCATAAATGATGAATGAGATCCACGAATGCTCCTTCCTTTTATATCATTTGGTATGTGTGAAGTAGGCGCCTCCTACTCGATTTCCATGCAGCTTGCCGGTGAGAGAACGAATCGGGCGCGAAAAAGAAATGACGTCAATTTCAACCAATCAGGACTGGGTATCTGTTTGGATAGGGGTTGAATTTTTGCAATTGTTCGATAGTTAGTTATATGATATATACTATTTTATTCAATGTGAAAAATTGTTATGAAGTGCCGTAATCGTTTGATGCAAAAATCTCATCAATCCATCATGAAATGAATGAGTAACAAGCGTTTGAAATTGGACATTTTTCACGATGCGATCGATTTTCATTCTTCAATTTGTACCCCAATATGTTCCCGAAAGACGTAATCCTACGTCAAAAAAGACGGGTGGGTAATGTCGGGGACATAACCGGAGTGACGTAGGACTGTACAAAAGGGACAGCTTAGTTAAATATATATTTTAAATATATTGTTTTATTTTCTTCACCTACGTGAATACCTACCTATCTACCTGAAAAATGGATTAGTTTACTGTTTACTCTTTATGAACATGTTGGGGGTTCTGAAGAGAATCTTTGGTGTTGTGTTTTTGCGTTTTTTTACAAACTTTCTCAATTTTTTCTCACTGTCTTATAGTTGATTCTTGATTTTTTTTTCGAAGACTTTGTACTTATTAAATGTTCAACGCCGGGCATCTTTCGGCGTATGCACATATCGTACAATCAAAATGATGGCTGCATAGGTGGTCATCAGCTCATTCACTATCATATATTTCACTATTGAGCACATTACCGTACCTTAAACTGTTTCCGTGTTTCGGAGACGAATGAATTGTAAGATTTGTAGTTTCCGCAAACAAAGTAAATAAAACATGAAAAAGAACCGAGGTTTTGGAGACGAACTCTACGATCCGTCGAGAAATAAGCGAGCTATAAGCGTTCTGAAAAACCAACAGTAAATACAGGGACGGATGACCTTCGGATTAAAGTCCTTTAAAATAAGAACAGAGCAGCAGGAAATACATAGCTCATCATGTTGCTCCTTAGTTATGTTTCTATACAATGCAGATGTAACGTCAGTCAATTTTCAACATCAGTTATCAACCAAAGAAAACAGTTCTTGCTACCGAGAAAATTCGTGAATGCCATCCTGCATACAATGTGTTGTAATTTGAAGCCACTTTCAATTCGGGAACCATGCATGGGTTTGTGTAAACTGAATGATCAATTTAAAAGACGCCAACCACCAATAAGTTCAAGAACAAGCATAAACAAAATAAATCAGTTTATATTATATGTCATATTATGTCACTTTAGAATGCATTGGTATTGTGAAAAACTTTCAATAACTCTTCTTTGAAAGGTTTAATGGCCCTGAAAAGCGCCGTATTTTACGGTGGCTGGTTTTGCCACCAAAGAAGTCTGTATAAACAAACTTTTTCCTTCTTCTACCTGCTTCCGTTTTGCGATTGCGTTTGCCACTTGCTGAAACTAGTTGTTGCCTCCGAACCGAATGTGCTCTGTTCTGTAGGCGGGTTTTCTTATTGTTGTGAGCAGCTTTGCAAGCCAACTCGAGCACTCCGGCGGCCGAAATTCTATAACCGCTATTAGGTATACTGGTGCTCCGGCACCAATCCGTTGATGCGATGTGATGTGAAACGATGCCATACAACCAGACTGATTTACGGCAGACTCAGCCAAAGGGGCGAGTCCAACGAGACGAACGAATGAGCGTTAAAAGGCAGCGATGGCAAAAAATACATTCATTACGATTTGTTCGCTCGTTGGATTCACATGCAGGCTAAAAAGGGTCCTTTTCAGGATCACAAAATTATCTTTAATCTAAAGAGTTTATTGTTTTGTTATCACTCGATATCCCCATCTTGTTCGGCTAAACCTTCCTGTTTAGCGATTGTGTTTGCCACTCGCCACAGCTTTCACAGTTGGAAAATTTCTTCCCATCCAGCTTGTGACATGTTGTACAGTAAATTATATTTAATGCGACGTGCCGAAACACCACTCAGTGTCGCAATGGAGGCGATTTTAACCTGCAATTGAACATTTGCGATGACAGTGGTACAGTGTCGACTTTCAATGTGGGGTCATGATTTGGATCTATGTTTACAAAAATGTCCAACTAAATATGTCGCATTACATGACCGTCCAATTAGCTAAATGTCGAACTAATTGTAAATTACTGTATTTTCAATCTGGAAACAATTTAAGAATTGGTGAAAATTGAATAATCAGGAAAGTCCCCAACTATCAACAAGCTCACAACAACTGCCAAATCCACATACTCATCAGATCCTGGCAAACAAATTATGAAAAAATCAATTTGTGTTTTATTATTATTTTGGATATTATTATAGAAAGCATTAAACTATATTTCGTAAACTCTTTTTTGAATGGTTTAATGGCCCTGATAAGCGCCGTGATTTATGGAATTTTAGAAAACTTAGTACTCGTGGTTTTGAAAAAAACCATTTCGAACGCACTCGATGCCGCCTTGTTCTGGATTTGCCACCAAAGCAGATTGTATAAAGAACAAACTTTTTTCTTCTGCTACCTGCTGCCGTTTTGCGATTGCGTTTGCCACTCGCCACTCGCTGCAACTGCCTGTTGTCTTGATGTCCACCGAACCGAATGTGTTCTGTTCTGAATGCGGGTTTTCTTATCGTCGCGAGCAGCTTTGCCAGCCAACTCGATCACTTCGGCGGCCGAAACTTTATAACGCTAGGTGGACTGGTGTACTGGAACTAACGCGCTCGGCCTAGCTACCCTTGCGGAGTAATTGGCGAATTCACCTACGGGGAATCGCAGGCTAACACGGTTCGAGCGGGATTTCACTTTTCCTTCTTTGTCATATCCAGACATGGCTGCTTGTGTTGGTTTGTTAATGTGATGTGATGCGAAATGATGTGGTGTACGGTTTCGATGAGCATGATCGTTACGGAAGGAAGGAAGGTCTTGTATTATAGAGACTTTAAACTTTTGCAGTTCATTCGTCTCTAGCCTTGAAAACTCTACTCTACTCTACTTCAGCGCTACCACCTCCGCCCTCTTGCCTTGAGAAAGCACTCGATCCCTCGCCGTTCAGCTCGTCCAGCAACGATATTGTCCAGTCGGTGTCCACACAAAGAATGATCGTTACGGAAGGAAGGAAGGTATTGTATTATTGAGACTTTAAACTTTTGCAGTTCATTCGTCTCTAGCCTTGAGAAAGGCCCTTTGAAAACTCTACTCTACTCTACTCCAGCGCCACCACCTCCGCCCTCTTGCCTTGAGAAAGGCAATCCATCAACCAACCAGACTGGATGCGGTAAGGGAGGCGAATGACATATGTATGCATATATATATATATATATATATATATATATATATATATATATATATATATATATATATATATATATATATATATATATATATATATATATACATATATATATATATATATATATATATATATATATATATATATATATATATATATATATATATATATATATATATATATATATATATATATATATATATATATATATGTATATATATATATATATATATATATATATATATATATATATATATATATATATATATATATATATATATATATATATATATATATATATATATATATATATATATATACGTTACGACGGGATCCCGCCCCCGCAGCATAGCAGCATAATCAGGAAACGCAACCCGAAACCAACGAGACGCGCATGCAGCATAATTGAGGATGAACCGCACGCGCGAGAGGTGCAATCCGAAACCCGCGAGCCACCACACACGGATGCTGACGCTGTAGTTCGTCCCAATAAAATAGGTTACTCTGGATTGCCTGAGTTAGTCCCAAATTGAATTCCAAAGTGTTAACACATAAGAAGACGTGTATTAAATGAGAGAATAAAGTTTTTTTTATCCATCTCGATACCACGATCCTATCTGGCGCAGTCAAGTGAAAGTGTGTGGTAATTAAGTGATAATAGTGATCGCGAAAACCGAACTAGCTACGTTCCAACAGTGCAACAACTCATCCACCGGGAAACCGCTGCAGGACGAATACCAAGCAGTTTGTGTGTTTGAGGAGCGAAATCGGATCCACACACAGAACCCTCCCAAAGAACCCGCACGAAAGGAACAATTTGAGGACTCCAGGAGATGAGAATACACATTTTCCTGTAAGTAACCCAGTTTTTACTTTCAACACAAAAGCAATCAGACACATTGAGTGAATGTATTGCAACGACATATAAACGATACTAATTCAGAGGTGCTAGCCCCTACCCGAGGTAAGCGAATACCTGGAATATCACAAGTGAATAAACAAATACTAACATAAAAAAAAAACACAAACGATAAACTCACAAGAAACGCAGAATAAACTAGCGAATAAAAAGTGAAAGTGAAACCACAAAGCACAAATATGGATAGAAATTCGGCTTCACCGGAGCCTTTGATTCCGGATTTTGATGAGTCTGTGCCAATAGTTGCACAGCAAAGTACAATTGCGGACGAATTAATACAACACTTTCAACACTTAACAGAAAATCAAAACAAATTAATTGAAACTATTGCAAAACTGAAACAAAAAGCAGAGGATCCTTTTCTCCAATATAGGACTCCTGACCCCATTCGTAATTTACACGAATTCAAAGGAACTAGAAGAAGTGAAACTCAAGCGTGGATCGACGATGTCGAGAATACGTTAGAGCTATTTAAAAATCAGAAAGGCTCAATGGTGTATTTTCAATACATTAGAGCCATAAAAAGCAAAATTACAGAACGGGCGAAAGACACGCTTATTGCGGCCGGCAACCCGAATACATGGGAGGAAATCAAAGAAGTCCTCTTAAATGCACACGGAGATCGACGAGATCTCCCAACACAAATTCAATCTCTATTTTATGCCAAACAGGGCAACAAAAATGTTACAGATTACTATAACAAAATAAAAGCAATAGACTCCAGCATTAAAACGAGTCTCGCGCTAATGGACGAATATAAAGGGTCAATTACAGCCCTAAATAAATTAGTAAGCCTCATGACGCTAACACGGTTTGTAGATGGCCTGGGGGAAAATCTTTCAATGAATGTGAGAAGTCACAAGCCAGATACGCTTGATGAAGCGTTATCGATCACGCTGCAATACACAAACGCGGTATTTAGACAAAAACTAGAGAAAAGAAGCAACACCAGTAGTAACAGTAATGCTAATCCTCCTCAAAGGAACAACAATGTATACCCTCCATCAGGAAACCATAAGCAGAACTCGGGGAAATTTAGAAATAATAATTATAACAACGAAGACGTATCAATGAGGACACATACCTCAAAGATGCAAATGAACAACCACGAAGGGCAAGAGCCAGAGCCCAAAACGGAACAGATCAAAACCGAAGAGGCGAACATTTCACAACTAGACTCAGGTGACGATGATTTCTTCGATGACGAACTAAATTTTCATCAGGAACACGCGCCAAACGTACTAACGTAAATAACAACTTCATACCTTATTTCACAATAAATACGACTAAGGGTGAAATGAAATTTTTGGTGGACACAGGAGCCAACAAAAATTATATTTCACAAGACCATGTCAACATCGAAAACGCCAAACCGGAAAGCGGAATTCGAGTAACAAACATGAATGGAACCCATGAAATTTCTAAATCAGTATCTTTCGATCCATTCGGTATCAAGAAAAAAGTGAAATTTTATGTTTTCATATATATATATATATATATATATATATGTATATATATATATATATATATATATATATATATATATATATATATATATATATATATATATATATATATATATATATATATATATATATATATATATATATATATATACGTTACGACGGGATCCCGCCCCCGCAGCATAGCAGCATAATCAGGAAACGCAACCCGAAACCAACGAGACGCGCATGCAGCATAATTGAGGATGAACCGCACGCGCGAGAGGTGCAATCCGAAACCCGCGAGCCACCACACACGGATGCTGACGCTGTAGTTCGTCCCAATAAAATAGGTTACTCTGGATTGCCTGAGTTAGTCCCAAATTGAATTCCAAAGTGTTAACACATAAGAAGACGTGTATTAAATGAGAGAATAAAGTTTTTTTTATCCATCTCGATACCACGATCCTATCTGGCGCAGTCAAGTGAAAGTGTGTGGTAATTAAGTGATAATAGTGATCGCGAAAACCGAACTAGCTACGTTCCAACAGTGCAACAACTCATCCACCGGGAAACCGCTGCAGGACGAATACCAAGCAGTTTGTGTGTTTGAGGAGCGAAATCGGATCCACACACAGAACCCTCCCAAAGAACCCGCACGAAAGGAACAATTTGAGGACTCCAGGAGATGAGAATACACATTTTCCTGTAAGTAACCCAGTTTTTACTTTCAACACAAAAGCAATCAGACACATTGAGTGAATGTATTGCAACGACATATAAACGATACTAATTCAGAGGTGCTAGCCCCTACCCGAGGTAAGCGAATACCTGGAATATCACAAGTGAATAAACAAATACTAACATAAAAAAAAAACACAAACGATAAACTCACAAGAAACGCAGAATAAACTAGCGAATAAAAAGTGAAAGTGAAACCACAAAGCACAAATATGGATAGAAATTCGGCTTCACCGGAGCCTTTGATTCCGGATTTTGATGAGTCTGTGCCAATAGTTGCACAGCAAAGTACAATTGCGGACGAATTAATACAACACTTTCAACACTTAACAGAAAATCAAAACAAATTAATTGAAACTATTGCAAAACTGAAACAAAAAGCAGAGGATCCTTTTCTCCAATATAGGACTCCTGACCTCATTCGTAATTTACACGAATTCAAAGGAACTAGAAGAAGTGAAACTCAAGCGTGGATCGACGATGTCGAGAATACGTTAGAGCTATTTAAAAATCAGAAAGGCTCAATGGTGTATTTTCAATACATTAGAGCCATAAAAAGCAAAATTACAGAACGGGCGAAAGACACGCTTATTGCGGCCGGCAACCCGAATACATGGGAGGAAATCAAAGAAGTCCTCTTAAATGCACACGGAGATCGACGAGATCTCCCAACACAAATTCAATCTCTATTTTATGCCAAACAGGGCAACAAAAATGTTACAGATTACTATAACAAAATAAAAGCAATAGACTCCAGCATTAAAACGAGTCTCGCGCTAATGGACGAATATAAAGGGTCAATTACAGCCCTAAATAAATTAGTAAGCCTCATGACGCTAACACGGTTTGTAGATGGCCTGGGGGAAAATCTTTCAATGAATGTGAGAAGTCACAAGCCAGATACGCTTGATGAAGCGTTATCGATCACGCTGCAATACACAAACGCGGTATTTAGACAAAAACTAGAGAAAAGAAGCAACACCAGTAGTAACAGTAATGCTAATCCTCCTCAAAGGAACAACAATGTATACCCTCCATCAGGAAACCATAAGCAGAACTCGGGGAAATTTAGAAATAATAATTATAACAACGAAGACGTATCAATGAGGACACATACCTCAAAGATGCAAATGAACAACCACGAAGGGCAAGAGCCAGAGCCCAAAACGGAACAGATCAAAACCGAAGAGGCGAACATTTCACAACTAGACTCAGGTGACGATGATTTCTTCGATGACGAACTAAATTTTCATCAGGAACACGCGCCAAACGTACTAACGTAAATAACAACTTCATACCTTATTTCACAATAAATACGACTAAGGGTGAAATGAAATTTTTGGTGGACACAGGAGCCAACAAAAATTATATTTCACAAGACCATGTCAACATCGAAAACGCCAAACCGGAAAGCGGAATTCGAGTAACAAACATGAATGGAACCCATGAAATTTCTAAATCAGTATCTTTCGATCCATTCGGTATCAAGAAAAAAGTGAAATTTTATGTTTTCAAGTTTCACGAATACTTTGACGGCCTAGTTGGGTACGAGACTTTGAGAGATCTAAGGGCTCAGCTCGACATTGGCAAAAATCAGTTGAGAATCGGAAGGAAAACATTTAACCTGAAGAAGAAGTTCCCGACTATCAATAACATACATCTGAATGAACAAGAGTTTCAGTTCATAAAAATTGCGACGGAAAAGGATGGCGATTTCATTATATCGGACGAAAAGAGTTTGGGCGAATTTTCAATACTCCCTGGGGTGTACCACAGCTCCAACAGGGAAGCCTTTGTAGCCATTCGTAATTACAGAAAATCTCGAATTGAAATTAACCTTTCGGAATTAAACATTAACAATGAAGAATTCGTTATTTCGGAACTCCCAAGTAAGAATTTCGAAAAATCCCAGTTCAAAATCACAGATGACTCTTTAAACGATAGAGAAAAAATCGAACTCTATAAAATTTTGAGGAAAAATTCGGAAATAATTTATTCAGAAAATCAAGCGCTATCGTTCACGCACCAAATTAAACACAAAATAAGAACAGTCGATGATATCCCGGTGCATACCAAGTCATACCGATATCCTCAAATTTATGAGGAAGAAGTGCAAAAGCAGATTCAAACACTGCTGAAAGATGGTATAATTCAGGAATCGATCTCACCCTATACGTCCCCGATTTGGATAGTGCCGAAGAAGGTCGACGCCACGCGAAGAAAAAAAATTCGATTAGTCATTGACTATCGAAAATTAAATGAAAAAACGATTTCCGATCGTTACCCAATACCAGATATCACAGAGATACTGGATAAACTTGGGAAAGCGACTTATTTTTCGACTATCGACTTGGTCTCTGGATTCCATCAAAATTAGACGAAAGCGATAGAGAAAAAACAGCATTCTCAGTCAATGGCGGAAAGTACGAGTTTACTAGAATGCCATTCGGCTTAAAGAACGCACCCGCAACATTTCAAAGGGTGATGGATGCTGTACTTCGCGAGTTCATCGGAAAATGTTGTCTAGTATACATGGACGACATTATCGTATTTTCAAGTTCCTTCGAAGAACATATCAAAGACATTCGGAACATATTTGGAAAACTAAAAGAGGCAAATCTAAAAACACAATTTGAAAAATGTTTTTTCTTTAGGAAAGAAACACAATTTCTTGGCCACACAGTTACGAGAGAAGGAGTTAAACCTAACTCCGATAAAATCGAAGTAATCAGAAACTGGCCAATCCCGAAGAACGAAACTGAATTGAAACAGTTTTTAGGCACAATTGGGTATTACAGAAGATTCATTAGGGACTTTGCCAAATTGGTAAAACCCCTTACAAAATTACTAAGGAAAGACACTGAGTTCGAATTTTCTAGGGAAACAATAACATGTTTCGAGAAATGTAGAGAAATCCTAACAAGGGACCCGATTTTGCAGTACCCTGATTTCTCGAAAGAGTTCATTTTAACAACAGATGCAAGCGACTACGCCATCGGAGCAGTACTCTCGCAGGGGCCCGTTGGGAAAGATAGACCGATTGCGTTTGCATCTAGGACACTGAACAAAACAGAGGAAAATTATTCAACGACCGAAAAAGAGTTTCTTGCTATGTACTGGGCGGTAAATCATTTCCGACCATATTTATATGGTAGAAAATTCAAGCTAATAACAGATCACCAACCTTTAACTTATTCTCTAACAAACACAAACAAAAGAATTCTTAAAGGTAAACTCAAACTCGAAGAATACGATTACGAACTTTTATACAAACCAGGAAGGACAAATACCGTAGCAGATGCTCTATCGAGAATAAAACCGGAAGAGATCACCCACAGTTCTATCCAAGACATCAATAACCAGCATCAATATTCGGAAGGAAACGATACAGATCTAAGCACAATACATTCAGCGGATACGAGTGACGATTATTACATATGGACCACAGAAAAACCACTGAACATGTTTAGAACACAAATTATTTTCAAAATCGCAAACATAAACACCGACGTATACGAAGAAATATTCCCAAGATACCATAGACACACGATAGTGAGACCATTCTACAATGAGGAGGAAATCACCAAAGTATTTAAAATGCTATTGAATCCTAAAGGTGTGAGCGGCATCAAAGCACCTATTTCTCTGATCCAACTTATTCAAGAAACATACAGAAAATATTTCTCGACTAATAAAATTTTCAAGGTTTTTATTTCAGAAACGCTACTGGAAGATGTACGACTGGAAAACACCCAAGATGAAATCATAAAACAGACACACTCCTTTGCGCACCGCGGAATGAAAGAAAATAAAATTCAAATTTTACAAAGATACTTTTTCCCGGAACTCGATCGTAAATTAAAAATTCACGTAGCATCCTGTGACATTTGCAAGAAAAGTAAATATGACAGGAGGCCACCCCAGCTTATCCACAAAAGCACATTTGGAGAAAAACCTTTCGAACGAATTCATATCGATGTATTTTTCATGAAAGGATCAAAATGGCTTACGATCGTCGACTCTTTCTCAAAATTCGCTAACATAATCGCTTTAGAATCCCGAACAATAGTAGACATGAAAAAAGCAATCACAGAACACCTCAGAATATTCGGCAGACCACAAACCATAGTGTGCGATCAAGAACCAACCTTTAAATCAATCGACTTTGTCGGATTTTTGAATGATCTTGGCATCGAAATGCACTTTGCGAGTAATTCAAACTCGAATGGAATCGTAGAACGTTTTCATTCGACTTTGATCGAATTATACAGAACCTTGAAACATAAACACACCAACATTTCGCTTAATGACCAAATGAATATCATAACAGATATTTATAATAACACATATCATTCGGTCACTAAGAGAAAACCCCGCGAGCTCGTTTTCAACCAAAGAAACACGGTCGACATCGAAGAAATCACTGAAAACGCGAACAAACTTCAATCCGCAGTGAAATTAGAACTTGACAAAAGGAAAGCAGCGTACGAAAAACAGCACGAAAACAATAAAAAACCACCCCAACTTCATACAAACGATAATAAATATATTAAAATAACGCAACGACTTAACAAAGATCGAGATCCTTATAAAATAGCAACCGTACTAACAGACAACGATTTAACTTTTACCGATAAAAACAACATAAAAATTCACAAAAATCGCTTGAAATCCTAAAGGAATAATAATACTAATTTGATAAACAACTTTACATTTCCTTGCAGACTGTTCGCCCTTACATCCGCAACGACGTATCAGGATGTATCAAATAACAATGGCTTAATAGTCTTTAAAATCAATCAAGTTAAAATTAAACTCGGATACGAAAGAATAATACATAAAATTAATATGAACGATATTAAAAATAATATCTTATACATAGAATAGCTAGCAAACACATTAAATACAACAACCCATCTCAAAAATACCCTTGATTACAAGTTAAAAATTGCGCACGCCAAAACCAACAGCTTATCTCCTAGGAGAAGTAGAAGAGGACTCATAGACGCTTTAGGTTCTACAATCAAATTCATAGCTGGAAATCCCGATCACGAAGATCTTTTGTTGATCAATCAAAATTTTGATAAACTCGAAACAACCTTGAATAAATTTATAACTAATGAATCAAAACAAATACGAATTAACAATCTCCTAGAAATCCATTTGAGCAATGTATCAAAAACATTAATAGATATCGAGGAATCAGTAAGAGAATCTCAAAATGAGCTAGGATATATCAACCTTATTTTTAACATAGATATTATTATAAGAATACTAGAAGATTTGGAAGAACAAATAACACTATCTAAACTAAACTTGATAAATAAAAATATACTTAGCCCAGCAGAAAAACTTTATATTTGGAATTTTCTAACTAAGCAAAACATAAGATTGACGTATGAAGACGAAATATTTGTTCACATCAATAGTATTGTCTCAATAAAAAGAAATCATTTTATTGTCATTGTAAAAATTCCGATAGTAGAAAATAGGGACTACGAACTACTGCAGTTAGAACCAGTCGGCGGAAACAGCTCGAAGATCAGCACGAACATAAAATACGTAGCAAAATATAAGGAAAAGCTCTTCCAACAATCCGGCAAATGCACGATATGCGAAAGAACAAAGGCAATCACCGACGAATGCATCTCCAATATTCTAAATAACTTCAAAGCAAAATGCATTTTTTCAAAACAAAAGGAAAACCCCGAAATCAGAGAAATAATTCCAGGGACCATAATAGTGGATACCACAGTAAGAATTAACATTTCGGACTCATGTGGCGACTCGAGAGAAATAACAACACCAACCATCATAGAAACTGAAAACTGTACAGTTAAAATAGGAAACAGTACATTCCACAACGTAAACAAAGTTATCGAACAGTTACAATTCATGACACCAATCTTTGGGAAAATTATAGAAGCCAAAGAACATATCCCCGATGCAGAAACACTTCACACCATCACCATAGACAACCTCGAAGAGTTGAACAAAATCAAAGTCCATTTGTCCAAAACACAAACCGTTGGAGGATCACTGTTGACCTCCTTACTCGTCCTTGCAATTCTCCTATTCTTTATTCGCAGATACTTGAAGAATAGGAAGACAAAACCCAATACCACTATTCCCTGCCAGATGCATGAAGCCACAGCAGATCCTAACCCAAAACCCACGGAAAAGGACGAATCACCATCCACCCCGCAACAACCATCAGAGGCAATGGTTGCGTAGTTGAAAAGTATGAAGAGTCAAACGAGGACGCTCGACACCTAGGGGGGAGGCGTTACGACGGGATCCCGCCCCCGCAGCATAGCAGCATAATCAGGAAACGCAACCCGAAACCAACGAGACGCGCATGCAGCATAATTGAAGATGAACCGCACGCGCGAGAGGTGCAATCCGAAACCCGCGAGCCACCACACACGGATGCTGACGCTGTAGTTCGTCCCAATAAAATAGGTTACTCTGGATTGCCTGAGTTAGTCCCAAATTGAATTCCAAAGTGTTAACACATAAGAAGACGTGTATTAAATGAGAGAATAAAGTTTTTTTATCCATCTCGATACCACGATCCTATCTTATATATATATATAATAGTCTTTAAAATCAATCAAGTTAAAATTAAACTCGGATACGAAAGAATAATACATAAAATTAATATGAACGATATTAAAAATAATATCTTATACATAGAATAGCTAGCAAACACATTAAATACAACAACCCATCTCAAAAATACCCTTGATTACAAGTTAAAAATTGCGCACGCCAAAACCAACAGCTTATCTCCTAGGAGAAGTAGAAGAGGACTCATAGACGCTTTAGGTTCTACAATCAAATTCATAGCTGGAAATCCCGATCACGAAGATCTTTTGTTGATCAATCAAAATTTTGATAAACTCGAAACAACCTTGAATAAATTTATAACTAATGAATCAAAACAAATACGAATTAACAATCTCCTAGAAATCCATTTGAGCAATGTATCAAAAACATTAATAGATATCGAGGAATCAGTAAGAGAATCTCAAAATGAGCTAGGATATATCAACCTTATTTTTAACATAGATATTATTATAAGAATACTAGAAGATTTGGAAGAACAAATAACACTATCTAAACTAAACTTGATAAATAAAAATATACTTAGCCCAGCAGAAAAACTTTATATATATATATATATATATATATATATATATATATATATATATATATATATATATATATATACAGGGAAACTTCGATATAACGTACACATTTTCAAAGTGTAAAGGAAAAACTTTTTCTATATATTTTTTCTGATAGAACAATGAATCATCTGTATAGTGATGCTAAAACAAGTTTTGTACCTTCAATCAATCATGAAATACAGCTGGTTTTGTTCTAAATGAATCAATCGTTAATCTACAGTACGAAGGGAAACATCATGAGAAAGGCTGGCTTCGTCCTTCTGATTAAAGTTATTCATTAACTTAACTAAAACAGTAACACAATAATGTATAATAATGTATAACGTTTGTGAGTACTTTATTATGCTTCGATATAACGTACAATTTTGAAAGTGAAATGTACGTTATATCGAAGTTTACCTGTATATATATATATATATATATATATATATATATATATATATATATATATATATATATATATATATATATATATATATATATATATATATATATATATATATATATATATATATATATATATATATATATATATATATATATATATATATATATATATATATATATATATATAGCGTAACGGCTCCGGTCATGCCTCAAGGAATTTTCTAAAATAATATTTTGCCGATGCCTTTGCGCGAACTACACGGGCGAGTAGCACCTAATAGCAAATCAAATGTCGAAGTTCGTGATATGGGTGCGTTCATCGCTATTCGGTTCGGCGTCGGTTTAACCCATTTATTACGGCAGTGTGCTCCGCCGAAGTGCTACCCCTGTACGGAGCACTGCGCCGAAAAGTATGCACATCGCGCTGGTGTGATCGAAGAGCAGTATGAATTTCATGTCGTCTAAAGACGACGCTCGTACACACAGCTCGTCGTGCGGATGTCGTCTATAGACGACGCTTGTAACGGAAGGGTTAACCATCAATAACTACGCTTGGCAACATTGACATCTGGCAATTTTCATATAAAATTTTTCCCCCGCATGTTAAAAGTGGTTTTTCATGTACATAAAAGCGCAGCGTAGTATGTCAACTGCTTCCCGGTTAGAAAATAAATGATCGTTAGAAAATAAATGAACGACCCGTCCAATTTCAAACGCTTATTGCTCATTCATTTCATGATGGATTGATGAGATGTTTGCATCATACGTTGTCGGCACTCCATAATAATTTTTCACATTGAATAAAATAATATATATCATGTAACTAACAATCGAACAATTAAAAAATCTCAACCACTATCCAAACAGAAGATACCTAGACCTGATTGATCGAAATTGACGTCATTTCTTTTTCGCGCCCGATTCGTTCGTTCACCGGCAAGCTGCATGACAATCGAGTAGGAGGCGCCTACTTCACACATACCAAATGATATAAAAGAATGGAGCGTTCGTGGATTTTATTCATTTTCACAACGGACGTGGAACGGACAACAGTGGAGAGCAGCAGCAGTGGACGCGGCTAATATATAGACGAGCATCGAGGCTGTGTGGTAAATAGGCTAGCTGTGCCTCACATCAAGCTTCTATGCCAGTATAAGCAGCGGCAAACTACTACTACTCTACTAGTGGCAGCAGCAAGCATCGCGAGCGGAGCATTTCGGGCACGCTCTCTCCATCAGAAGTGCGAGCACACGCTTCTTGGAATCGTGAAAGTGCAGCAGTGAACTTCAAGACGAGCATCGAATCTGAGCGGCCAACAATTGAGCTGTGTCTCATATCGAACTTAAGTGGCAGTAGCAGCAGCAGCGGCGGTAAACATCGAGGCTTCACATCAACAATCGAGCTGTGTCCCGCATCGGTCCAGTACTGATGGCAACAGCAAACATCATGAGCAGAAAGTTTTAGGCATGTTCTCTCTTTCTGCTGATGCTGCTGCTCAGTCAGATTTATCATTTTGTTCGACGCTCAGATCGGTGAACATATATGTTTTTAGTGTTTTAAGTGTGGTCACATCAGATCAACATCAACCAACATGACTTCATGCGGCAAGGAAGGCAAAGGAGGATCGAAGCGTATCGCAAGGTTTTACATGACAATATCCAGTGTATCAAACTCGCTATTCGCCGTTTAGCTCGACGTGATGGTGTCAACGAAAACCACCAAAATAAAAACAGAAATAAGCAGCAGCGGCTCCGAAAAAGCTACCGCTGCCAAAAAAACAACAGAAGTGAATTGTTGTTTTTGTTGCTCCATAAAGTTTTACGCGAGTAAATATGTCGGAATATATGCAATATGCAATATACGCAATATGAGCGCCAATCTCGTAAACGTGCCTCGGAGCTGAAACAACTTTCTATCACTGATACCGAAAGCTCGATTGTAACACTGGTGAAATGAACCAAAAATACCCAACAACCAAACCAAACGGCCCTTTTCAGGGCCATCAGATCACTATCAAAGAGTTTAACAATATATTTTTTCAAACATCCAAAATCAGCATGCGACGGATAGCCTAACGTAATCCTACGTCAACTATGCGGTCGTGTCTCGGACACAACCTTCTGTGACTTTTGATCCAAAAACTTGTTTCAATAGTCTTAAAATTGCTTTTAAAACAAGCTATTGAAATCACCAATCGGTATATAAGCGAGCGCCGCTCGGAAATCCACTCAGTTCTAATTGAACAGCGATTGGAGCATGTTGTCGCTGTTGTGGTGAAGCTCTTCATTTATCATGAAAGCGCGGATGAACGGTGTCACCAAGAGCCTGTTTGTGCACCTTAGGCCAGAAGGGAATCCATCAGGAGAGTGATGCTACAAACGGTTCCCCGAGAAGATCTCGAAGCAGCCGCTACACACACACACATACACGCACGGAATTCTTTCCGTTTGGATCGAGAAAGATCCGGAAAATAATCTGCCAGTTCCTCTAGGAATTTAAAAATACATTCATGTGAAAGAGTTTATTTGAATGTTTTCTATCCATGTAACACTGTGACCAAATATGTTTCAATCAAGTGCTATTAACAGATGGTTATCGAGTTAGCATTAACCACTGGTGGGCTTCCAGTATCGAGGAAAATGTGGAAATATCTAATCGTTACTGAAAATAATCTGCCAGTTCCTCTGGGCATTTAATATTACATTCATATGAAAGAGTTTATTTTAATGTTTTCTATCCATGTAACACTGTGACCAAATACATTAGGTTTTGTGATTTTTCAATCAATCGCAATCAACAGGATAGCTTCTGAAGATTATTCTTCCCCATCAGTAGGATATTTCCGTATCCAATATTAGATGTATAAAACCTTGTGCCTCCAACGTAACGCTCTCGTTTTCGAAGTTCTCCAAATATTCATTCATTCAGAATGAATTCAGATTCAACTTCATACAAATGATCTCTAAATCAACGATAGTCCTACGTCACCCTTGCGGTTATACCATAGATATAACCCACTTCCTGTTTTTTTCGATGTCAAACATTTTATTTTTTTGGATGTAACATCCATTGTTGCTAAAAACATTGCTTTGCACACTCGTACCATCCCACCAACTCCTGGGAGATAATATCTCACCGTGTACTCTCTTCTGGAATTAATAACCTGGAACAAACAAGTTAAATAAGAATTGAGATATCAAAATGTTCTGGTTGTAAGCTTACTGTATGGTTGGTCATATGTGTTACAGCGATGTGGCAGCTTAGGAACTGATTTTGGGCGGAAAATGATAGCATCAAAAAATGTTTCAAGATTTGCTTTCGTTTATTTTCCTGGTACTTGTCGCCACAGTGTAGTTTTGAACAAGAACATGCTTGCTTTACACTGCGTGCTGGAACCTTGGCTCCATTGTAACGGTTGTATTACAAGCCTTTTTCTTTTAGACTTCTGTTTTCTATTCGATTTGGAAAAGTTGTTTGCTTTTTAGGATGTGCGAGATTCTGTTTTTCTAAGTCTTCAAAACCAGGATCATCAATTGCTGCATGTCGGGAGGATGAACCTGTACATAAAAATAAGGATCAGTATAAAAACTTACAAGGTGTGATAACTGCCAACTGCTACTTGCCTAATGATTTTCTAGCTTTTATCACATTATTATGTTTAATCACAATGAAACCGTTTAATTTAAAAAGGTCTATTAATTTGGGACAAGCCTACAGACATACAAATATGCATACAAACACTTCAAGCTGTATAAAATTTGCTATATTGTGATTGCGGCCATCTTAGATTTGGATTTTTCATAAATAACTGTGCTCTGCTAGTCGAGCCCTTTCATTTGATACCCACATTGATGGGATTTTGACATAATATGTAGTCCGCCATCTGGTAGTGGTAGCCATATTGTATTTGCATTTTTTCTAGATAACCGTGTTTTACTAGTCAAGCCCTCTCATTTAATACCCATATTAATGAGGTTTTCAGAAAAAATGTATTCCGCCATTTTGTAGTGGAAGCCATCTCGGATTTGCATTTTTCATAAATATCCGTGTTCTATTAGTCAAGCCCTTTCTTTTGATACTTATAATGATAGAGTTTTGAGAAAATATGTAGTCCGCCATTTTGTAGTGGCAGTCATCTTGGATTTGCTTTTTTCATAAATAACTTTTCTTCTAGTCAAGCCCTTTCATTTGATATCCACATTGATGGGGTTTTGACATAATATGTAGTCCGCCATTTGGTAGTGGCAGCCATATTGGATTTGCATTTTTCATGAATAACTGTGTTCTACTAGTCAAACCCTTTCATTTTATACCCATATCAATGGAGTTTTGAAAAAATATGTAGTCCGCCATTTTGTAGTGGAAGCCATCTTGGATTTGCATTTTTCATAAATAACTGTGTTCTACTAGTTAAGCCCTTTCGATTGATACCCATATTAATGGAGTTTTGAGAAAATATGTAGTCCGCCATTTTGTAGTGGCTGCCAAATTGGATTTGCATTTTTCATAAATAACTGTGTTCTACTAGTCAAACCCTATCATTTGACACCCATATTAATGGAGTTTTGAGAAAATATGTAGTCCGCCATTTTGTAGTGGAAGCCATCTTGGATTTGCATTTTTCATAAATAACTGTGTTCTACTAGTCAAGCCCTTTCGATTGATACCCATATTAATGGAGTTTTGAGAAAATATGTAGTCATCCATTTTGTAGTGGCAGCTATCTTGGGTTTGCTTTTGACGTAGAACTACGTCTTTCATTAAGGGTGTCAAACCAGAAAACAAGTCACGTTTTTATGAAATAATGTTAACGTTAATAACTATTTTTGCCGCGAACGGATTTTGGCGATTTACATACTAAACGAATCGAAAATTCCCTAAGATTTGTTTAATATGATATACATTAGAATCCCCTGGTTTGTAAATGGTTAAAATTCATGAAAACTTCAAGCGTTTCCATTTTCCCATACATTTGTTCTGTCCATTTGTGTACTTTCCCGAACAGAGCTGTCAATAACGAGCAACGAAGGGGAAATCGTAAGATATAAAGTCTCCGTGAACAAAGGAAACAAAGAAGAATGAAGGGGAACACTTGCCTAGAGTATAAACAGTCGATCTCGCTGAGGCAAACTTTCAGTCTCGTTCTGTATTCAAACCAATGAACATCGCTTGTTCTTCTTTGTTTTGCATCATCACATGTTTTCGTTTCGGATTGAGCTGTGTACGCCACCAAATTATTCACTTGTCTCTGGAATTGCAATCATTACATCAAACTGACGCCATTGCATTAAGGTTCTAAGCTACACAATTGTATGGGGAATCATCAAGTTAGGCTATCGTCGGATCGCCAAGAAAATAAATGTTCTGGAATTTTGCCTGTAATTTGGTTTCGCATGACTGGAGCAAAACACTCTCAACCAATGATGACAGCTACGCTAATCGAAACCAGCAATATTAAAAGAAAAAGCTTCTGTTGAGATTGCGCTCTTCTCAACACGGAGATAAGTGTGTGTATATTTAGTTGCTTCAAGCCATCGATATATGAAGATTTGTGTGCGTACGTGCGTGCTTTATAATCCGTACGTGAAAATAGTGCATCTTCTCTGCGCTGAAATCCCATTTGTATCTGCTCTCGTGTGCAATGGCCCTGTCACGATGCAACAATCGCGTAATTTTTGATGCTATGATTTTTAGTGGTGCAAATTATGCAGTCATAATGATAAATATAAACAAGGAGGGGAGCCAGCGGGAATGCAATATTCGCGCTAGGGTATAAGTAATGAATCTCTGCTGAGGCAAATATTCAGTATTTTTCCAAACAGTCAACATTGTTTCTTTTCCGTCTTCATAAGGGCTCCGTTGGTGCATTTGACATTCCATCAATGCATTAAACTGACGTTATGGCGAAGTAGGCGTTAAGGTTGTGCGTCAAAAAATTATTTGGGGAATACCAAGTACCTTGAATGTTGTACTGGAATGTTATAAGTTAACTGCCTTACACTAGGATTGCATTTGCGCTAATCTTGATCATACTGGTGCAATGCTACTGTTTTCGAGGTTGTTGATATTAACAAAAAGAGTTTATTTCGCTTGTTTAGTCACGAAGAAAGTAAATGTCGTTCTGGAATTTTGTATGTGATTAGGTTTCGCTTGCCAGTAGCAAAACTTCCTCCACTAAGGGTGACAGCTGCGCTTATCTCGAGCATGAGAAAGTAATGCAACTTTATTCGAGGCCAGTAATATTAATAGAAGCGTTTCTTTTGAGAATAGCTCAAAATGATGAGAAGTGTTCATATTCCTAATAGTTTCAAGGCACCTGTATGAATGCTATGTCGAACGCTTGTTTGGTGCGTGATTTATGTTGTACGAACGATGCCTAGATGTGCAATTCCACTGAGGCAATACTAAATAACATGTAGCATGATATTTGATCCTTGCAAGTTTTGTCATTGTTGTCGTTTCCATGCGGTGCCAAAGATATATTGATGTAGTTATGAGATATGGAATAATGGTGCTGGTGCAACATGTATATAATCGAAATCGACTGTAGCCGAGTCTATGTCAATTGAAAAAAAGGCCTCCGAAATAACGTTCAAGGTAAATTCTCAATGCATAGACATGAAATAAATTGCGACATACGATCAGCTAATATACTGTTCTGCGAGGGCAAGAATGAATCATCAATCAATTATCGTGATTCTACAATGAAAAAAACATTTCAGAGATTGTTCTACTAAGCAGTTGTTCCTAAAATTTCACAGCATTATAGAATAATAACCGAAGTTATAAACAAGCGACTTATATAAAATAACAGCGTAGTTCTACGTCAATAACGCGGTCGTATCTTGGAAACAACCTCCTATAATTTTTTGTCATAAATAACTGTGCTCTACTAGTCAAGCCCTTTTATTTGATACCCACATTGATGGGGTTTTGACATAATATGTAGTCCGCCATTTGGTAGTGGCACCCATCTTGAAGCTAAGGGATGTTCAATCGTCTGTGACCGACATTTGGCGCTTCGCGAAGAACTTCAGCGGTGACGTCAGTAGTTCGGAATTGGAGGTTCGTTTGGAGAAGTTGAACCAGTTGTGGGATGAATATGGAGCGGTGCTGGTCGAGGTCAGGGCTCATAACGACTTCGAAGTCTCGGAAAGTCTGGATACGGAACGGCAGGAATTCAGCGATCACTACTACGAGGCGAAGTCATTTCTAGTGGATAAATTGAGGAATTCCATTCGGACTGGGACGCAATCTGGGCAGAGTACATTGGACCGAGTTCGTCTGCCCCAAATAACGTTACAAACCTTCGGTGGAAGCTTTGAGGAATGGCTGAGCTTCAAGGATTTGTATATTTCGCTGATCCACTCAAGAGGAGACCTGTCGGAAGTAGAGAAATTCTACTATTTGAAGGGATGCCTACAAGGGTGCCGAGGAGGCTGATCGACCCTCTCCAGATCACTAGCGGAAACTACAGAATCGCCTGGAATATACTCATGGAACGGTACGACAACAACAAACAAATGAAGAAGCGGCAGATAGAATCGCTTTCCATTTGCCGTCGCTCACAACGGAATCATCTGAAGAGTTGCACGCTCTGTTGGATGGTTTGGAGAGAACAATTCAGTCGTTGGATCAGATAGTAAAACCGTCTGAATATAAGGATTTGTTGCTGATCAGCTTGACCACCGCACGCCTCGATCCAGTGACGCGCCGTGATTGGGAAGATTTCTCGTGTACCAAGGATCAGGACACCTTAAAGGATTTACTCGATTTCCTGCAGCGAAGAATAGGTGTTCCTTACCGGCAAAGGAGAGCCAACCAAAATTTCCAATAAAACAAAGGTGGAAAACACATAGGGTTAGCTGTAACTTAGTGCAACCTATCGGAAGCCGCTGTATAGCCTGTGCAGCATATCATTCGCTTCATACTTGCAAGATATTCCGGCGAATGACGGTGAGGGACAGGGAGATATTCCTACGGCGTCGTTATCTCTGTCGAAATTGTCTGAAACGGAGTCATCAGGCAAGGAACTGCCGATCGGAACAAACGTGCGGAAGGTGTGAGGGTCGACACAATTCAATGATGTGTTACGGATTAGAAGGACATACTCCACCATGGTCCGACACATCTTCAAGTCACATCAATCGTACGGCACTTAGAAAAACCTCTAGAAATTCTACTCCGAAAATCTCGAAGGTAGCGAGCTCGAGGAAATCCATTACGAATAACCAGGAACAAACAAATAGGGAGTTTAACTCAACGCCATTGTATGCGGCTAATGTTTCGGCACGAAAAGAGTGCCCGGCAAGTGCTATCACGAATATCGAGAACGATTTAATTCGGTCAACTCAACGGTATCAAGGGAAAAAACCAATCAAATACCATGTTCACGGAACCAGAATAGGGTACATTGATCCAGCAATGGGCGGAACAAAGGACTTTGCATTACGGAGGGTTCAATCACATATGCCTGAACTGGCAACCAATTTTGACAAACGGGAACCAACGAATTGGTGGACACGTATTATACAGCCCAAGGATGGCTGTAGGTGGAAACAGCCTTGGTCTTCTACGGTGGGTGAGAGCCAGGAAAGGCTCAACATTCACCATTCCAGTTGAATTCAGGTGGTTAGGCGATCATATACAAATAGATCCAGACTCACGATATGCGGCCTAATGAGTTTGCCAATTTGGAAGGCGATTATTTCTTCACTCTGCCAGTCCAAATGGATTTCTACTAAGAGAGCAATGCATCCTATTACCTTTCCTACAACCCATCCCTGTCGAAGAGGAGTTCTATCTCTTTTCAGAAATTGGCAATTTCAGGGTGGAGGCGATCTGGCGTAGGGGTAACATCCATGCCTCTCACGCTAAAGGTCACGAGTTCAATTCTCACTCCCGACATTCTTCCAAAAATGGAAGTAAAAAGTGATGAACCAGCCAAATGAGTTGAAAATCATTATAATACAGATAAAAAAAAAAATTCAGGGTGGGTGAGGATGTTTGCGCGTAGCACGGGCACCCTGCTACTACCCTGACCAGGAATTCCCCACGTCAGCTGTTTCGTCGCACAAAACCCAAAGATTTGCAGACACATCGTAGACAAACTAACGGGAAATAACAGCTGATGAGGAACAACTGTAACTGTGCTTATCAGCGTCTCCACACGTGTACCAGAGCAGGAAGGAACGAATACAACTAACTGGTCTTTCGCTCGTATTGGGTTTTCGTTCACCGCTGTGAGGTCATCCTAGCATTCACCACTACGTATACGATCACAGCGTTGGAAACAATCAGCATTCGTCCGAAGCTCGATCGGCAGAAAACATCGCACGTGATGGAGACCAACACAGGCATCGACAGAGCGCAGAAAATTGGGATGCTGCTGCGGACCATTAAAATTACTCGCGGCGAAGTTTATGTTCCGTTCCTTTGTAAATATGTTGTAATGTTGTGAAATATTATTGTTAAATATATGTAACCTGTGAATTGTGATGAATTATACGTGTTTAAACCCAGCACTTTGTATATGCACCTACAATGAGCTATCGAGTTTGGATTTTTACGGCTAGGCTCCCCAACATATTGTTTTTCGATACTTTGCTCTTCACGAAGTAACGTAGATTGAAAATGCAGAACCCACAGTTTTGAAGTTATCGTTGGAGTTTCTGGATTTCACCATTACAGAATTGATCGCTGACGTAGATCATCTTCAGAACTAGGTTGGCTTCCAATGGATGTAACTTTTCTTCATTTATTTACGGTTGATAAATAGTTGTTCGCATTTTTCAAACAATCTTCATATTGTTTGTCGATACTTTGCTCTTTACGAAGTAACGAAGATTGAAAATGCTGAACCCACAGTTCAGTCTTCAATGCTGAACACGTTTCATTCGCTACATCTTTGGTTTCCCGAAGATGGTCAATTGGTTCGCTTGAGTTCAATCAACAACAATCAACAATCACAAAACCAAATGTATTTGGTTGCAGTGTCATATGGATAGAAAACATTAGAATAAACTCTTTCGCATCAATGTATTTTTCAATTCCCAGGGGAACTGGCAGATTATTTTTCAGCAACGATTAGATTTTTCCCGATTTTCCTCGATACTCGAAGCCCACCAGTTGTTAATGTAAGGAAGGAAGGTATTGTATTATAGAGACTTTAAACTTTTGTAGTTCATTCGTCTCTAGCCTTGAGAAAGGCCCTTTGAAAACTCTACTCTATTCTACTCCAGCGCTACCACCTCCGCCCTCTTGCCTTGAGAAAGGCACTCGATCCCTCGCCGTCCAGCCCGTCCAGCAACGATGTTGTCAGTCGGTGTCCACACAAAGAATGGTGGTTAATGTCACTCGATAACCACCTGTTAATGGCACTTAATTGAAAAATATTTGGTCGCAGTGTTACATGGATAAAAAACAGGAAGTGGGTTATATCTATGGTATAACCGCAAGGGTGACGTAGGACTATCGTTGATTTAGAGATCATTTGTATGAAGTTGAATCTGAATTCATTCTGAATGAATGAATATTTGGAGAACTTCGAAAACGAGAGCGTTACGTTGGAGGCACAAGGTTTTATGCATCCAATATTGGATACGGAAATATCCTACTGATGGGGAAGAATAATCTTCAGAAGCTATCCTGTTGATTGCGATTGATTGAAAAACCACAAAACCAAATGTATTTGGTCACAGTGTTACATGGATAGAAAACATTCAATTAAACTCTTTCACATGAATATATTTTGAAAATTCCCAAAGGAACTGGCAGATTATTTTCAGTAACGATTAGATATTTCCACATTTTCCTCGATACTGGAAGCCCACCAGTGGTTAATGCCAACTCGATAACCACCTGTTAATAGCACTTGATTGAAACATATTTGGTCACAGTGTTACATGGATAGAAAACATTCAATTAAACTCTTTCACATGAATATATTTTGAAAATTCCCAGAGGAACTGGCAGATTATTTTCAGTAACGATTAGTTATTTCCACATTTTCCTCGATACTGGAAGCCCACCAGTGGTTAATGCCAACTCGATAACCACATGTTAATAGAACTTGATTGAAACATATTTGGTCACAGTGTTACATGGATAGAAAACATTCAATTAAATTCATTCACATGAATATATTTTGAAAATTCCCAAAGGAACTGGCAGATTATTTTCAGTAACGATTAGATATTTCCACATTTTCCTCGATACTGGAAGCCCACCAGTGGTTAATGCCAACTCGATAACCACCTGTTAATAGCACTTGATTGAAACATATTTGGTCACAGTGTTACATGGATAGAAAACATTAAATTAAACTCTTTCACATGAATATATTTTGAAAATTCCCAAAGGAACTGGCAGATTATTTTCAGTAACGATTAGATATTTCCACATTTTCCTCGATACTGGAAGCCCACCAGTGGTTAATGCCAACTCGATAACCACCTGTTAATAGCACTTGATTGAAACATATTTGGTCACAGTGTTACATGGATAGAAAACATTCAATTAAACTCTTTCACATGAATATATTTTGAAAATTCCCAGAGGAACTGGCAGATTATTTTCAGTAACGATTAGTTATTTCCACATTTTCCTCGATACTGGAAGCCCACCAGTGGTTAATGCCAACTCGATAACCACCTGTTAATAGCACTTGATTGAAACATATTTGGTCACAGTGTTACATGGATAGAAAACATTCAATTAAATTCATTCACATGAATATATTTTGAAAATTCCCAAAGGAACTGGCAGATTATTTTCAGTAACGATTAGATATTTCCACATTTTCCTCGATACTGGAAGCCCACCAGTGGTTAATGCCAACTCGATAACCACCTGTTAATAGCACTTGATTGAAACATATTTGGTCACAGTGTTACATGGATAGAAAACATTAAATTAAACTCTTTCACATGAATATATTTTGAAAATTCCCAGTGGAACTGGCAGATTATTTTCAGTAACGATTAGTTATTTCCACATTTTCCTCGATACTGGAAGCCCACCAGTGGTTAATACCAACTCGATAACCACCTGTTAATAGCACTTGATTGAAACATATTTGGTCACAGTGTAACATGGATAGAAAACATTCAATTAAACTCTTTCACATGAATATATTTTGAAAATTCCCAGAGGAACTGGCAGATTATTTTCAGTAACGATTAGATATTTCCACATTTTCCTCGATACTGGAAGCCCACCAGTGGTTAATGCCAACTCGATAACCACCTGTTAATAGCCGCGCGTGTATGTGTGTGTAGCGATGTCTTCCCAGGGAACCGTTTGTGGCATCACTCTCCTCCTGATAGATTCCCTTCTGGCCTAGGGTGCACAAACAGGCTCTTGGTGACACCGTTCATCCGCGCTTTCATGATAAATAAAGAGCTTCACCGCAACAGCGACAACATGCTCCAATCGCTGTTCAATTAGAACTGAGTGGATTTCCGAGCGCCGCTCGCTTATATACCGATTGGTGATTTCAATAGCCTGTTTTGAAAGCAATTTTAAGACTATTGAAACAAGTTTTTGGATCAAAAAGTAACAAGTATATAACGCGTAGACATTTTATCTTTCGAATGAAGTGTTTATCATACCATTTCGTTCAGTTGTTTAGGAGCTATTAACGCTCAAAATCTCGGTCTCCGGCGTAACGCTTTCGTTTTCGAAACTTTGATTTTACACCCCGGTATAGAAATGAAAGACGTAGTCCTACGTCAAAACATTAAAATGAACTCTTTCGCATGAATGTATTTTTCAGTACCCAGGGGAACTGGCAGATTATTTTGCTGAATGGCATCCAAACGAAGAGTTCCGCGCGTGTATGTGTGTGTGTGGCGGCTGCTCCGATCTCTTCCCGGGGAACCATTTGCGGCGTCACTCTCCTCCTGATGGATTCCCTTCTGGCCTAAGGTGCACAAACAGGCTCTAGGTGACACCGTTCATTCGCGCTTTCATGATAAACGAAGAGCTTCACCACAACAGCGACAACATGCTCCAATCGCTGTTCAATTAGAACTGAGTGGATTTCCGAGTGGCGCTCGCTTATATACCGATTGGTGTATTCAATAGCCTGTTTTGAAATCAATTTTAAGACTATTGAAACAAGTTTTTGGATCAAAAAGTAACAAGTATATAACGCGTAGACATTTTATCTTTCGAATGAAGTGTTCATCATACCATTTCGTTCAGTTGTTTAGGAGCTATTAATGCTCAAAATCTCGGTCTCCGGCGTAACGCTTTCGTTTTCGAAACTTTGATTTTACACCCCGGTATAGAAATGAAAGACGTAGTCCTAGGTCAAAAAATTAACGAAACATTGGTCGCAGTCTCACACATGCGTAATTCTCGAGCTAGCCAGTCAGCTTAAAAATCCTCGCTCCGCTGCCGTAACGACAAGGTGCTACTGACATTCAACCGATTCGGACGTGTTTTTAGCGCTCTTGTAAAAGAGTACGGAAAAATAAGAGTTTTCTCGCACAACTAGTCAAATGCTTACAGCAGCCATTCTGAAGGCTTGATTAGTCCTAAATACAATTTAAATTTTCAGCATAGCAACCGGAGGATGGCAGAAGAGGACATCAGCCAAACTTTCACTGCGGTGGTGGTGCTCACCGGATTCTTCCAAAAATGGAAGTAAAAAGTGATGAACCAGCCAAATGAGTTGAAAATCATTATAATACAGATTAAAAAAAAAAAATTCAGGGTGGGTGAGGATGTTTGCGCGTAGCACGGGCACCCTGCTACTACCCTGACCAGGAATTCCCCACGTCAGCTGTTTCGTCGCACAAAACCCAAAGATTTGCAGACACATCGTAGACAAACTAACGGGAAATAACAGCTGATGAGGAACAACTGTAACTGTGCTCATCAGCGTCTCCACACGTGTACCAGAGCAGGAAGGAACGAATACAACTAACTGGTCTTTCGCTCGTATTGGGTTTTCGTTCACCGCTGTGAGGTCATCCTAGCATTCACCACTACGTATACGATCACAGCGTTGGAAACAATCAGCATTCGTCTGAAGCTCGATCGGCAGAAAACATCGCACGTGATGGAGACCAACACAGGCATCGACAGAGCGCAGAAAATTGGGATGCTGCTGCGGACCATTAAAATTACTCGCGGCGAAGTTTATGTTCCGTTCCTTTGTAAATATGTTGTAATGTTGTGAAATATTATTGTTAAATATATGTAACCTGTGAATTGTGATGAATTATACGTGTTTAAACCCAGCACTTTGTATATGCACCTACAATGAGCTATCGAGTTTGGATTTTTACGGCTAGGCTCCCCAACATATTGTTTTTCGATACTTTGCTCTTCACGAAGTAACGTAGATTGAAAATGCAGAACCCACAGTTTTGAAGTTGTCGTTGGAGTTTCTGGATTTCACCATTACAGAATTGATCGCTGACGTAGATCATCTTCAGAACTAGGTTGGCTTCCAATGGATGTAACTTTTCTTCATTTATTTACGGTTGATAAATAGTTGTTCGCATTTTTCAAACAATCTTCATATTGTTTGTCGATACTTTGCTCTTTACGAAGTAACGAAGATTGAAAATGCTGAACCCACAGTTCAGTCTTCAATGCTGAACACGTTTCATTCGCTACATCTTTGGTTTCCCGAAGATGGTCAATTGGTTCGCTTGAGTTCAATCAACAACAATCAACAATCACAAAACCAAATGTATTTGGTTGCAGTGTCATATGGATAGAAAACATTAGAATAAACTCTTTCGCATCAATGTATTTTTCAATTCCCAGGGGAACTGGCAGATTATTTTTCAGCAACGATTAGATTTTTCCCGATTTTCCTCGATACTCGAAGCCAACCAGTTGTTAATGTAAGGAAGGAAGGTATTGTATTATAGAGACTTTAAACTTTTGTAGTTCATTCGTCTCTAGCCTTGAGAAAGGCCCTTTGAAAACTCTACTCTATTCTACTCCAGCGCTACCACCTCCGCCCTCTTGCCTTGAGAAAGGCACTCGATCCCTCGCCGTCCAACCCGTCCAGCAACGATGTTGTCAGTCGGTGTCCACACAAAGAATGGTGGTTAATGTCACTCGATAACCACCTGTTAATGGCACTTAATTGAAAAATATTTGGTCGCAGTGTTACATGGATAAAAAACAGGAAGTGGGTTATATCTATGGTATAACCGCAAGGGTGACGTAGGACTATCGTTGATTTAGAGATCATTTGTATGAAGTTGAATCTGAATTCATTCTGAATGAATGAATATTTGGAGAACTTCGAAAACGAGAGCGTTACGTTGGAGGCACAAGGTTTTATGCATCCAATATTGGATACGGAAATATCCTACTGATGGGGAAGAATAATCTTCAGAAGCTATCCTGTTGATTGCGATTGATTGAAAAACCACAAAACCAAATGTATTTGGTCACAGTGTTACATGGATAGAAAACATTCAATTAAACTCTTTCACATGAATATATTTTGAAAATTCCCAAAGGAACTGGCAGATTATTTTCAGTAACGATTAGATATTTCCACATTTTCCTCGATACTGGAAGCCCACCAGTGGTTAATGCCAACTCGATAACCACCTGTTAATAGCACTTGATTGAAACATATTTGGTCACAGTGTTACATGGATAGAAAACATTCAATTAAATTCATTCACATGAATATATTTTGAAAATTCCCAAAGGAACTGGCAGATTATTTTCAGTAACGATTAGATATTTCCACATTTTCCTCGATACTGGAAGCCCACCAGTGGTTAATGCCAACTCGATAACCACCTGTTAATAGCACTTGATTGAAACATATTTGGTCACAGTGTTACATGGATAGAAAACATTAAATTAAACTCTTTCACATGAATATATTTTGAAAATTCCCAGTGGAACTGGCAGATTATTTTCAGTAACGATTAGTTATTTCCACATTTTCCTCGATACTGGAAGCCCACCAGTGGTTAATACCAACTCGATAACCACCTGTTAATAGCACTTGATTGAAACATATTTGGTCACAGTGTAACATGGATAGAAAACATTCAATTAAACTCTTTCACATGAATATATTTTGAAAATTCCCAGAGGAACTGGCAGATTATTTTCAGTAACGATTAGATATTTCCACATTTTCCTCGATACTGGAAGCCCACCAGTGGTTAATGCCAACTCGATAACCACCTGTTAATAGCCGCGCGTGTATGTGTGTGTAGCGATGTCTTCCCAGGGAACCGTTTGTGGCATCACTCTCCTCCTGATAGATTCCCTTCTGGCCTAGGGTGCACAAACAGGCTCTTGGTGACACCATTCATCCGCGCTTTCATGATAAATAAAGAGCTTCACCGCAACAGCGACAACATGCTCCAATCGATGTTCAATTAGAACTGAGTGGATTTCCGAGCGCCGCTCGCTTATATACCGATTGGTGATTTCAATAGCCTGTTTTGAAAGCAATTTTAAGACTATTGAAACAAGTTTTTGGATCAAAAAGTAACAAGTATATAACGCGTAGACATTTTATCTTTCGAATGAAGTGTTTATCATACCATTTCGTTCAGTTGTTTAGGAGCTATTAACGCTCAAAATCTCGGTCTCCGGCGTAACGCTTTCGTTTTCGAAACTTTGATTTTACACCCCGGTATAGAAATGAAAGACGTAGTCCTACGTCAAAACATTAAAATGAACTCTTTCGCATGAATGTATTTTTCAGTACCCAGGGGAACTGGCAGATTATTTTGCTGAATGGCATCCAAACGAAGAGTTCCGCGCGTGTATGTGTGTGTGTGGCGGCTGCTCCGATCTCTTCCCGGGGAACCATTTGCGGCGTCACTCTCCTCCTGATGGATTCCCTTCTGGCCTAAGGTGCACAAACAGGCTCTTGGTGACACCGTTCATCCGCGCTTTCATGATAAATAAAGAGCTTCACCGCAACAGCGACAACATGCTCCAATCGATGTTCAATTAGAACTGAGTGGATTTCCGAGCGCCGCTCGCTTATATACCGATTGGTGATTTCAATAGCCTGTTTTGAAAGCAATTTTAAGACTATTGAAACAAGTTTTTGGATCAAAAAGTAACAAGTATATAACGCGTAGACATTTTATCTTTCGAATGAAGTGTTCATCATACCATTTCGTTCAGTTGTTTAGGAGCTATTAATGCTCAAAATCTCGGTCTCCGGCGTAACGCTTTCGTTTTCGAAACTTTGATTTTACACCCCGGTATAGAAATGAAAGACGTAGTCCTAGGTCAAAAAATTAACGAAACATTGGTCGCAGTCTCACACATGCGTAATTCTCGAGCTAGCCAGTCAGCTTAAAAATCCTCGCTCCGCTGCCGTAACGACAAGGTGCTACTGACATTCAACCGATTCGGACGTGTTTTTAGCGCTCTTGTAAAAGAGTACGGAAAAATAAGAGTTTTCTCGCACAACTAGTCAAATGCTTACAGCAGCCATTCTGAAGGCTTGATTAGTCCTAAATACAATTTAAATTTTCAGCATAGCAACCGGAGGATGGCAGAAGAGGACATCAGCCAAACTTTCACTGCGGTGGTGGTGCTCACCGGATTCTTCCAAAAATGGAAGTAAAAAGTGATGAACCAGCCAAATGAGTTGAAAATCATTATAATACAGATTAAAAAAAAAAATTCAGGGTGGGTGAGGATGTTTGCGCGTAGCACAGGCACCCTGCTACTACCCTGACCAGGAATTCCCCACGTCAGCTGTTTCGTCGCACAAAACCCAAAGATTTGCAGACACATCGTAGACAAACTAACGGGAAATAACAGCTGATGAGGAACAACTGTAACTGTGCTCATCAGCGTCTCCACACGTGTACCAGAGCAGGAAGGAACGAATACAACTAACTGGTCTTTCGCTCGTATTGGGTTTTCGTTCACCGCTGTGAGGTCATCCTAGCATTCACCACTACGTATACGATCACAGCGTTGGAAACAATCAGCATTCGTCTGAAGCTCGATCGGCAGAAAACATCGCACGTGATGGAGACCAACACAGGCATCGACAGAGCGCAGAAAATTGGGATGCTGCTGCGGACCATTAAAATTACTCGCGGCGAAGTTTATGTTCCGTTCCTTTGTAAATATGTTGTAATGTTGTGAAATATTATTGTTAAATATATGTAACCTGTGAATTGTGATGAATTATACGTGTTTAAACCCAGCACTTTGTATATGCACCTACAATGAGCTATCGAGTTTGGATTTTTACGGCTAGGCTCCCCAACATATTGTTTTTCGATACTTTGCTCTTCACGAAGTAACGTAGATTGAAAATGCAGAACCCACAGTTTTGAAGTTGTCGTTGGAGTTTCTGGATTTCACCATTACAGAATTGATCGCTGACGTAGATCATCTTCAGAACTAGGTTGGCTTCCAATGGATGTAACTTTTCTTCATTTATTTACGGTTGATAAATAGTTGTTCGCATTTTTCAAACAATCTTCATATTGTTTGTCGATACTTTGCTCTTTACGAAGTAACGAAGATTGAAAATGCTGAACCCACAGTTCAGTCTTCAATGCTGAACACGTTTCATTCGCTACATCTTTGGTTTCCCGAAGATGGTCAATTGGTTCGCTTGAGTTCAATCAACAACAATCAACAATCACAAAACCAAATGTATTTGGTTGCAGTGTCATATGGATAGAAAACATTAGAATAAACTCTTTCGCATCAATGTATTTTTCAATTCCCAGGGGAACTGGCAGATTATTTTTCAGCAACGATTAGATTTTTACCGATTTTCCTCGATACTCGAAGCCAACCAGTTGTTAATGTAAGGAAGGAAGGTATTGTATTATAGAGACTTTAAACTTTTGTAGTTCATTCGTCTCTAGCCTTGAGAAAGGCCCTTTGAAAACTCTACTCTATTCTACTCCAGCGCTACCACCTCCGCCCTCTTGCCTTGAGAAAGGCACTCGATCCCTCGCCGTCCAGCCCGTCCAGCAACGATGTTGTCAGTCGGTGTCCACACAAAGAATGGTGGTTAATGTCACTCGATAACCACCTGTTAATGGCACTTAATTGAAAAATATTTGGTCGCAGTGTTACATGGATAAAAAACAGGAAGTGGGTTATATCTATGGTATAACCGCAAGGGTGACGTAGGACTATCGTTGATTTAGAGATCATTTGTATGAAGTTGAATCTGAATTCATTCTGAATGAATGAATATTTGGAGAACTTCGAAAACGAGAGCGTTACGTTGGAGGCACAAGGTTTTATGCATCCAATATTGGATACGGAAATATCCTACTGATGGGGAAGAATAATCTTCAGAAGCTATCCTGTTGATTGCGATTGATTGAAAAACCACAAAACCAAATGTATTTGGACACAGTGTTACATGGATAGAAAACATTCAATTAAACTCTTTCACATGAATATATTTTGAAAATTCCCAAAGGAACTGGCAGATTATTTTCAGTAACGATTAGATATTTCCACATTTTCCTCGATACTGGAAGCCCACCAGTGGTTAATGCCAACTCGATAACCACCTGTTAATAGCACTTGATTGAAACATATTTGGTCACAGTGTTACATGGATAGAAAACATTCAATTAAATTCATTCACATGAATATATTTTGAAAATTCCCAAAGGAACTGGCAGATTATTTTCAGTAACGATTAGATATTTCCACATTTTCCTCGATACTGGAAGCCCACCAGTGGTTAATGCCAACTCGATAACCACCTGTTAATAGCACTTGATTGAAACATATTTGGTCACAGTGTTACATGGATAGAAAACATTAAATTAAACTCTTTCACATGAATATATTTTGAAAATTCCCAGTGGAACTGGCAGATTATTTTCAGTAACGATTAGTTATTTCCACATTTTCCTCGATACTGGAAGCCCACCAGTGGTTAATACCAACTCGATAACCACCTGTTAATAGCCGCGCGTGTATGTGTGTGTAGCGATGTCTTCCCAGGGAACCGTTTGTGGCATCACTCTCCTCCTGATAGATTCCCTTCTGGCCTAGGGTGCACAAACAGGCTCTTGGTGACACCGTTCATCCGCGCTTTCATGATAAATAAAGAGCTTCACCGCAACAGCGACAACATGCTCCAATCGATGTTCAATTAGAACTGAGTGGATTTCCGAGCGCCGCTCGCTTATATACCGATTGGTGATTTCAATAGCCTGTTTTGAAAGCAATTTTAAGACTATTGAAACAAGTTTTTGGATCAAAAAGTAACAAGTATATAACGCGTAGACATTTTATCTTTCGAATGAAGTGTTTATCATACCATTTCGTTCAGTTGTTTAGGAGCTATTAACGCTCAAAATCTCGGTCTCCGGCGTAACGCTTTCGTTTTCGAAACTTTGATTTTACACCCCGGTATAGAAATGAAAGACGTAGTCCTACGTCAAAACATTAAAATGAACTCTTTCGCATGAATGTATTTTTCAGTACCCAGGGGAACTGGCTGATTATTTTGCTGAATGGCATCCAAACGAAGAGTTCCGCGCGTGTATGTGTGTGTGTGGCGGCTGCTCCGATCTCTTCCCGGGGAACCATTTGCGGCGTCACTCTCCTCCTGATGGATTCCCTTCTGGCCTAAGGTGCACAAACAGGCTCTAGGTGACACCGTTCATTCGCGCTTTCATGATAAACGAAGAGCTTCACCACAACAGCGACAACATGCTCCAATCGCTGTTCAATTAGAACTGAGTGGATTTCCGAGTGGCGCTCGCTTATATACCGATTGGTGTATTCAATAGCCTGTTTTGAAATCAATTTTAAGACTATTGAAACAAGTTTTTGGATCAAAAAGTAACAAGTATATAACGCGTAGACATTTTATCTTTCGAATGAAGTCATACCATTTCGTTCAGTTGTTTAGGAGCTATTAATGCTCAAAATCTCGGTCTCCGGCGTAACGCTTTCGTTTTCGAAACTTTGATTTTACACCCCGGTATAGAAATGAAAGACGTAGTCCTAGGTCAAAAAATTAACGAAACATTGGTCGCAGTCTCACACATGCGTAATTCTCGAGCTAGCCAGTCAGCTTAAAAATCCTCGCTCCGCTGCCGTAACGACAAGGTGCTACTGACATTCAACCGATTCGGACGTGTTTTTAGCGCTCTTGTAAAAGAGTACGGAAAAATAAGAGTTTTCTCGCACAACTAGTCAAATGCTTACAGCAGCCATTCTGAAGGCTTGATTAGTCCTAAATACAATTTAAATTTTCAGCATAGCAACCGGAGGATGGCAGAAGAGGACATCAGCCAAACTTTCACTGCGGTGGTGGTGCTCACCGGATTCTTCCAAAAATGGAAGTAAAAAGTGATGAACCAGCCAAATGAGTTGAAAATCATTATAATACAGATTAAAAAAAAAAAATTCAGGGTGGGTGAGGATGTTTGCGCGTAGCACGGGCACCCTGCTACTACCCTGACCAGGAATTCCCCACGTCAGCTGTTTCGTCGCACAAAACCCAAAGATTTGCAGACACATCGTAGACAAACTAACGGGAAATAACAGCTGATGAGGAACAACTGTAACTGTGCTCATCAGCGTCTCCACACGTGTACCAGAGCAGGAAGGAACGAATACAACTAACTGGTCTTTCGCTCGTATTGGGTTTTCGTTCACCGCTGTGAGGTCATCCTAGCATTCACCACTACGTATACGATCACAGCGTTGGAAACAATCAGCATTCGTCTGAAGCTCGATCGGCAGAAAACATCGCACGTGATGGAGACCAACACAGGCATCGACAGAGCGCAGAAAATTGGGATGCTGCTGCGGACCATTAAAATTACTCGCGGCGAAGTTTATGTTCCGTTCCTTTGTAAATATGTTGTAATGTTGTGAAATATTATTGTTAAATATATGTAACCTGTGAATTGTGATGAATTATACGTGTTTAAACCCAGCACTTTGTATATGCACCTACAATGAGCTATCGAGTTTGGATTTTTACGGCTAGGCTCCCCAACATATTGTTTTTCGATACTTTGCTCTTCACGAAGTAACGTAGATTGAAAATGCAGAACCCACAGTTTTGAAGTTGTCGTTGGAGTTTCTGGATTTCACCATTACAGAATTGATCGCTGACGTAGATCATCTTCAGAACTAGGTTGGCTTCCAATGGATGTAACTTTTCTTCATTTATTTACGGTTGATAAATAGTTGTTCGCATTTTTCAAACAATCTTCATATTGTTTGTCGATACTTTGCTCTTTACGAAGTAACGAAGATTGAAAATGCTGAACCCACAGTTCAGTCTTCAATGCTGAACACGTTTCATTCGCTACATCTTTGGTTTCCCGAAGATGGTCAATTGGTTCGCTTGAGTTCAATCAACAACAATCAACAATCACAAAACCAAATGTATTTGGTTGCAGTGTCATATGGATAGAAAACATTAGAATAAACTCTTTCGCATCAATGTATTTTTCAATTCCCAGGGGAACTGGCAGATTATTTTTCAGCAACGATTAGATTTTTCCCGATTTTCCTCGATACTCGAAGCCAACCAGTTGTTAATGTAAGGAAGGAAGGTATTGTATTATAGAGACTTTAAACTTTTGTAGTTCATTCGTCTCTAGCCTTGAGAAAGGCCCTTTGAAAACTCTACTCTATTCTACTCCAGCGCTACCACCTACGCCCTCTTGCCTTGAGAAAGGCACTCGATCCCTCGCCGTCCAGCCCGTCCAGCAACGATGTTGTCAGTCGGTGTCCACACAAAGAATGGTGGTTAATGTCACTCGATAACCACCTGTTAATGGCACTTAATTGAAAAATATTTGGTCGCAGTGTTACATGGATAAAAAACAGGAAGTGGGTTATATCTATGGTATAACCGCAAGGGTGACGTAGAACTATCGTTGATTTAGAGATCATTTGTATGAAGTTGAATCTGAATTCATTCTGAATGAATGAATATTTGGAGAACTTCGAAAACGAGAGCGTTACGTTGGAGGCACAAGGTTTTATGCATCCAATATTGGATACGGAAATATCCTACTGATGGGGAAGAATAATCTTCAGAAGCTATCCTGTTGATTGCGATTGATTGAAAAACCACAAAACCAAATGTATTTGGTCACAGTGTTACATGGATAGAAAATATTCAATTAAACTCTTTCACATGAATATATTTTGAAAATTCCCAAAGGAACTGGCAGATTATTTTCAGTAACGATTAGATATTTCCACATTTTCCTCGATACTGGAAGCCCACCAGTGGTTAATGCCAACTCGATAACCACCTGTTAATAGCACTTGATTGAAACATATTTGGTCACAGTGTTACATGGATAGAAAACATTCAATTAAACTCTTTCACATGAATATATTTTGAAAATTCCCAGAGGAACTGGCAGATTATTTTCAGTAACGATTAGTTATTTCCACATTTTCCTCGATACTGGAAGCTCACCAGTGGTTAATGCCAACTCGATAACCACCTGTTAATAGCACTTGATTGAAACATATTTGGTCACAGTGTTACATGGATAGAAAACATTCAATTAAATTCATTCACATGAATATATTTTGAAAATTCCCAAAGGAACTGGCAGATTATTTTCAGTAACGATTAGATATTTCCACATTTTCCTCGATACTGGAAGCCCACCAGTGGTTAATGCCAACTCGATAACCACCTGTTAATAGCACTTGATTGAAACATATTTGGTCACAGTGTTACATGGATAGAAAACATTAAATTAAACTCTTTCACATGAATATATTTTGAAAATTCCCAGAGGAACTGGCAGATTATTTTCAGTAACGATTAGTTATTTCCACATTTTCCTCGATACTGGAAGCCCACCAGTGGTTAATTCCAACTCGATAACCACCTGTTAATAGCACTTGATTGAAACATATTTGGTCACAGTGTTACATGGATAGAAAACATTCAATTAAACTCTTTCACATGAATATATTTTGAAAATTCCCAAAGGAACTGGCAGATTATTTTCCAGCAATGATTAGATCTTTCCGGAACTTTCTCGATGCTGAATGGCATCCTAACGGAAAGAGTTCTGCGCGTGTATGTGTCGATCCTTCGCCGTCCACCTCCTCCAGCACGTTAGGCAACGATGTTGTCTTGTCGATGTCCTCACGAAAAATGAATGTGTCTCACCACCAGAATATCGCTTAAGTATGCTTTTTGTGTGTGATTGAATCGAGAGAACGTGTGGTTTACAATGGCAATTTGGAAGGCAAACTAGAGGGGAATGAACTCTCTGAGCTCGGAACTTTCGGCGACTGAGCAATAATCGATTGCGGGCGCATACAATATTGGATACGGAAATATCCTACTGATGGGGAAGAATAATCTTCTGAAGCTATCCTGTTAATTGCGATTGATTGAAAAACCACAAAACCAAATGTATTTGGTCACAGTGTTACATGGATAGAAAACATTCAATTAAACTCTTTCACATGAATATATTTTGAAAATTCCCAAAGGAACTGGCAGATTATTTTCAGTAACGATTAGATATTTCCACATTTTCCTCGATACTGGAAGCCCACCAGTGGTTAATGCCAACTCGATAACCACCTGTTAATAGCACTTGATTGAAACATATTTGGTCACAGTGTAACATGGATAGAAAACATTCAATTAAACTCTTTCACATGAATATATTTTGAAAATTCCCAAAGGAACTGGCAGATTATTTTCAGTAACGATTAGATATTTCCACATTTTCCTCGATACTGGAAGCCCACCAGTGGTTAATGCCAATTCGATAACCACCTGTTAATAGCCCTTGATTGAAACATATTTGGTCACAGTGTTACATGGATAGAAAACATTCAATTAAACTCTTTCACATGAATATATTTTAAAAATTCCCAAAGGAACTGGCAGATTATTTTCAGTAACGATTAGATATTTCCACATTTTCCTCGATACTGGAAGCCCACCAGTGGTTAATGCCAACTCGATAACCACCTGTTAATAGCACTTGATTGAAACATATTTGGTCACAGTGTAACATGGATAGAAAACATTCAATTAAACTCTTTCACATGAATATATTTTAAAAATTCCCAGAGGAACTGGCAGATTATTTTCAGTAACGATTAGATATTTCCACATTTTCCTTGATACTGGAAGCCCACCAGTGGTTAATGCCAACTCGATAACCACCTGTTAATAGCCGCGCGTGTATGTGTGTGTAGCGATGTCTTCCCAGGGAACCGTTTGTGGCATTACTCTCCTCCTGATAGATTCCCTTCTGGCCTAGGGTGCACAAACAGGCTCTTGGTGACACCGTTCATCCGCGCTTTCATGATAAATAAAGAGCTTCACCGCAACAGCGACAACATGCTCCAATCGCTGTTCAATTAGAACTGAGTGGATTTCCGAGCGCCGCTCGCTTATATACCGATTGGTGATTTCAATAGCCTGTTTTGAAAGCATTTTTAAGACTATTGAAACAAGTTTTTGGATCAAAAAGTAACAAGTGTATAACGCGTAGACATTTTATCTTTCGAATGAAGTGTTTATCATACCATTTCGTTCAGTTGTTTAGGAGCTATTAACGCTCAAAATCTCGGTCTCCGGCGTAACGCTTTCGTTTTCGAAACTTTGATTTTACACCCCGGTATAGAAATGAAAGACGTAGTCCTACGTCAAAACATTAAAATGAACTCTTTCGCATGAATGTATTTTTCAGTACCCAGGGGAACTGGCAGATTATTTTGCTGAATGGCATCCAAACGAAGAGTTCCGCGCGTGTATGTGTGTGTGTGGCGGCTGCTCCGATCTCTTCCCGGGGAACCATTTGCGGCGTCACTCTCCTCCTGATGGATTCCCTTCTGGCCTAAGGTGCACAAACAGGCTCTAGGTGACACCGTTCATTCGCGCTTTCATGATAAACGAAGAGCTTCACCACAACAGCGACAACATGCTCCAATCGCTGTTCAATTAGAACTGAGTGGATTTCCGAGTGGCGCTCGCTTATATACCGATTGGTGTATTCAATAGCCTGTTTTGAAATCAATTTTAAGACTATTGAAACAAGTTTTTGGATCAAAAAGTAACAAGTATATAACGCGTAGACATTTTATCTTTCGAATGAAGTGTTCATCATACCATTTCGTTCAGTTGTTTAGGAGCTATTAATGCTCAAAATCTCGGTCTCCGGCGTAACGCTTTCGTTTTCGAAACTTTGATTTTACACCCCGGTATAGAAATGAAAGACGTAGTCCTAGGTCAAAAAATTAACGAAACATTGGTCGCAGTCTCACACATGCGTAATTCTCGAGCTAGCCAGTCAGCTTAAAAATCCTCGCTCCGCTGCCGTAACGACAAGGTGCTACTGACATTCAACCGATTCGGACGTGTTTTTAGCGCTCTTGTAAAAGAGTACGGAAAAATAAGAGTTTTCTCGCACAACTAGTCAAATGCTTACAGCAGCCATTCTGAAGGCTTGATTAGTCCTAAATACAATTTAAATTTTCAGCATAGCAACCGGAGGATGGCAGAAGAGGACATCAGCCAAACTTTCACTGCGGTGGTGGTGCTCACCGGATTCTTCCAAAAATGGAAGTAAAAAGTAATGAACCAGCCAAATGAGTTGAAAATCATTATAATACAGATTAAAAAAAAAAAATTCAGGGTGGGTGAGGATGTTTGCGCGTAGCACGGGCACCCTGCTACTACCCTGACCAGGAATTCCCCACGTCAGCTGTTTCGTCGCACAAAACCCAAAGATTTGCAGACACATCGTAGACAAACTAACGGGAAATAACAGCTGATGAGGAACAACTGTAACTGTGCTCATCAGCGTCTCCACACGTGTACCAGAGCAGGAAGGAACGAATACAACTAACTGGTCTTTCGCTCGTATTGGGTTTTCGTTCACCGCTGTGAGGTCATCCTAGCATTCACCACTACGTATACGATCACAGCGTTGGAAACAATCAGCATTCGTCTGAAGCTCGATCGGCAGAAAACATCGCACGTGATGGAGACCAACACAGGCATCGACAGAGCGCAGAAAATTGGGATGCTGCTGCGGACCATTAAAATTACTCGCGGCGAAGTTTATGTTCCGTTCCTTTGTAAATATGTTGTAATGTTGTGAAATATTATTGTTAAATATATGTAACCTGTGAATTGTGATGAATTATACGTGTTTAAACCCAGCACTTTGTATATGCACCTACAATGAGCTATCGAGTTTGGATTTTTACGGCTAGGCTCCCCAACATATTGTTTTTCGATACTTTGCTCTTCACGAAGTAACGTAGATTGAAAATGCAGAACCCACAGTTTTGAAGTTGTCGTTGGAGTTTCTGGATTTCACCATTACAGAATTGATCGCTGACGTAGATCATCTTCAGAACTAGGTTGGCTTCCAATGGATGTAACTTTTCTTCATTTATTTACGGTTGATAAATAGTTGTTCGCATTTTTCAAACAATCTTCATATTGTTTGTCGATACTTTGCTCTTTACGAAGTAACGAAGATTGAAAATGCTGAACCCACAGTTCAGTCTTCAATGCTGAACACGTTTCATTCGCTACATCTTTGGTTTCCCGAAGATGGTCAATTGGTTCGCTTGAGTTCAATCAACAACAATCAACAATCACAAAACCAAATGTATTTGGTTGCAGTGTCATATGGATAGAAAACATTAGAATAAACTCTTTCGCATCAATGTATTTTTCAATTCCCAGGGGAACTGGCAGATTATTTTTCAGCAACGATTAGATTTTTCCCGATTTTCCTCGATACTCGAAGCCAACCAGTTGTTAATGTAAGGAAGGAAGGTATTGTATTATAGAGACTTTAAACTTTTGTAGTTCATTCGTCTCTAGCCTTGAGAAAGGCCCTTTGAAAACTCTACTCTATTCTACTCCAGCGCTACCACCTCCGCCCTCTTGCCTTGAGAAAGGCACTCGATCCCTCGCCGTCCAGCCCGTCCAGCAACGATGTTGTCAGTCGGTGTCCACACAAAGAATGGTGGTTAATGTCACTCGATAACCACCTGTTAATGGCACTTAATTGAAAAATATTTGGTCGCAGTGTTACATGGATAAAAAACAGGAAGTGGGTTATATCTATGGTATAACCGCAAGGGTGACGTAGGACTATCGTTGATTTAGAGATCATTTGTATGAAGTTGAATCTGAATTCATTCTGAATGAATGAATATTTGGAGAACTTCGAAAACGAGAGCGTTACGTTGGAGGCACAAGGTTTTATGCATCCAATATTGGATACGGAAATATCCTACTGATGGGGAAGAATAATCTTCAGAAGCTATCCTGTTGATTGCGATTGATTGAAAAACCACAAAACCAAATGTATTTGGACACAGTGTTACATGGATAGAAAACATTCAATTAAACTCTTTCACATGAATATATTTTGAAAATTCCCAAAGGAACTGGCAGATTATTTTCAGTAACGATTAGATATTTCCACATTTTCCTCGATACTGGAAGCCCACCAGTGGTTAATGCCAACTCGATAACCACCTGTTAATAGCACTTGATTGAAACATATTTGGTCACAGTGTTACATGGATAGAAAACATTCAATTAAATTCATTCACATGAATATATTTTGAAAATTCCCAAAGGAACTGGCAGATTATTTTCAGTAACGATTAGATATTTCCACATTTTCCTCGATACTGGAAGCCCACCAGTGGTTAATGCCAACTCGATAACCACCTGTTAATAGCACTTGATTGAAACATATTTGGTCACAGTGTTACATGGATAGAAAACATTAAATTAAACTCTTTCACATGAATATATTTTGAAAATTCCCAGTGGAACTGGCAGATTATTTTCAGTAACGATTAGTTATTTCCACATTTTCCTCGATACTGGAAGCCCACCAGTGGTTAATACCAACTCGATAACCACCTGTTAATAGCACTTGATTGAAACATATTTGGTCACAGTGTAACATGGATAGAAAACATTCAATTAAACTCTTTCACATGAATATATTTTGAAAATTCCCAGAGGAACTGGCAGATTATTTTCAGTAACGATTAGATATTTCCACATTTTCCTCGATACTGGAAGCCCACCAGTGGTTAATGCCAACTCGATAACCACCTGTTAATAGCCGCGCGTGTATGTGTGTGTAGCGATGTCTTCCCAGGGAACCGTTTGTGGCATCACTCTCCTCCTGATAGATTCCCTTCTGGCCTAGGGTGCACAAACAGGCTCTTGGTGACACCGTTCATCCGCGCTTTCATGATAAATAAAGAGCTTCACCGCAACAGCGACAACATGCTCCAATCGATGTTCAATTAGAACTGAGTGGATTTCCGAGCGCCGCTCGCTTATATACCGATTGGTGATTTCAATAGCCTGTTTTGAAAGCAATTTTAAGACTATTGAAACAAGTTTTTGGATCAAAAAGTAACAAGTATATAACGCGTAGACATTTTATCTTTCGAATGAAGTGTTTATCATACCATTTCGTTCAGTTGTTTAGGAGCTATTAACGCTCAAAATCTCGGTCTCCGGCGTAACGCTTTCGTTTTCGAAACTTTGATTTTACACCCCGGTATAGAAATGAAAGACGTAGTCCTAGGTCAAAAAATTAACGAAACATTGGTCGCAGTCTCACACATGCGTAATTCTCGAGCTAGCCAGTCAGCTTAAAAATCCTCGCTCCGCTGCCGTAACGACAAGGTGCTACTGACATTCAACCGATTCGGACGTGTTTTTAGCGCTCTTGTAAAAGAGTACGGAAAAATAAGAGTTTTCTCGCACAACTAGTCAAATGCTTACAGCAGCCATTCTGAAGGCTTGATTAGTCCTAAATACAATTGAAATTTTCAGCATAGCAACCGGAGGATGGCAGAAGAGGACATCAGCCAAACTTTCACTGCGGTGGTGGTGCTCACCGGATTCTTCCAAAAATGGAAGTAAAAAGTGATGAACCAGCCAAATGAGTTGAAAATCATTATAATACAGATTAAAAAAAAAAAATTCAGGGTGGGTGAGGATGTTTGCGCGTAGCACGGGCACCCTGCTACTACCCTGACCAGGAATTCCCCACGTCAGCTGTTTCGTCGCACAAAACCCAAAGATTTGCAGACACATCGTAGACAAACTAACGGGAAATAACAGCTGATGAGGAACAACTGTAACTGTGCTCATCAGCGTCTCCACACGTGTACCAGAGCAGGAAGGAACGAATACAACTAACTGGTCTTTCGCTCGTATTGGGTTTTCGTTCACCGCTGTGAGGTCATCCTAGCATTCACCACTACGTATACGATCACAGCGTTGGAAACAATCAGCATTCGTCTGAAGCTCGATCGGCAGAAAACATCGCACGTGATGGAGACCAACACAGGCATCGACAGAGCGCAGAAAATTGGGATGCTGCTGCGGACCATTAAAATTACTCGCGGCGAAGTTTATGTTCCGTTCCTTTGTAAATATGTTGTAATGTTGTGAAATATTATTGTTAAATATATGTAACCTGTGAATTGTGATGAATTATACGTGTTTAAACCCAGCACTTTGTATATGCACCTACAATGAGCTATCGAGTTTGGATTTTTACGGCTAGGCTCCCCAACATATTGTTTTTCGATACTTTGCTCTTCACGAAGTAACGTAGATTGAAAATGCAGAACCCACAGTTTTGAAGTTGTCGTTGGAGTTTCTGGATTTCACCATTACAGAATTGATCGCTGACGTAGATCATCTTCAGAACTGGGTTGGCTTCCAATGGATGTAACTTTTCTTCATTTATTTACGGTTGATAAATAGTTGTTCGCATTTTTCAAACAATCTTCATATTGTTTGTCGATACTTTGCTCTTTACGAAGTAACGAAGATTGAAAATGCTGAACCCACAGTTCAGTCTTCAATGCTGAACACGTTTCATTCGCTACATCTTTGGTTTCCCGAAGATGGTCAATTGGTTCGCTTGAGTTGATTGAAAAATCACAAAACCAAATGTATTTGGTTGCAGTGTCATATGGATAGAAAACATTAGAATAAACTCTTTCGCATCAATGTATTTTTCAATTCCCAGGGGAACTGGCAGATTATTTTTCAGCAACGATTAGATTTTTCCTGATTTTCCTCGATACTCGAAGCCCACCAGTTGTTAATGTAAGGAAGGAAGGTATTGTATTATAGAGACTTTAAACTTTTGTAGTTCATTCGTCTCTAGCCTTGATAAAGGCCCTTTGAAAACTCTACTCTATTCTACTCCAGCGCTACCACCTCCGTCCTCTTGCCTTGAGAAAGGCACTCGATCCCTCGCCGTCCAGCCCGTCCAGCAACGATGTTGTCAGTCGGTGTCCACACAAAGAATGGTGGTTAATGTCACTCGATAACCACCTGTTAATGGCACTTAATTGAAAAATATTTGGTCGCAGTGTTACATGGATAAAAAACAGGAAGTGGGTTATATCTATGGTATAACCGCAAGGGTGACGTAGGACTATCGTTGATTTAGAGATCATTTGTATGAAGTTGAATCTGAATTCATTCTGAATGAATGAATATTTGGAGAACTTCGAAAACGAGAGCGTTACGTTGGAGGCACAAGGTTTTATGCATCCAATATTGGATACGGAAATATCCTACTGATGGGGAAGAATAATCTTCAGAAGCTATCCTGTTGATTGCGATTGATTGAAAAACCACAAAACCAAATGTATTTGGTCACAGTGTTACATGGATAGAAAACATTCAATTAAACTCTTTCACATGAATATATTTTGAAAATTCCCAGAGGAACTGGCAGATTATTTTCAGTAACGATTAGTTATTTCCACATTTTCCTCGATACTGGAAGCCCACCAGTGGTTAATGCCAACTCGATAACCACCTGTTAATAGCACTTGATTGAAACATATTTGGTCACAGTGTTACATGGATAGAAAACATTCAATTAAATTCATTCACATGAATATATTTTGAAAATTCCCAAAGGAACTGGCAGATTATTTTCAGTAACGATTAGATATTTCCACATTTTCCTCGATACTGGAAGCCCACCAGTGGTTAATGCCAACTCGATAACCACCTGTTAATAGCACTTGATTGAAACATATTTGGTCACAGTGTTACATGGATAGAAAACATTAAATTAAACTCTTTCACATGAATATATTTTGAAAATTCCCAGAGGAACTGGCAGATTATTTTCAGTAACGATTAGTTATTTCCACATTTTCCTCGATACTGGAAGCCCACCAGTGGTTAATTCCAACTCGATAACCACCTGTTAATAGCACTTGATTGAAACATATTTGGTCACAGTGTAACATGGATAGAAAACATTCAATTAAACTCTTTCACATGAATATATTTTGAAAATTCCCAAAGGAACTGGCAGATTATTTTCCAGCAATGATTAGATCTTTCCGGAACTTTCTCGATGCTGAATGGCATCCTAACGGAAAGAGTTCTGCGCGTGTATGTGTCGATCCTTCGCCGTCCACCTCCTCCAGCACGTTAGGCAACGATGTTGTCTTGTCGATGTCCTCACGAAAAATGAATGTGTCTCACCACCAGAATATCGCTTAAGTATGCTTTTTGTGTGTGATTGAATCGAGAGAACGTGTGGTTTACAATGGCAATTTGGAAGGCAAACTAGAGGGGAATGAACTCTCTGAGCTCGGAACTTTCGGCGACTGAGCAATAATCGATTGCAGGCACATACAATATTGGATACGGAAATATCCTACTGATGGGGAAGAATAATCTTCTGAAGCTATCCTGTTAATTGCGATTGATTGAAAAACCACAAAACCAAATGTATTTGGTCACAGTGTTACATGGATAGAAAACATTCAATTAAACTCTTTCACATGAATATATTTTGAAAATTCCCAAAGGAACTGGCAGATTATTTTCAGTAACGATTAGATATTTCCACATTTTCCTCGATACTGGAAGCCCACCAGTGGTTAATGCCAACTCGATAACCACCTGTTAATAGCACTTGATTGAAACATATTTGGTCACAGTGTAACATGGATAGAAAACATTCAATTAAACTCTTTCACATGAATATATTTTGAAAATTCCCAAAGGAACTGGCAGATTATTTTCAGTAACGATTAGATATTTCCACATTTTCCTCGATACTGGAAGCCCACCAGTGGTTAATGCCAACTCGATAACCACCTGTTAATAGCACTTGATTGAAACATATTTGGTCACAGTGTTACATGGATAGAAAACATTCAATTAAACTCTTTCACATGAATATATTTTAAAAATTCCCAAAGGAACTGGCAGATTATTTTCAGTAACGATTAGATATTTCCACATTTTCCTCGATACTGGAAGCCCACCAGTGGTTAATGCCAACTCGATAACCACCTGTTAATAGCACTTGATTGAAACATATTTGGTCACAGTGTAACATGGATAGAAAACATTCAATTAAACTCTTTCACATGAATATATTTTGAAAATTCCCAGAGGAACTGGCAGATTATTTTCAGTAACGATTAGATATTTCCACATTTTCCTCGATACTGGAAGCCCACCAGTGGTTAATGCCAACTCGATAACCACCTGTTAATAGCCGCGCGTGTATGTGTGTGTAGCGATGTCTTCCCAGGGAACCGTTTGTGGCATCACTCTCCTCCTGATAGATTCCCATCTGGCCTAGGGTGCACAAACAGGCTCTTGGTGACACCGTTCATCAGCGCTTTCATGATAAATAAAGAGCTTCACCGCAACAGCGACAACATGCTCCAATCGCTGTTCAATTAGAACTGAGTGGATTTCCGAGCGCCGCTCGCTTATATACCGATTGGTGATTTCAATAGCCTGTTTTGAAAGCAATTTTAAGACTATTGAAACAAGTTTTTGGATCAAAAAGTAACAAGTATATAACGCGTAGACATTTTATCTTTCGAATGAAGTATTTATCATACCATTTCGTTCAGTTGTTTAAGAGCTATTAACGCTCAAAATCTCGGTCTCCGGCGTAACGCTTTCGTTTTCGAAACTTTGATTTTACACCCCGGTATAGAAATGAAAGACGTAGTCCTACGTCAAAACATTAAAATGAACTCTTTCGCATGAATGTATTTTTCAGTACCCATGGGAACTGGCAGATTATTTTGCTGAATGGCATCCAAACGAAGAGTTCCGCGCGTGTATGTGTGTGTGTGGCGGCTGCTCCGATCTCTTCCCGGGGAACCATTTGCGGCGTCACTCTCCTCCTGATGGATTCCCTTCTGGCCTAAGGTGCACAAACAGGCTCTAGGTGACACCGTTCATTCGCGCTTTCATGATAAACGAAGAGCTTCACCACAACAGCGACAACATGCTCCAATCGCTGTTCAATTAGAACTGAGTGGATTTCCGAGTGGCGCTCGCTTATATACCGATTGGTGTATTCAATAGCCTGTTTTGAAATCAATTTTAAGACTATTGAAACAAGTTTTTGGATCAAAAAGTAACAAGTATATAACGCGTAGACATTTTATCTTTCGAATGAAGTGTTCATCATACCATTTCGTTCAGTTGTTTAGGAGCTATTAATGCTCAAAATCTCGGTCTCCGGCGTAACGCTTTCGTTTTCGAAACTTTGATTTTACACCCCGGTATAGAAATGAAAGACGTAGTCCTAGGTCAAAAAATTAACGAAACATTGGTCGCAGTCTCACACATGCGTAATTCTCGAGCTAGCCAGTCAGCTTAAAAATCCTCGCTCCGCTGCCGTAACGACAAGGTGCTACTGACATTCAACCGATTCGGACGTGTTTTTAGCGCTCTTGTAAAAGAGTACGGAAAAATAATAGTTTTCTCGCACAACTAGTCAAATGCTTACAGCAGCCATTCTGAAGGCTTGATTAGTCCTAAATACAATTTAAATTTTCAGCATAGCAACCGGAGGATGACAGAAGAGGACATCAGCCAAACTTTCACTGCGATGGTGGTGCTCACCGGCTCGCCGGAAAAAGCGCGCGCTTTTTCGGCGTCACCGACGCCACGACCCCTTTTTTCTTTCGGGCAGTGTTGCCAGTTCTATTGTAGTGCCAGTAGTGAATTTTTATTATTAAATAAAATCTAAAAAGAAAAAAACACGCATATAAACTGAAGTGACTGAAGCAATTATTACATTAAGTGTGATTTGCAATTTTTCCGCACCTATTTGTGGCTTTTCAAAGTGCTTTATTAGAACAAAGTGTAATTTTCTGGGAACATACCCCTTAGTGAAAATTCCCCAATAAGGAATTTCAGTGATTTTACACTCGTACCTGCTGACTATAACCTAGGTATAGTTAAGCAGAAGCATGGCTTCAATTATGTCCGGGCCTCCGGGAGACCGGGCTACAAATTTCTATGAGTGCAGGCCCACCGAAGCCACCGCTCCACTATGGGCGGACCCCTCGAACGGTAATCTCCAGATACTGCTTCTTAGAGCTACAGGAGACAAGGTGCTTCCAACAAACCCCTTCACCGTTAGCAATACCATCAATGCAGCTGTAAAAAAATTCAACAGCGCAAAACCACAGCGCGATGATAAAAGACGGGTGGGTAATGTCGGGGACATAACCGGAGTGACGTAGGACTATACAAAGGGGACAGCTTTTGTTAAATATATATATATTAAATATATTGTTTTATTTTCTTCTCCTACGTGAATATCTACCTTAAAAATGGATGAGTTTACTGTTTACTCTTCATGAATATGTTGATGGTTCTGAAAAGAACCTTTGGTGTTGTGTTTTTTTTATCACTCGATATTCCCATCTTGTTCGGTTAAACCTTCCTGTTTAGCTATTGCGTTTGCCACTCGCCACAGCTTTCACAGTTGGAATATTTCTTCCCATCCAGCTTGTGACATGTTGTTCAGTAAATTACATTTGATGCGACGTGCCGGAGAAACACTTTGCCACTCACTGAAACTAATTGTTGCCTTGATGAGCGCCGAACCGAAGCTGCTCTGTTCTTGATGCGGGTTTTCTGATTGTCGTGAGCAGCTTTGCAAGCCAACTCGAGCACTCCGACGGCCGAAACTCTATAATCGCTGGTGCTCCTATATACTGGTGCTCCGGCACCAATCCGTTCGGCCTAGTTACCCTTGCGGAGCAATCAGTGAATGCGACCAACAGGGAACTGGAGACTTGCACGGTTCGAGTGAGACTTTGCCTTTCCCTTAACTTGTCCTCCTTTGTTACGTCCACGATGCCGATGCCGTACAACCACACGGGTTTACGGTTTGAAAGAAAATAAGATATTTATTTGGGGTCCGCGTGTTTTATACTCTAGCGGTACACACTCACAGGATAGAGACAAATCGGCAGACTCAGCCAGAGGGGCGAGTCCAACGAGACGAACGAATGAGCGTTAAAAGGGAGCGATGGCAAAAAAATACATTCATTACGATTTGTTCGCTCGTTGGATTCACATGCAGGCTAAAAAGGGTCCTTTTCAGGATCACAATCTTCAATCTAAAGAGTTTATTGTTTTGTTATCACTCGATATCCCCATCTTGTTCGGCTAAACCTTGCTGTTTGGCGATTGCATTTGCCACTTGCCACAGCTTTCACAGTTGGAAAATTTCTTCCCATCCAGCTTGTGACATATTTTACAGTAAATTACATTCAATGGCACGTCGCATTACCACCACTCAGTATCGGATTGGAGGTAATTTTAACCTGTAATTGAACATTTGCGATGACAGTGGTACAGTGTCGACCTTCAATGTGGGGTCATAATTTGGACCCCGAACTCTATGTTTACAAAAATGTCCAACTAAATATGTCGCATTACTGGTCCGTCCAATTAGCTAAATGTCGAGAGAAGTGTAAATTACTGTACTTTCAATCTAGAAGCAATTTAAGAATTGGTGAAAATCAATAAGCTCAGAACAACTGCCAAATTCACATACTCATCATATCCTGGCAAACAAATTATGAAAAAATCAATTTGTGTTTTATTATTATTTTGGATATTGTTTTAGAAAGCATTGAACTGTATTTCCTAAACTCTTTTTTGGAAGGTTTAATGGCCCTGAAAAGCGCCTTGTTTTATGGAATGGTTCCAATTTAGAAAACTTAGTACTCGTGGTTTTGAAAAAAAAACCATTTCGAACGCCCTCGATGCCGCCTTGTTCTAGATTTGCCACCAAAGCAGTGTGTATAAAGAACAAACTTTTTTCTTCTGCCTCCTGATGCCGTTTTGCGATTGCGTTTGCCACTCGCCACTCGCTGCAACTGCCTGTTGTCTCGATGTCCATAGAACCGAATGTGTTCTGTTCCGAATGCGGGTTTTCTTATCGTCGCGAGCAGCTTTACCAGCTAACTCGATCACTTCGGCGGCCGAAACTATATCGCCGGCTAGGTGGACTGGTGCACTGGTACTAACGCGCTCGGCCTAGCTACCCTTGCGGGGAACTCCAGATCAACACGGTTCGAGCGGGATTTTGCCTTTCCCTTCACTTTTCCTCCTTTACCATGTCCGGACATGGCTGCTTGGGTTGGTTTGTTGATGTGTTGTGATGCGAACCGATGTGGTGTACGGTTTGAATGAGAATGATCGTTACGGCAGCGGAGCGAGGATTTTTAAGCTGACTGGCTGGCTCGAGAATTACGCATGTGTGAGACTGCGACCAATGTTTCGTTAATTTTTTTCTTTTTCCTTTCCAATCGTGGTTCATTCTATTTCGCTGCTGCTCTGGTTGCCCGTTTTGGTCGGTTCGATTTGAGGAGCACAAAATGGACCAATCAAAAATGGGCACATAGTGCATTTTGACAATGCTTGATATTTCACAATTATTTATCTCAAGAAAAATGAAATGTTATTCGTTATGATAGATGCGTAGATATATTTCCTATCAATTGATGCAAAAACCTTTGCGGTCTATTGAGAAATGCTCGAGTTATAAGCGTTCCAAATCTTCCATTTTTTCCTACTTGTTCAGTGCCTAGATTTCCATTTCACCCCCTATATCTTCCGGTTAGACGTAGTCCTACGTCAAAAGGTCCTTTTCAGGATCACAAAATTATCTTTAATCTAAAGAGTTTATTGTTTTGTTATCACTCGATATCCCCATCTTGTTCGGCTAAACCTTCCTGTTTAGCGATTGCGTTTGCCACTCGCCACAGCTTTCACAGTTAGAAAATTTCTTCCCATCCAGCTTGTGACTGTGACTGTGAGTTACTGTACAACATAAATTATATTTAATGCGACGTGCCGAAACACCACTCAGTGTCGCATTGGAGGCGATTTTAACCTGTAATTGAACATTTGCGATGACAGTGGTACAGTGTCCACTTTTAATGTGAGGTCAACATTTGGACCCCGAACTCTATATTTACAAAAATTTCCAAATAAATATGACGCATTACAGGTCCGTCCAATTAGCTAAATGTCGAGCTAAATGTAAATGACTGTACTTTCAATCTAAAATCAATTTAAGAATTGGTGAAAATTGAATAATCGGGAAAGTCCCCAACCATCAATAAGCTCAGAACAACTGCCAAATTCTCATACTCAAACAAATTATCTCCTGGCAAACAAATTATGAAAAAATAAATTTGTGTTTTATTATTATTTGGGATATTGTTTTAGAAAGCATTGAACTGTATTTCGTAAACTCTTTTTTGGAAGGTTTAATGGCCCTGAAAAGCGCCATGTTTTATGGAATGGTTCCAATTTAGAAAACTTAGTACTCGTGGTTTTGAAAAAAAAGTCACAGAAGGGTTGTGTCCGAGACACGACCGCATAGGTGACGTAGGATTCCGTTACGCTACTTGTTGATTTTGGATATGTTTGAAGAATTACATCATTAAACTCTTTGATAATGATTTGGTGGTCCTGAAAAGGGCCATTTTGTTTGGTTGTTGTATATTGTTTATTCACTCCACCAGTATTTATCGAGTGATGATGACATTAATGATGACAGAAGGATGGTAAAAAGTCATTGGATGATGCGTATCAGATAGAAGATGCCGAAGTGGAATGAGATATGATGGAAACCGCCATCTTTGACCCTGGACGAGATGCCTTCTGTGTTATGTATGGATGAAATAAAGGAAAAAAACTCATCAATGTAATATAAGATAATTACCAATACCGAACACAATTATCAGTTTTTCTCATCAGTAAAAACGTGTTACTTTAATATAGAGAAAACATATTTGAAATGGAAAAGGTAAATTTGTTTTATAATTTTTACTTTCTTTACTTTCTTTATTCAACCCAATACGAATTTGAATTGGACTAACAACAACACATTTCGGTGGGAACAAAAGTTCCCCTACTTTCATGTATTTGCAATGCCGGCAGCTTGGTTTTGATGTCTCTGTTAGGGAACCGCCGCATGTGTCATCAATTTCGACCAATCAGAAGTGGGTTTTTCCGTTAGTATAGGGGTTGGGAATTTTCAATTGTTCGATAGTTCGTTTCATGGCATATATTATTTTATTCAATATAAAAAATTGTTATGGAGTGCCGAAATCGATTGACGCCAAAATTTCATCATTCCATAATGAAATGACTGAGCAATAAGCGTTTGAAATTGGACAATTTTCACGATGCGCTCGATTTTCGATTTCCAATTTGTACCCCAATATGTTCCCGAAAGACGTAATCCTACGTCAAAACCATTTCGAACGCCCTCGATGCCGCCTTGTTCTGGATTTACCACCAAAGCAGTTTGTCCACCGAACCGAATGTGTTCTGTTCTGAATGCGAGTTTTCTTATCGTCGCGAGCAGCTTTGCCAGCCAACTCGATCACTTCGGCGGCCGGAACTATATAACGGCGGCTAGGTGGACTGGTACTAACGCGCTCGGCCTAGCTACCCTTGTGGAGCAATTGGTGAATACACCTACGGGGAATTGCAAACCAACACGGTTCGAGCGGGATTTTGCCTTTCTCTTCACTTTTCCTCCTTTGCCATGACCAGACATGGCTGCTTGTGTTGGTTTGTTGATGTGATGTGATGCGAAACGATGTGGTGTACGGTTTCGATGAGAATGATCGTTACGGCAGCGGAGCGGGGATTTTTAAGCTGACTGGCTGGCTCGAGAATTATGCATGTGTGAGACTGCGACCAATGTTTCGTTCATTTTTTTTTCTTTTTCCTTTCCAATCATGCTTCATTGTATTTTGCTGCTGCTCTGGTTGCCCGTTTTGGACGGTACGATTTGAGGAGCACAAAATGGACCAATCAAAAATGGGCACATAGTGCATTTGGACAATGCTTGATATTTCACAATTATTTAATTATTTATCTCAAGAAAAATGAAATGTTATTCGTTATGATAGATGCGTAGATATATTTCCTATCAATTGATGCAAAAACCTTTGCGATCTATTGAGAAATGCTCGAGTTATAAGCGTTCCAAATCTTGCATTTTTTCCTACTTGTTCAGTGCCTAGATTTTCATTTCACCCCCTATATCTTCCGCTTAGACGTAGTCCTACGTCAAAAAGAAACTCCAGTACATCTTGACAACTAGGGACGAGGATACAGTCGGTAAGTTACTTTCTATTACCAAACTGATTGACAATACCCCTGTAGAAGTCATCTTCCACCCAAGATTAAACCAACACAAATACGTTGTTACTTGCCGCGAAGTTATCGACCTTCCTGAATTCGAACTGGTGAAAGAACTCACCGCTCAAGGTGTGATCGGCGTAAAACGCATCACAAGAAAGGACAACAACATTATGTCTCATACAAAGAAGCAAAGGAACAGCTGCAACTTCAAAACAATGATCCAACATTCGCAAGTGTTCTGCAAGACAGACTCTCCAACTTGCAAAAGCCAACACCCAGCTGCAACTGCAAATGTAACTGCGCCTCGGCCGCTTCGGCCACTTCTAGCCGCGAAAGCACCCCCCAATTGACACTACATTCGATACAACCATGACAGATTCAACAACTGGTAGTTCAACAACTGAATCTGAAAGCGAATCAGTCATTTCTATGGATACTTCTAATGCTCCGAAGAAGAACAAAAATAAAAGAAAAATCGCCAAAGGTTCATCTTCAGATTCAGATCAAAAATCCGAAGATGAAATCCAAACCAACAAGAATAAGAAAAGAACAAGAAATGAACAAAGATAGACACCACAAATAAATAATAATACAACCCCAACAAAAAACAACATCAACAACAGCGCACATCAAACAAAAAACAACAATAACAACAACAGCAACGCACATTCAACAAAAAACAACACACACACAACAAACACTCCAAAGACTTCTACACCAAACAAAAACGACACCAATACCTCAAAGAAAGCATCTCTTTCCAAGGGTAAAGGACCACCGAACTAATTCTCTTTGAATAGTTCAAACATACACACAATTGAGACTTAGGAATTAGAGTTAATAACACCAACACATTCACTCCAATACAGAAATTCGGGATACGATGGAACATCAGAAGTATCCGACAAAATATACTAGAATTGAAAATGCTTATTTCGAACTCTAATCCCACAGTCATACCCCTACAAGAAACTATGACTCCAAACAATTTCGATAAAAAATTTATCTACATTACTAATAATTCTGACCCAGCTACACTACGCGGCCAGCTTTTTAGCCAAGTTTAGCCAACTTCCCGCCCCAATCATGCTTATGGGTGATTTCAACGCCCACTCATACGCCTGGGGAGGCGAATCCCTCGATCAAAAAGGATCCATCATTGAGGATTTTATCTCCGACCATTCCCTACTCCTTCTAAACAACGGCCAACACACCAGAATTCATCATTCTGGTCCTACTTCGGCCATTGATCTCACTATGGTATCACACAAACTCTCTTCAAAACTTTCCTGGAACATCCACGATGATACCTGTGGCAGCGATCATTTTCCAATCCTCATCTCCTTCGGCCTAACAACAAGGCCAAGATGGAAATTTGAATACGCTGACTGGATCAAATTTCCATCAAATTCACATCGAAAGCCGCCTTTCCGCTAAACGGGATTAGACAGCCAAGGAATTCTCCAAAGTTGTCCTTGAAGTTGCAATGGTGCACATCCCTAGAACCAGCGGCATCCCTGGCAGGAAATGCGTCCCATGGTGGTCGCCTGAGGTGAAGGCAGCGATCAAAGGTCGACGTAAGGCCTTACGCAAATTAAGAAAGGCCCATCCGGACAGCCCAATGAGGCCCACTCTGCTTACAGAGTTCCGAAGGGCTCGCAACGAAGCTAAGACTGTCAATAACACAGCCAAGTACAACAGTTGGGTTAAATTCTTCAGCGAAATTAATCCCAACGCGTCAACAAAGGAGTTATGGAATAAGATTGGCAGGCTTCATGGTAAGAAAAGGAGCAAAGAATATAATCTTCTAGTAAACGGTCAATACACCAATGACCGGAAAACCATCGCCGAGGCGTTTGGAGATTTCTTTGCATCGGCCTCCTCCAATCAAAACTACGACCAAACCTTCCATACCCACAAACCGGAATGCGAAAAAAATCCCGTCGATTTTCACACCGATGTGGAATTTGACTTCAACAAAATCCTCTCCCTTAAAGAGCTCGAATGAGTACTGAACAAAGTCAAACAAGGATCCACAGGACCCGATGACATTAGCTACCCTATGCTAAAGAATCTACCCCATCTCGAGAAAAAGCACTATTGAAGCTCCTTAACAATGTCTGGGACAGTGGAACCCTCCCCAGCTGCTGAAAAGAGGGTTTAATGATCTGTATTCCGAAACAAGGCAAGAACAACCATCTTCTCGACAATTTCCGTCCCATCACTCTCCTAAGCTGTGTTGGGAGAGTCATGGAAAAAAGGATCAATCGACGCTTGGCGACGTTTCTAGAGTCAAAAAAGTTTATTGATTCCAGACAATTTGCATTCCGTCCGGGAAAAGGTACAGAAGATGCCTCGTAGCAATCTAAAAAATCCTAGACGACGCAACTGAAAAATTACATTACATAGATATCGTGTCCCTCGATTTATCGAAGGCCTTCGATCGGGCATGGAGGTACCCAGTGCTGATAAGCCTTTTCAACTGGGGGATTCGGGGGAGATTAGGCCTCTTCATAAAAAGATTTCTAGAAAACCGGTCTTTCAAAACCGTAATTAACAACCACCGATCTTCTCTAAAAATCCCAGAAAACGGTTTCCCCCAAGGCTCAGCACTTTGACCAACCAACATTGCCATGCAATCTATCTTCGAGGTTATCCCCGACCACACAAAAATCATAGTCTATGCAGCTGACATCACTCTTATCTTTAAGAGATGCTTCGGCTTAATCCAGAGAAAGAGGCAATCCAAACACATACACATCGGAAAAGCTCTCAAAAGGAGAACCTATCTTCAGCTCAACAAAATCCCGATCCCTACAACGAGGACATTGAAATACTAGGGGTTACATTTGACAAGAAACTCAACTTCCTATCACATTCCCAAAAGACCAAAATAGCCACCAGAAAGAAACTGAACATCATCAAGGCTATTGCAGGCAACCTTGCCTCTGGTCATAGAAAGACGTTGCTAAATGTTAGTAACGTTTGGTTGGTCCCACAAATTCTCTACGGAATAGGCACCTTCAGCCGTGGCGGGGATAGGGTGTTAAACACCATTCAACCAATCTACAACAAAGCAATTAGGCTCGCAATTGGCGCTTTTCCCTCCAGCCCTACTCTTGCTGTAATGGCAGAAAGTGAGCAACTCCCCTTCACCCACCTGGTGACAAATTCCTTCTCTTTCTTCTTGCCGGGTTCCGAGATATTCTTCTGCGCCGTGCCTAACTTTTTGGCGGTTTTTCCACTATTCCACTTTTCTTCGGTGCCTTCGTGTTTGTTAGAAACAACTGCATGTGAATCCAACGAGCGAACAAATCGTAATGAATGTATTTTTTTGTCATCGCTGTCTTTTAACGCTCATTCGTTCGTCTCGTTGGCAGCGTTGCCAATGTTCCAGTTTAAACTGGATTCTGCCAGTCTTTTTTCATCGATCCAGTTAAACAGTTAAAACCTGAAATCTTCCAGTTTTTTAAAATATTGTCCAGTTTTATCCAGTTTTTTTTATATGGTTGCTTCATTTTACCAAGTTTTTGTAAAATATATTCATTATGCATAAACATTCTCCCTCATCCTTCCTATTCCTTGGCCAATTTTGCTTTTTTGACGTAGAACTACGTCTTTCATTAGGGTGCCAAATCAGAAAACAGGTCACGTTTTCATGAAATAAAATTAACGTTAATAACTATTTTTGCCGTGAACGGATTTTGGCGATTCACATACTCAACGAATCGGAAATTCCGTAAGATTTGTTAAATATGCTATACATTAGAATCCCCTGGTTTGTAAATGGTTAAAATTCATGGAAACTTGAGGCGATTCCATTTTCCCATACATTTGTTCTGTCCATTTGTGTACTTTCCCGAACAGACCTGTCAATAACGAGCAACTTATCGACGACCAACGGAGGGGAAATCGTAGGATTCAAAGTCCCCATGAACAAAGGAAAAGTAGAAGAATGAAGGCGAATACTTGCCTAGAGTATAAACAGTGGATCTCGCTGAGGCAAACTTTCATTCGGCATCGGACTGTTGAGCAATCCAGTTCACTTTGCATTCGCTGCGCTGCGCCAGTCAGTGGTAATCCAACTTGGATATCGTCGTTTGGTTTTTCTGTTCGTTTTTCGCGTTATTCGTATCGTGTTTTTCTTTCCGCGTCATAAATTGGACGCTTCGCGTAGTGTATGATGAGCAAGAAGAAGAGGAAGGGAGGCTCGAGCCCTGCAAAAAACGAACGCATTGCCAGGGGCAATAATATTTCGAGGCAAGCGTCATCCAATGATGTACGCGATGTTGGTGCAGTGAAAAGCGATCGCACTGAACCGAACCTTCGCGAGCGTGACACCGCATCGCACAACAGCGAAGTAGGCGATTTCGGCGCGTCGGTCGAAAATGTAAACGCCGTTACCCAGGCAGCAACCAAAATCAAGCTCCCCCCGCTGATGGTGAAGGCGGTCGTTCTTGACATGCTCATCAGCGAATTCGCATGGATGGGTGTTACAGCAGAGTACAAGCTGCGTGGCATAATTCAGTCTTTTTCCAAGCAGATAACATTGTTTGTTTTCCGTCATCATAAGGGCTTCGTTGGTGCCTTTGGAATGCATCAATGCATTAAACTGACGTTATGGCGAAGCAGGCGTTAAGATTGTGCGTCAAAAAATATTTGGGGAATACCAAGCATCTTGAATGTCTTACTGGAATGTTATAAGTTATTTGGATTCGCGTGCCAGTTGCAAAACTGCCTTCAGCTAGGATTGCTTAGCGCTATGAAGCATTGCTACTGTTTTCGAGGTTGTTATTAACAAAAACAGTTTATTTCGCTTGTTTAGTCACCGAGAAAGTAAATGTCGTTCTGGAATTTTGTATATGGTTTCGCTTGCCAGTAGCAAAACTTCCTCCACTAAGGGTGATAGCTGCGCTTATCTCGAGCATGAGAAAGAAATACAACTTTTTTCGAGGCCAGTAATATTAACAGAAGCGTTTCTTTTGAGAATAGCGCAAAATGATGAGAAGTGTTTTATATTCCTAATAGTTTCAAGCCACCAATGTATGGCTCTGTATGCATGCTATGGCGAACGCTTGTTTGGCGCTTGGTTTACGTTGTACGAACGATGCCTAGAGGTGCGATTCCTTTAAGGCAATACTAAATAACATGTGGCATGATATTTGATACTTGCAAATGTAGCCATTGTTGTTGTTTCCATGCGGTGCCAAATATATATTGATGTAGTTATGAGATGTGGAATAATGGTGCTGGTGCAACATGTATATAATCGAGTCTAGCCGAGTCAATGTTAATTGCGAAAATAGCCAAAAAAAAAGCGTTTGAGGTAAACTTTCATTGCATTGACATGAAATAAATTGCGACTAACGATCAGCTAGTGTATTGTTTTGCGAGGGCAAGAATGAATCATCAATCAATTATCGTCAACAAATTCTACAATGAAAAAAGATTATAGACGATAGATCAGAGATTATTCTACTAAGCAGTTGTTTCTAAAATTTCACAGCATTATAGAATAATATCCGAAGGTATGAATAAGTAATTTATATAGAATAACAGCGTAGTTCTAGGTCAACAATGCGGTCGTATCTTGGACACAACCTCCTATATTTTTTTTTTCATTTTTCGTTCGATAGATCCAAAGTTATGCATATTTTTCTCCTGCTTACACATCCGAAAATCAATTCGGTTAGCGCACAGTGCGTGGGGTGCCTACCAAGCAGCAACGTACTACAATATATTTGAACCAGAAACCGTGTACGTCAATTAATCTCATTGTCGAGCAAAAAAATGCGAGATTTTTTAAGTTTTATCCAAATAAAACCATATTTTTCAGTGGTTTTAGAGGAAAAGATCCTCAAATGTTGTTTCACAGTAATGTTCGAGTGATGAAAAACGTTATTTTGATCTACTCGAATGGTTAATTCATGGTTTATTTCGCTATATTACGATCTACTATACGCTTTGAATGGAATACTATTTCTCGGACATTCGAATGAGTATAAAAATGATTTTAGATAAATCAAAGCCGAACTTCTTAAAGTAAAACGATTTCACGGGATCCACTTTTCTTCCAGTTTTTTGAAAAATATTATTGGCAACCCTGCTCGTTGGACTCGCCCCTTTGACTGAATCTGCCGATTTGTCTCTATCAAGGATGGAAAACAAGGGAGCATGATGTGATTTACGATTAATCGCAAACTGCACAGATCGTAATCTGTGCAAACTGCGACTAACTATTAATCCTCACCCATCATAACCAAATGATTTTCTCTTGGTAACTCTGAGTTGACCAAAGCATTGCTAGACTGAAACTAGTTCGAATAATTGAGTTACTCTCCTTCCTCGTTTTGCTTTCAACTCCTAACAAGAATTTGCTCCATGGGAATGAGTGTCTCTATGACGTACGATTCTCGCTCTCTCATCCGGGCGTTCAATTTTCCTTTCCGAGCGCGTTTACTTCGATGAAACTTGGTAAAATAAAAAAAATGCGCTACAGCAAATAGGACAACTTTAATGTTTCATGTTTCACGGAGGATTTCTCAGATGGTGTTTAAATTAATCAAGAGACTACAAACAATAATCCCTCTCAACTCACTAATTTTATGAGTTAATGTAAATGCGTTATTGGCCAAGGCTTTTACGACATCGAACACGTGGTCTTGCGAGATGTATTTTTCCGCCTGCCCAAATACAGACCACTTTTTTCGGGGCCGAGTAAACTGGTGTCTAGAAAAGACCTTGATTACCTTGAATTAATAAAAAAACATAAATTAGCGCAAATATGTCAACATGTGTTTTTTTGTTCAAGCACGTAAATATTTGCTCATAATTTTTTTGGATTGTGGCACTCTACATAATTTGTATGCAGATAGACTATCCACAGTTTGTGGGGGAATGGAATACTCATACAATTCAAATGGATAATGATTATCTGCTATCACAAAGCTGAGAAATTTTTTGACGTTTTGTTTTACTATTGATTCATTCAAAAAAAAAAGCTTTATTTTTAAATGTTTTCTTATCCTGAGACTGGCTCACCATATTGCACTGCTACTAAAACCGTAGGCTAACTTCAAGGATATTTTTTATTCATTTTCGGCGAATAATCAATAGAGTGCCGTGTTATGAAACATCAGAATAATAGCAAAAACAATATAACGATCATAAGGTGTTGGACAGGTTATTCCAGACGACATTGGAATATATTCCATCTGATCATCTTTAGAAAGGTTAATGACCTTCAAAGGATAAATTTATCTTGGGCACATTGAATTGATGTTCATGACTTCCAGTCGGACGTTTATTCGCTCTGATAATAATTGTGTGGTCCTCACAAAGCATATATTCCAATGCCGTCAGTTCACTGAAATTATTCGCATACCGTTTGATGATAAGGTAGGACGTTGATAATCATTTGCTGCGATACCTATTGTTCCAACAGTATTCATTCGACAATATGAAGACTGAATATCTGAAATTAACCAGATTCTACCATGCAAATCTCAAAGCAGTATGTACACTTGAGAGATGCAACAAGTTTGAAGGGATATAAAAAAACATTAGTCGTTCGACAAATCTACTGCCACATATGTCGGAAGTCCACGATACATGAATATCATACGTCCATACTATTTCATTACATTTATTCGCAACGAAGAACGTAACCACACAGAATTGAATTAATCAAATATGTGATCCGTTTTATCTACAAAATAAAAAAGGGTCTGAAATTCAATCGAATTCGAAAGGTGTTTCGTGAAGTCACTAATTGAATTACTGTTGGAAAAATTATTTGGAGAGAAATGTGAATGTTCAGAATTATTGGAATCTAAAAACGATTTTGGGCGGGATGAGATTCGCCCAAATCTGCTGGTAATAAAATTAATCAATTGCATCCATTACCCGTCTGCTGTTTATCGGGCGGGAGACGACAGCAAAATAAAATCGACACGAGACTGAGTCAGCCACTCACTGCGGACAGTGCAATAGAGAATTAAAAATCCCTCGATGAGTGTCGTAAGATTTCAGTTGATCGTCTCTTGTTACACTTTCCGATCAAGAACTCATCATCCGCTCTATGGAATGGGATTAATCGTTTGTGGCTTGCACTCACGATAAAACCTGAGTAGTAGAAGTAATGCTTCGAGAGTGCAAGCAGTTGGGATTCCGCTCTCATATTGCTTTTTTGAGATCTTGGTAGCTCACCGTTCCAAGTATTCTCTCTGTGTACATATGAAGAATAAAAGAGCCTCGCCTGCTGGGGGTGATTTAGAAACATCCGACTAGAGGGATATACTTATTCATTGATCGTTGAATGTGATTTTTTACCATCCCTGGTCTCTATCCTGTAAGCGTGTACCGCTAGAGTACAAAACGCGTGGACCCCAAAAAAATATCTCACAACTTAAAGATGTAGAACCCTAGGTTGATCACTTGAAATGTAGTATTATATTATAATGTAATCCAAATTAAGAAATAAATAGAATTTAAGTGAAAAAAGAAAAAAAATATCTCATTTTCTTTCAAACCGTAAACCAGTGTGGTTGTGGACGTGACAAAGGGAAACAAGTGAAGGGAAAGGTAAAGTCCCACTCGAACCGTGCAGGTGTGCAGTTCCCCGTAGGTGTATCCGCCAATTGCTCCGCAAGGGTAGCTAGGCCGAGCGCGTTAATACCAGTGCACCAGTCCACCTAGCCGGCGTAATATAGTTTCGGTCGCCGAAGTGATCGAGTTGGCTGGCAAAGCTGCTCGCGACGATAAGAAAACTCGCATTCAGAACAGAACACATTCGGTTCGGTGGACATCAAGACAACAACAGGCAGTTGCAGCGAGTGGCGAGTGGCAAACGCAATCGCAAAACGGCAGCAGGTAACAGAAGAAAAATGTTTGTTCTTTATACAAACTGCTTTGGTGGCAAATCCAGAACAAGGCGGCATCGAGGGCGTTTGAAATGGTTTTTTTTCCAAAACCACGAGTACTAAGTTTTCTAAATTGGAACCATTCCATAAAACAAGGCGCTTTTCAGGGCCATTAAACCTTCCAAAAAAATTATAGGAGGTTGTGTCCAAGATACGACCGCATTGTGACGTAGAACTACGCTGTTATTTTTTATAAGTCGCTTGTTTTTACCTTCGGATATTATTCTATAATGCTGTGAAATTTTAGAAACAACTGCTTAGTAGAATAATCTCTGGAATGGTTTTTTCATTGTAGAATCAGTTGACGATAATTAATTGATGATTCATTCTTGCCCTCGCAAAACAATACACTAGCTGATCGTATGTCGCAATTTATTTCATGTCAATGCATTGGAAATTTACCTCGAACGCTATTCCGGTGGCCTTTTTCGCAATTTACATAGACTCGGCTACAGTCGATTATATACATGTTGCACCAGCACCATTATTCCACATCTTATAACTACATCAATATATCTTTGGCACCGCATGGAAACAACAACAACTTTTCAACAATGACAACCGTTGCAAGTATCAAATATCATGCTACATGTTATTTAGTATTGCCTCAAAGGAATCGCACCTCTAGGCATCGTTCGTACAACGTAAACCAAGCGCCAAACAAGCGTTCGCCATAGCATGCATACAAAGCCATACATTGGTGGCTTGAAACTACCAGAAATATAAACACTTCTCATCATTTTGCGCTATTCTCAAAAAAAAACGCTTCTGTTAATATTACTGGCCTTGAGAAAAATTGCATTACTTTCTCATGCTTGAGAGAAGTGCAGCTTTCACCTTTAGTGGAGGAAGTTTTGTTACTGGCAAGCGAAACATAATCACATACAAAATTCCAGAACGACATTTACTTTCTTGGTGACTAAACAAGCGAAATAAACTCTTTTCGTTAATAACAACTTCGAAAACAGTAGCAATGCTTCATTATGATCAATATTAGCGCAAATGCAATTCTAGTTTAAGGCAGTTTTGCGAATGGCACGCGAATCCAAATAACTTATAACATTCCAGTAAGACATTCAAGATGCTTGGTATTCCCCAAATAATTTTTTTTGGCACACAACCTTAACACCTGTTTCGCCATAACGTCAGTTTGATGCATTGATGCATTCTCAAAGGCACCAACGAAGCCCTTATGATGACGGAAAACAAACAATGTTAACTGCTTGGAAAAAGACTGAATAATGCCACACAGCTTGTACTCTGATGTAACACCCATCGATGCGAATTCGCTGATGAGTTTGTCAAGAGCGACCGCCTTCGCCACCAGCGGGGGGAGCTTGATTTTGGTTGCTGCCTGGGTAACTGCGTTTACATTTTCGACCGACGCGCCGAAATCGCTATCGCGTGCATCATTAGATGACGCTTGTCTCGAAATTTTATTGCCCCTGGCAATGCGTTCGTTTTTTGCAGGACTCGAGCCTGCCTTCCTCTTCTTCTTGCTCATCACACACTACGCGAAGCGTCCAAATTATGACGCGGAAAGAAAACACACGATACGAATAACGTGAAAAACGAACAGAAAAAATCACACGACGATATCCAAGTTGGATTACCACTGGTGGGGTTCAATCTTAGATCGAAGCGCAGCGAAAGCAAAGTGAACTGGATTGCTCAACAGTCCGATGCCGAATGGAAGTTTGCCTCAGCGAGATCCACTGTTTATACTCTAGGCGTATACCCCTCCATTCTTCTACTTTTCCTTTGTTCACGGAGACTTTAAATCCTACGATTTCCCCTCCGTTGGTCGTCGATAAGTTGCTCGTTAATGATAGCTCTGTTCGGGAAAGCACACAAATGGACAGAACAAATGTAGGGGATAATAGAAACATTTAAAGTTTTCATGAATTTTAACCATTTACAAACCAGGGGATTCTAATGATTAATATATCAAACAAATCTTACGGTATTTCCGATTCGTTTAGTATGTAAATCGCCAAAATCCGTTCACGGCAAAAATAGTTATTAACGTTAACTTTATTTCATAAAAACGTGACCTGTTTCCTGATTTTGCACCCTTAATGAAAGACGTAGTTCTACGTCAAAAGAGTTTAGGAAATACAGTTCAATGCTTTCTAAAGCAAAATCCAAAATAATAATAAAACACAAATTGATTTTTTCATAATTTGTTTGCCAGGATATGATGAGTATGTGAATTTGGCAGTTCTGAGCTTACTGATGGTTGGGGACTTTCCCGATTATTCAATTTTCACCAATTCTTAAATTGCTTCTAGATTGAAAGTACAGTAATTTACATTTAGCTCGACATTTAGCTAATTGGACGGACCAGTAATTCGACATATTTAGTTGGACATTTTTGTAAACATAGAGATCCAAATTATGACACCACATTGAAAGTCGACACTTTACCACTGTCATCGCAAATGTTCAATTACAGGTTAAAATTACCTCCAATCCAATAATAAGTGGTGGTAATGCGACGTGCCATTATATGTAATTTTCTGTACAATATGTCACAAGCTGGATGGGAAAAAATTTCCAACTGTGAAAGCTGTGGCGAGTGGCAAACGCAATCGCTAAACAGGAAGGTTTAGCCGAACAAGATGGTGATATCGAGTGATAACAAAACAATAAACTCTTTAGATTGAAGATAATTTTGTGATCCTGAAAAGGACGTTTTTTAGCCTGGATGTGAATCTAACGAGCGAACAAATCGTAATGAATGTATTTTTTACCATCGCTGCCTTTTAACGCTCATTCGTTCGTCTCGTTGGACTCGCACCTTTGGCTGAGTCTGCCGATTTGTCTCTATCCTGTGAGTGTGTACCGCTGAAGTACAAAATGCGCGGACCCGCTGAAAAATATATCATTATTCTGTGTATGTCATTCGTACCGACACACGTGATTTTTTACCGCTCTCGCTTTTAACTATAGTCAGGTAGTTTTCTATTTTTGGGTTTTTCCATTTTTTTTACCCGCGCTGGAAATGGATTCGGCGTCACACGCTTCAGCGTGTTTGGTGAATATCGCCAAGGAGTTCAACATGAGTCGTGAACGTACGACCGAACCAGCTACTGGTGCTCCGAAGAAGAAGGCCCGCACTCAAACCAACGCCCCAACGGAACAACGAATCGTCTCCTCCAGAGCAACTTGTACTCGGTACTGCCGGAAAACCCTGAAGGTGCTACAATCATGAAGAAGGAGCGGATTCCCCCGCTTTTCACCTCCAGGAAAGATGTCAACAACCTCAAAACCGAGCTCACTCAACAGAACATCCAGCCACGTTTCAAACTGTGCAGCGTAGGAACTAAAATCGTGTGCTCCAGCATGCAGGAATATACCAAGGTCGGCTTCTTTTTAAAATCGGAAGGAGTTGAATTCTTCACGCACGATTTGCAGTCGGCGAAACCACTGATGGTGGTACTACGAGGACTACCACCATCCGAAGCAACTGACGTTCAGTCTGAACTAATGCAGCGCGGACTGAAACCAATGGCCGTCTATCCAATGACTAGACGAGAGTCAACCAATCAGAGCTGCCGGGATCAGTTGTTTCTGGTCCATTTCGTTAAGGGTTCCACTAGCATCGGTGCTCTAAAGGAAATCCAGGATATGTTTCAAGTCATCATCACTTGGGAGCGTTACCGACCGCAGCATCGTGACGTGACACAGTGCCTGAACTGCCTTTGGTTTGGTCATGGTACAAAAACTGCCATATGAAACCGCGCTGCGACAAGTGCTCTGGTGGCCATCTTACTGGGTCCTGTGGTCAAGCAGATGACATCGATCCGAAATGCGCGAACTGTGGCAAGAATCACCGTGCCACAACCCGCACCTGTACCAAGCGAGCAGAATTCATCGACATCCGTCAGAAGTCAACGATAGGAAACCAGCCTGGTCGTCAATGCAGTGCCTACTGTCCTAAGCAGGTCAATCAACGGGATGGTTCAGTAAATGACTATCGAAACGACATTATCAAGCTGACACGGCGGCAGACGAGGTACATTATCGGCTGTGACCTTAATTCTAGAGACGAAGCTTGGGGCAACAGCAGACGTAACCGGAACGGAATCATCTTGGGAAACGATCTTCAGGAGGGTCACTACAATATCTTGAGCCCTGACTCCCCAACTCGGCTGTCGCGATCTGGGACCCATGCGACCATCGATTATTTTATTACCAACATGGGAAGCAACGTCTCTCAACCGGAGGTTTTCCAAGAGTTGAGCTCTGACCATTTTCCGGTGGTCCCATAGATCGGTTCCGGCGTGAGCAGACATCAAAACATTCGAAGGGATTATCACCGAGTAAACTGGGATAGATTTAAACGGTGTGTGGATGAGAGCATCGACTTCGATGAAGTCCCTGCGACGACTGAAGACATCGACCGATCACTGGAAGAGATCGAATCGGCGATTGCACAGGCTCGTGAACAGCACGTTCGGATCATTCCCCAGGTGAGCAACCCCTTAATCATTGATTCTACTACCAAATACTATATTAAAATTCGTAACATATACCGGAGGCAGTATCAGAGGACTGGCCTTCGGTTCTTCAGAACAAATTCAAACAATCTTTCCGAAATTATTCAAGCCAGACTCGTGGAGCTCCATAATAGTCACTTCTCAAGCTTGCTTCAGTCTCTTCCAGATTGTGCTCGTCCATTTTGGAAACTATCCAAAGTTTTGAAAAGCAAACCTAGACCTATTCCTCCGCTTACCCCTCTTATTTCGGTTAACAGCATAACAGATCGTTTGGTGACACCTGCAGAGAAGGCCAATGAGATAGGACAGCACTTCGTCAACTCCCACAATCTTGGACTGAACATTATTAGTCCCTTTGAAATTTCCGCTTCAGATACAAATCACCTCATTGATCAAAGTCAATTCATTGTTCCAATCAATTAAGATATCACAGTTGACGAACTGTTGGTATCTCTGAAAAATTCGAAGAATATGAAGGCCCCCGGTTTCGACAATACTTTTGATCTAGGTAGTGCGGACTAAATCAAAACGGCTGTCAAAAAAGATCCAATTGAAATGTCAAAAAAGATCCAATGATCAGGAGTGTTATTTATGGGTATTTTTCTCATGATAATCAACACTATGAAAAAGGTATTGTTATCAAAGGCTAAAATAATTAAAATTATAAAATAAACGAACTACATTTTCCGTCAATTTTTTGATTGACCATTGCATCTCTGAAAAAGCAACTTATATTGCAAGGTATCAGAACCTCACAATCACCCCGATTCTGTATTCCGAACGATTCGAAATATTTCGAACGACTTGAAAAATTTCATTCTGTATTCCGTTTGAATTGTATAACATCTTTCGTTCGACGCTTCTCGAATGTCAAACCCTTTCTTTATTTCGTTCGAGTGGTGGTTTGCAGTCGAATTTCTTCCGATATATTTTTACTGCGGATTGCTAAAAAATGTAAGTAAAGTTTTACATCGGTTGCTTTTAATTGATTTTTTAATCAAATTTCTATTCACAGGGATAAAACCAAAAACATAACAACAACAAAGAAACAGTTTGAGCGGCTGGTGCAGCTTTTGGAGAAGAACCCCGACATCGCAAACTCCGGACCATTTTGGAACGATTGTGCTGCTGAATTAAACAGTTTGGGACCACCCATCCGTGACGGGTCTGGATGGAAAAAGGTATTTACTGAAACTATTCCGAAATAATACATATGTATTTCACTTTTAATGTCCGGCAGGTGTGGGCGGATTATAAATCAGCGTTGAAGCGCAAACTCTCACAACAAAAGAGAGCAAAGGGCAACTGGAGGAGGACCCAACAGAACGATACATTTGTCTGAGCTAGAGGAGCAAGCGGTTCAGCTAACTGGACTGTTGGAAACCGTAGAAGGAACCAGGTTGTTCTTCACAAGGAACACCTATGGGAAAAAACAACGAGGTTAATGCAGATGTAAGTTGCGATTCAATTGACGAGTCCGACGATGCGAATGATACGGCTATTCCTCAATGCTCCCAACCAAAGAGACCTAGGCTATCTGCCCTCAATTTAGTTCAAATACAAATTGAACAACAACAGAAATTTCACTCGGAAATGGAATCGCTGTTGGGTACCTCAAACAAAAACCTCAATGATATGGTACATTACCAACGCCAATTCGCCAAAGCAATCAACTCAATAGATACTGGTCTCAAAGAAATGTTGAAAGAACAAAATCGACATAACCACGAAATGGAAAAAATCGCTCGAGAGAAGCTAGAGGTTAAAAAATGATTATTAGAAATGCAAATAGAACATTTTTCCAAACATTCAAATATTGCATTATAAAAATAAACACAATATTTAGACATTAGATCACCAAATCGTATTATTTTATTTATCGCATACAAAAAATAAAAATAGATGATAGTTGCTAGTATTGGAGAATAAAAATTTATTTATCGTGATTAGATCCGTGAAAGCTAGGATCAACGAAACAGATCCTCTGCTGATCGTCACAAACCTATAATGCCAAAAAAAAATTAAATACAATTTTTTAATTTAATGCATGCTGTACTTACAATGAGAACGTTCAGACTGTAGAACCCCTTTCGATTATAAAATAAATTTCGATTCTGATTAGGGGGGATTATTTTTATATGTGTTCCATCAACACACATGATTATTCCTGGAATTCCAGATTTCTCATAGAAATAAAGCTTGGCACGTCGCTGTTCATTTTCCGACATTTCCAATGATATCCACTTAGAACATAATCTTCGCTCCAGTATGTTCAGCATTTCAGATAACACCTTAGAAAAAGTGGACTGTGCCATCGCAATATGGAAATCTTTTCCCGCTCCAAGCTGGTAGTTTCCCTCAGCGAAAAATCTCAAACACGCCGCCAGCTTTTCCTTAACATGAATGCCACTTTTCTTTGTGTTGGAAAAATCGTGTTCAATTTCCCCCAAAACGTATCGGAATGCCTCTTTATTCAAACGAAAGCTTTTAATGAATCTGCATAGTAGAGGAAAATCGATAATAAAAAATCTAAGAAATTCAGAGACAAATAAATTTTACTTACGCATCGTCTGAAAGCTCCATTAAATTACCGGATGTGCGCAGATTCCGTCGATTATAACGAAGTATTCCGATTTCTTCATACACTGCCAATACCGACAATAAGGCGGAATCCATTTGGCTAATTTATTTTCTCACTTATTTTCTATTCACACCGAAGAACAATTCAAATAAATTTAAATTTCAGCACCCGGCACAACTGTCTTTTAGGTTTATTTTGCTTATTTTGCCATTCGACGACATTGAGTTTTGACGTTTGGTATTTGCGAGGAAAACATATATGAAAATCGATACTTTTGTATCGTGCAGTTTTGTATGATTTTGGTGATACAAATAATAAAAGTAAGTATCAAACGAAAGGGTAATCTTCTCCAATGCTAATTATGTCAAAACATATAGGATAGTTGCGTAAGGTGATCATTTTTATGCTGAACAAAATGATGCATTCGTAATGAATATAAATTATCGAAACAAAAATTATGAAAGAAAATTGAGTTGGCTGTATTGAAAATGTATTTTACACTATAGTTTGACAAGTTCTCTACGAACTAGTGGAATAAAATATTGCATAAATAGCGATTTATGATGGTTCCTAATATTAATATAAACTTTTCTTTTCATTTCGATTATATTGTATATGAAATAGATGTAAAGGAATGGCAATGCATATTGCAATCATTTAAAACACATATGGTAACAGTTTTCACTGACCACTTTTGACTTGAAAACAGTCTTTTGCCATAGTAATTTAAATAGTTCACAGCAATCCCACAAACAGAGCAATTGATTGCAGGTGGCAGCATCGGTGAGTCGTCAACGCGAACTGTTCGAATTTCTTTCGAACAGTTTGAAATAATTCGATCGAAATGAGCAATACGTTCGCAATAGGGAAAGCAAAATTATAACTCGTTCGAGATCGCAGTTTCGAACGAAATGCAAATCCGACGGAATGCAGAATAGGGGTGAATAACGCTTAGTTCACTACAAGATTTTGATGTGGGAGCGAAATTCGACATTTGGTTTTCAATAATTGAAACATTGTACTTACTCCACAGAAACGGGAACCCTTATTCGGAACTAGTCTGTCGTTTCCTCAAAAATCGACCCAGTGCGTCTGTAGTTTCCGAAGGTATACGACAAAGGTAACGCGAACATTCTCACTCGTATTCGGGCAGTCTTTCACTGAGCAACGCATTTTTAATGTCCACTTTCCCTGATATAATATTTCTCCGAACGAAATAAAAACAAACGAAGTCACAGTCACGTAAATGATTACTCCTGCGATTTGAAAACATTCGATAAAAAAGACGGGTGGGTAATGTCGGGGACATAACCGGAGTGACGTAGGACTATACAAAGGGGACAGCTTTTGTTAAATATATATTTTAAATATATTGTTTTATTTTCTTCTCCTACGTGAATACCTACCTATCTACCTGAAAAATGGATTAGTTTACTGTTTACTCTTTATGAACATGTTGGTGGTTCTGAAAAGAACCTTTGGCGTTGTGTTTTTGCGTTTTTTATGAAGGCTCACCACCTAGCCCCGTACATGGAATACATCTTTACATTGTCTTTGATCCCCATGTACGTCCATCACGACCATTTGTTTTAGAAAGCATTGAACTGTATTTCCTAAACTCTTTTTTGGAAGGTTTAATGGCCCTGAAAAGCGCCTTGTTTTATGGAATGGTTCCAGTTTAGAACTCTAGCGGTACACACTCACAGGATAGAGACAAATCGGCAGACTCAGCCAGAGGGGCGAGTCCAACGAGACGAACGAATGAGCGTTAAAAGGGAGCGATGGCAAAAAAATACATTCATTACGATTTGTTCGCTCGTTGGATTCACATGCAGGCTAAAAAGGGTCAGGATCACAAAATTATCTTCAATCTAAAGAGTTTATTGTTTTGTTATCACTCGATATCCCCATCGTGTTCGGCTAAACCTTCCTGTTTAGCGATTTGTTGCCACTCGCCACAGCTTTCACAGTTGGAAAATTTCTTCTCATCCAGCTTTGTGACATATTGTACAGTAAATTACATTCAATGCGACGTGCCGAAGCGCCACTCAGTGTCGCATTGGAGGCGATTTTAACCTGTAATTGAACATTTGCGATGACAGTGGTACAGTGTCGACTTTCAATTTGGGTCATAATTTGGATCTCTATGTTTACAAAAAAAATAAGTCGCATAACATGTCCGTCCAATTAGCTAAATGTCGAACTAATTGTAAATTAATGTACTTTCAATCTGGGAACAATTTAAGAATTGGTGAAAATTGAATAATCAGGAAAGTCCCCAACTATCAATAAGCTCAGAACAACTGCCAAATTCACATACTCATCAGATCCTGGCAAACAAATTATGAAAACATCAATTTGTGTTTTATTATTATTTTGGATAATGTTTTAGAAAGCATTGAACTGTATTTCCTAAACTCTTTTTTGGAAGGTTTAATGGCCCTGAAAAGCGCCTTGTTTTATGGAATGGTTCCAATTTAGAAAACTTTGTACTCGTGGTTTTGAAAAAAAACCATTTCGAACGCCCTCGATGCCGCCTTGTTCTGGATTTGCCACCAAAGCAGTTTGTATAAAGAACAAACTTTTTTCTTATGCTACCCGATGCCGTTTTTCTATTGCGTTTGCCACTCGCCACTCGCTGCAACTGCCTGTTGTCTTGATGTCCACCGAACCGAATATGTTCTGTTCCGAATGCGGGGTTTCTTATCGTCGCGAGCAGCTTTGCCAGCTAACTCGATCACTTCGGCGGCCGAAACTATATAACGCCGGCTCGGCCTAGCTACCCTTGCGGGAAACTCCAGACCAACACGGTTCGAGCGGGATTTTGCCTTTCCCTTCACTTTTCCTCCTTTGCCATGTCCAGACATGGCTGCCTGGGTTGGTTTATTGATGTGTTGTGATGCGAACTGATGTGGTGTACGGTTTGAATGAGAATGATCGTTACGGCAGCGGAGCGGGGATTTTTAAGCTGACTGGCTGGCTCGAGAATTACGCATGTGTGAGACTGCGACCAATGTTTCGTTCATTTTTTTCTTTTTCCTTTTCAATCGTGCTTCATTCTATTTCGCTGCTGCTCTGGTTGCCCGTTTTGGTCGGTACGATTTGAGGAGCACAAAATGGACCAATCAAAAATGGGCACATAGTGCATTTTGACAATGCTTGATATTTCACAATTATTCAATTATTTATCTCAAGAAAAATGAAATCTTATTCGTTATGATAGATGCGTAGATATTTCCTATCAATTGATGCAAAAACCTTCGCGATCTATTGAGAAATGCTCGAGTTATAAGCGTTCCAAATCTTGCATTTTTTCCTACTTGTTCAGTGCCTAGATTCCCATTTCACCCCCTATATCTTCCAGTTAGACGTAGTCCTACGTCAAAAGAGGAACGAAGAGTTGCCAGATGATTTTTAAAAAAAGTCTGTAAAAATATGAAAAAGTCTGTTAAAAATGTGGAAATGTCTGTAAAAGTGTGCGGATCTGTAGAAATGTCTTTTAACGTTAATTTTCATAGATTTTTCGATATTTTGTAGATCGCGATGCACGTAAGATTGTCCTTGTATATTATTGTATATTTTGTATATGTATATTTTGTATATACAGCCATACCATGCCAAACCGATATAGTGGTGCTCAGATTTCGATGAAAAGTGGTAGTTTTGTTCTTTATCGCAAAACATTAGCCCCGTATTTTTTCGTTAGGGTGACCATTTCCATTTTAGGGTGGTCCGAAAAATAATTCTTCCCCAAAACTGACTTTTTTCAAGAAATCATAACTTCAAAACGACTGAGCCGGTTTAGCCGGTTTAGTTATCGGCATATCTCATATCTCAGCCAATGAGCTATCTTTTTATTAAAAAATATTGAACTTGCTCATATCTCATATCTCAGCCACTGAGCTATCTTTTTATTAAAAAACAGGAAGTGGGTTATATCTATGGTATAACCGCAAGGGTGACGTAGGACTCTCGTTGATATAGAGATCATTTGTATGAAGTTGAATCTGAATTCATTCTGAATGAATGAATATTTGGAGAACTTCGAAAACGAGAGCGTTACGTTGGAGGCACAAGGTTTTATGCATCCAATATTGGATACGGAAATATCCTACTGATGGGGAAGAATAATCTTCAGAAGCTATCCTGTTGATTGCGATTGATTGAACAACCACAAAACCAAATGTATTTGGTCACAGTGTTACATGGATAGAAAACATTCAATTAAACTCTTTCACATGAATATATTTTGAAAATTCCCAAAGGAACTGGCAGATTATTTTCAGTAACAATTAGATATTTCCACATTTTCCTCGATACTGGAAGCCCATCATTGGTTAATGCCAACTCGATAACCACCTGTTAATAGCACTTGATTGAAACATATTTGGTCACAGTGTAACATGGATAGAAAACATTCAATTAAACTCTTTCACATGAATATATTTTGAAAATTCCCAAAGGAACTGGCAGATTATTTTCAGTAACGATTAGATATTTCCACATTTTCCTCGATACTGGAAGCCCACCAGTGGTTAATGCCAACTCGATAACCACCTGTTAATAGCACTTGATTGTAACATATTTGGTCACAGTGTTACATGGATAGAAAACATTCAATTAAACTCTTTCACATGAATATATTTTGAAAATTCCCAGAGGAACTGGCAGATTATTTTCAGTAACGATTAGTTATTTCCACATTTTCCTCGATACTGGAAGCCCACCAGTGGTTAATGCCAACTCGATAACCATCTGTTAATAGCACTTGATTGAAACATATTTGGTCACACTGTAACATGGATAGAAAACATTCAATTAAACTCTTTCACATGAATATATTTTGAAAATTCCCAGAGGAACTGGCAGATTATTTTCAGTAACGATTAGTTATTTCCACATTTTCCTCGATACTGGAAGCCCACCAGTGGTTAATGCCAACTCGATAACCACCTGTTAATAGCACTTGATTGAAACATATTTGGTCACAGTGTTACATGGATAGAAAACATTCAATTAAACTCTTTCACATGAATATATTTTGAAAATTCCCAGAGGAACTGGCAGATTATTTTCAGTAACGATTAGATATTTCCACATTTTCCTCGATACTGGAAGCCCACCAGTGGTTAATGCCAACTCGATAACCACCTGTTAATAGCACTTGGTTGAAACATATTTGGTCACAGTGTAACATGGATAGAAAACATTCAATTAAACTCTTTCACATGAATATATTTTGAAAATTCCCAAAGGAACTGGCAGATTATTTTCCAGCAATGATTAGATCTTTCCGAAACTTTCTCGATGCTGAATGGCATCCTAACGGAAAGAGTTCTGCGCGTGTATGTGTCGATCCTTCGCCGTCCACCTCCTCCAGCACGTTAGGCAACGATGTTGTCTTGTCGATGTCCTCACGAAAAATGAATGTGTCTCACCACCAGAATATCGCTTAAGTATGCTTTATGTGTGTGATTGAATCGAGAGAAGGTGTGGTTTTCGATGGCAATTTGGAAGGCAAACTAGAGGGGAAGGAACTCTCTGAGCTAGGAACTTTCGGCGACTGAGCAATAATCGATTGCGGGCGCATACAATATTGGATACGGAAATATCCTACTGATGGGGAAGAATAATCTTCTGAAGCTATCCTGTTAATTGCGATTGATTGAAAAACCACAAAACCAAATGTATTTGGTCACAGTGTTATAGAAAACAGGGGATAGAAAATGTGAAAATTACACGATCAAATAAACACCGGTGTAGTCGATTCTACAATCTCGTGTATATATATTTATTCTCCCTCCGCTCTCCTGTTCGTACACATACGGACCATAGATATATTACAGACCCATTACCACATCTCCCTTTTTGACGTAGGACTACGTCTAACCGGAAGATATAGGGGGTGAAATGGAAATCTAGGCACTGAACAAGTAGGAAAAAATGCAAGATTTGGAACGCTTATAACTCGAGCATTTCTCAATAGATCGCAAAGGTTTTTGCATCAATTGATAGGAAATATGTCTACGCATCTATCATAACGAATAACATTTCATTTTTCTTGAGATAAATAATTGAATAATTGTGAAATATCAAGCATTGTCAAAATGCACTATGTGTCCATTTTTTATTGGTCCATTTTGTGCTCCTCAAATCGTACCGACCAAAACGGGCAACCAGAGCAGCAGCGAAATAAAATGAAGCACGATTGGAAAGGAAAAAGAAAAAAAATGAACGAAACATTGGTCGCAGTCTCACACATGCGTAATTCTCGAGCCAGCCAGTCAGCTTAAAAATCCCCGCTCCGCTGCCGTAACGATCATTCTCATTCAAACCGTACACCACATCGGTTCGCATCACAACACATCAACAAACCAACCCAAGCAGCCATGTCTGGACATGGTAAAGGAGGAAAAGTGAAGGGAAAGGCAAAATCCCGCTCGAACCGTGTTGATCTGGAGTTCCCCGCAAGGGTAGCTAGGCCGAGCGCGTTAGTACCAGTCCACCTAGCCGGCGTTATATAGTTTCGGCCGCCGAAGTGATCGAGTTATCTGGCAAAGCTGCTCGCGACGATAAGAAAACCCGCATTCGGAACAGAACACATTTGGTTCGGTGGACATCAAGACAACAGGCAGTTGCAGCGAGTGGCGAGTGGCAAACGCAATCGCAAAACGGCATCAGGTAGCAAAAGAAAAAAGTTTGTTCTTTATACAAACTGCTTTGGTGGCAAATCCAGAACAAGGCGGCATCGAGGGCGTTCGAAATGGTTTTTTTTCAAAACCACGAGTACTAAGTTTTCTAAATTGGAACCATTCCATAAAACAAGGCGCTTTTCAGGGCCATTAAACCTTCCAAAAAAGAGTTTAGGAAATACAGTTTAATGCTTTCTAAAACATTATCCAAAATAATAATAAAACACAAATTGATTTTTTCATAATTTGTTTGCCAGGATCTGATGAGTATGTGAATTTGGCAGTTGTTCTGAGCTTATTGATAGTTGGGGACTTCCCTATAGATAGGTAGGTATTCACGTAGGAGAAGAAAATAAAACAATATATTTAAAATATATATTTAACAAAAGCTGTCCCCTTTGTATAGTCCTACGTCACTCCGGTTATGTCCCCGACATTACCCACCCGTCTTTTTTATAACAATTAATATTTCATAAAACATTCATTGTAACGCCTCGGCAACCTGATAGTGCGTTGAGATCTACCACGATTGGCAGAATCGTCTTCGGATCCTGACTGCTGCATGACAGCAGCTGCTTCAGCGTTAGCTGTCTCCTCTGGCTTCTGCGGTCCATCAATCGGTAAATCATCAGACTGCTCGACATTATCCGGAATCGAAGGCTCTGTTGTAGCCTGCCCGGATCCTGTAAATATCAACATTGAAATATATCTGAAATACAGCTAAGCGAACGATATACTTCTATTAGAAACGAGAACTTCTGGAAGAACTACTTTTTTCAGGTGGCTAGAATTTCTATCGTAAACTTTTCCTGTTTCCTGATTGCGGACTGTTACTCTAGGGCCCTGCTTAGCCTCCACTGTCATAATGGCAGGATTGAACGTTGGAGTCAGCTTATTACCGTGAAGAACATTCTTTACAAACACCTTATCTCCGACTTTAATGTTCGACGGTTTCGCCCTACGTCGTTCATTTTCTCTCTCCTTCCCCTTCTCCTTCGCAACTTGATCTTGATCTCTATAGTCAGTAAGCGGTACAGCAGTGCTCACGTCTTGCAAGGTAGGTATTTTTGTCCGAATGTTTCGCCCGTACATTAGCTCGCTTGGGGTCTTTCCGGTGGTACTATGAGGTGTTGAGTAGTACATCAATAGGTAAGTAAGCATATCATGCTTCCAATCGCGCTTCAGAGCCTGGCTGATCTTGAGCCTTTTGATAAGTGACCGGTTTTGGCGCTCAACCAAACCGTTCTCTTGAGGCCAATACGGGGTGGTCTTGTTAAGGTGTATACCTTTACGCTTACAATATGTATCAAACTCATCGCTAACGAACTGGCGACCGTTATCCAGGGTGATAGTTTGAGGATACCCAAGCCGAACAAAAATGCGTTCCAGGCGCTCAGCCGTTTCATTTGCCGTTATCTTCCGAAGAACTTCGATTTCTTTATAACGGCTAAAATAATCCACGATAACTAATAAGTAGTCTCCCGAAGGTAACGGACCCATAAAATCAATGGCAATATCCGTCCACGGCGTAACCGGCAACTTCCTCCGTTCCATAGGCTCAGGGCGATTTGGCAGGCTTACCAGCTGGCAACCTGTGCACGAATCCACTGTGCGAATTATAGCCTCGTCCATTCCTGGCCACCAACAGGTATGCCTCAGACGCTGCTGCATCTTAGTACGACCTGGGTGACCCTCATGTCCCAATTGCAATATGCGTTGCCTCAAGTCTCGTGGAATCACTAATCTTGATCCTCTGACTACGAGGTCTCCTACTTTTCCAAGCTCGTTCCGAAAGGCGTGATATGGCTTGATTGCCTCAGATGTATGATTCCACACCCCACGATCCAAACACTCTCGCAATTGAGTTAGCTCTGGGTCGTTGGAAGATGCTGTTTCAAGTTCATTCAGGTCGATAGCAGCCAGTTCTAGGACACTACGAACGTAGACCTCGGAATCTGGGTCAAATGATACCGCTTCTGATGATTGCGAAAGGCGTGACAATGGATCGGCAATATTCGATTTGCCTTTGCGGTACACAACTTCGTAGTTGAATGACTGAAGTCTCAGAACCCAACGTTCAATTCGAAGACACGGCGATGAATCAGGTGAGAATATAGCTTCTAAGGGCTTGTGGTCAGTCTCTAGCTCAAACCGAACACCGATGAGGTAGATTTGAAACCTCTCTACTGCCCACACCAGTGCCAGAGCCTCCTTCTCTGTCTGAGCATATCGACGTTCGGTGTCAGTGAGGCTTTTACTAGCGAAAGAAACAACTCTCGGTTCTCCTTCATAAAATTGTAGGAGAACTGCTCCCAACCCAACCGGGGAGGCATCCGCAACAACTCTTGTTTTCAACTTTGGATCAAAATGGGACAAGCTTTCTACACTTCCTATGGCTCGTACGAGATGATCGAATGCTGCCTGCTCTTCGACACCCCATTTAAATTCAGTTTTGTTCTTGGTGAGCTCCCGGAGTGGAAACGACTTCGTAGCCAAGTCCGGAATGAAAGCCCCTACGTAATTTACTAAGCCAAGAAAACTGCGAACTTCCTCAGAATTGGTTGGAGTTCTGAAGTTTTCGATAGCTTTAATTTTGTCTTGTGAAGGAGTCATGCCGTTTCTATCAAAGCGATGACCCAGAAAATCTATTGCAGTCAATTTGAAAACGCATTTTGATTGGTTCAGGAGAACACCGTAGGATCGCAACTTATCAAGAACCTGCTTCAGCGAAGCATCGTGCTCTTGCTCCGTTTTTCCTGCTATGACTATATCGTCGATGAAATTGATGACATTCCCACAGTCCGATAAGATTTGTTCAAGAACTTTCTGAAACATCTCCGGAGCACACGATATTCCAAACACGAGCCTTTTGTATCTGAATAAACCTTGCATGCAAATAAATAAAGCAATATGCTAGTATAATCTACCTTGTCATAAGTTTTAAGTATGTGCTCGTTATGGTTAAACAACCATAAATAAAATCCTTACAAGTCTTATTTCATAACAACTCTGTAATCATATATCCAAATTAATCGCAGTTACCTTTGTGAGTAATGAACGTCGTCAATGGTTTACTTCCGTCGTCTAACTCAAGCTGGTAGAACACATCCTTGATGTCCAGTCTTGAAAAGAAAAGCGCCCCATTCAGCTTCCAGCGAACGTCTTCGATGGTCGGAAGCGGATGGGTTTCGCGGAGAATCGCCTTATTGACTTTGCGCATGTCGATGCATAGTCGAATATCACCACTGTCCTTGACAACGACAACCATTGGCGATACCCAGCGACTGGGTTCCACAACTCGTTCTATTATGTCCTTGGACAACAATTCTTTCAACTTGTCATCCACACGCTGCAGAGTTGCGAAAGGCAATCGTCGGAATCGTTGGGCGACAGGCTCTACTGACATGTCAACCGGGATATGTATTTTCACGCCACGGATGCTTGGAAATGGTCGCGAAATGTCTACATGTTGAACTGTTTCTTGTTTACTCGGAAGCCCAACTATCAAAACACCCAGCTGCTTTGCGGTGTTCTTCCCCAATAGAGGCTGAGGACCATCCTTAACAACGTAGAAACGTGCTACCGTTTCCAGTTGCTTCGACCCATCGCAGATGGAGATTTCTGCGTCAAACATGTTGGTTACAAATAGGCAATCTTTCTGTGCATACGCTCTGAATCTCCGATCTGGTTGCTGATTTCCCCCGATTGTATGTACTCCATTACGAATCATCACATCCCAGGTTTGATCGTCAATTATGTTTGACTGTACACCTGAATCGATCTGCATTTCAATTAGTGCACCGCCAACATTGGCCCAAACCAACTCCTCGGAATCATGAACCGATGATACCATTTCGACAAGTTCGACCTCTTCGTTGTCAACTTCCGCATCGTCGATAGCATGTACCTTCCGCGCATACCTCGCGATCTTGTTTTGTGCAGGTCTGCCGCTCGAATACCAAGCAGCCGGAGAAGCTTGAACGTGGGTTCTCTTCAGTGAATTTTTTCCTGTTGTTGACGCGAAGGTCGATGACGATGCCGGATAAGATGATGGTACGAAATTCCCCGGTCCCCTGGCAGGACGATTAAAGCAAACGACTCGAAAATGTCCTTTTTTGTGGCAGTTCCCGCAGGTTTTATTCCATGCCGGGCACGCGTCTGGCCCATGAGAACGCCCACAATACTTGCAGGATCCCCGAATGTTTTGCATTGTTTCCGTTGCTTTGGGTGTATTCTGAAGAATGTTTTTACCACTGATTTGATCACTAGCCGATCGTGAGGTCTCGTGTGCGTTAACTTGCTTGATCATTTCTTCGATGTTCAAGTTGGAATCTTGGAGAAGTTTTTCCCGCAGCGGCGGAGGTACGAATTGCAGCATCTTGTCGATCACCGCAATGCCACTGCTTGCGGTTGCTGACATCCCGAAATTGCATTTACTGGCATGAACCTGAACTCTTATTAAAAACTTTTCCAAACCCTCGTCGGTCTCAGGTTGCATGGCCCAGAAGAGGTACCGCTCGTGCGCTTCATGGCGTTGGGGTGCAAAATAACAATCCAGCTTTGTGATTGCCACCTCATACGGATCGATACCGTTATTTTTGTCTTCTTCTACGTCCGCTCCAGGAATGTTAAAAAAATATCTCCTGAAGACCGAACCCACCTTGAGCAAGCAGTAGATCTTTCTTTTCAATGGCATCCGTCACCTTGGAAGCACGGAGACAAATTTCAAACCCTCTTTTCCAGACATGCCACTTACTGCGGCGTTCGGCCAGCGGCACATCCGCGTACGAGAACGGTGGTAGGGTCGAGAAACACTTCAGCTTATCCATCCTTAAAACAACATCAATTACAATTGATTCTAATAATCTATCCCAATATTTTACCTCTTTTCGTTAAATCAAACCGATTTTTCAATCGTTCACAGACTTGTTTACATCCAATCAATAACCTTGTTCGCTTTTCTCGTCACGGCAACGTGTGCTTTTTCCAAGCAGAATATCTCACCGCTCACTCGTTGCGGAAACTTTCTTGTTGCTCACCGCTCACTAGTCGCGAAGCTTTCCGTGTTGCTGTCAAGTCGCAAATCTCACCGCTTTCTCGTCGCGAGCCCTGCTGTCAAGTCGCAGATCTTACCGCTTTCTCGTCGCGAGCCCTGCTGTCAAGTCGCAGATCATCCAGGCTTACATGCGCCTATCTCTTTCACTTCCAAGAAGAAGTTTCACTCGCTCTCACCGTGCGGAGCTTTTCATATGCGCGTCAGTAGCGTCAATCGAGAGCTTTTTCCACCAACCTTCAGCTGATGATTGTTAATCCAGAAGAAATCCTATGCACCCACTACAAATTATCGTCCCACAATCGTCGCCAATTTGTGAAAATTACACGATCAAATAAACACCGGTGTAGTCGATTCTACAATCTCGTGTATATATATTTATTCTCCTTCCGCTCTCCTGTTCGTACACATACGGACCATAGATATATTACAGACCCATTACCACAGAAAACATTCAATTAAACTCTTTCACATGAATATATTTTGACAATTCCCAAAGGAACTGGCAGATTATTTTCAGTAACGATTAGATATTTCCACATTTTCCTCGATACTGGAAGCCCACCAGTGGTTAATGCCAACTCGATAACCACCTGTTAATAGCACTTGATAGAAACATATTTGGTCACAGTGTAACATGGATAGAAAACATTCAATTAAACTCTTTCACATGAATATATTTTGAAAATTCCCAAAGGAACTGGCAGATTATTTTAAGTAACGATTAGATATTTACACATTTTCCTCGATACTGGAAGCCCACCAGTGGTTAATGCCAACTCGATAACCACCTGTTAATAGCACTTGATTGAAACATATTTGGTCACAGTGTTACATGGATAGAAAACATTCAATTAAACTCTTTCACATGAATATATTTTGAAAATTCCCAAAGGAACTGGCAGATTATTTTCCAGCAATGATTAGATCTTTCCGGAACTTTCTCGATGCTAAATGGCATCCTAACGGAAAGAGTTCTGCGCGTGTATGTGTCGATCCTTCGCCGTCCACCTCCTCCAGCACGTTAGGCAACGATGTTGTCTTGTCGATGTCCTCACGAAAAATGAATGTGTCTCACCACCAGAATATCGCTTAAGTATGCTTTTTGTGTGTGATTGAACCGAGAGAAGGTGTGGTTTACGATGGCAATTTGGAAGGCAAACTAGAGGGGAATGAACTCTCTGAGCTCGGAACTTTCGGCGACTGAGCAATAATCGATTGCGGGCACATTTTCCTCGATACTGGAAGCCCACCAGTGGTTAATGCCAACTCGATAACCACCTGTTAATAGCACTTGATTGAAACATATTTGGTCACAGTGTTACATGATGGATACGGAAATATCCTACTGATGGGGAAGAATAATCTTCTGAAGCTATCCTGTTAATTGCGATTGATTGAAAAACCACAAAACCAAATGTATTTGGTCACAGTGTTACATGGATAGAAAACATTCAATTAAACTCTTTCACATGAATATATTTTGAAAATTCCCAAAGGAACTGGCAGATTATTTTCAGTAACGATTAGATATTTCCACATTTTCCTCGATACTGGAAGCCCACCATTGGTTAATGCCAACTCGATAACCACCTGTTAATAGCACTTGATTGAAACATATTTGGTCACAGTGTAACATGGATAGAAAACATTCAATTAAACTCTTTCACATGAATATATTTGGAAAATTCCCAGAGGAACTGGCAGATTATTCTCAGTAACGATTAGATATTTCCACATTTTCCTCGATACTGGAAGCCCACCAGTGGTTAATGCCAACTCGATAACCACTTGTTAATAGCCGCGCGTGTATGTGTGTGTAGCGATGTCTTCCCAGGGAACCGTTTGTGGCATCACTCTCCTCCTGATAGATTCCCTTCTGGCCTAGGGTGCACAAACAGGCTCTTGGTGACACCGTTCATCCGCGCTTTCATGATAAATAAAGAGCTTCACCGCAACAGCGACAACATGCTCCAATCGCTGTTCAATTAGAACTGAGTGGATTTCCGAGCGGCGCTCGCTTATATACCGATTGGTGATTTCAATAGCCTGTTTTGAAAGCAATTTTAAGACTATTGAAACAAGTTTTTGGATCAAAAAGTAACAAGTATATAACGCGTAGACATTTTATCCTTCGAATGAAGTGTTTATCATACCATTTCGTTCAGTTGTTTAGGAGCTATTAACGCTCAAAATCTCGGTCTCCGGCGTAACGCTTTCGTTTTCGAAACTTTGATTTTACACCCCGGTATAGAAATGAAAGACGTAGTCCTACGTCAAAAACAGGAAGTGGGTTATATCTATGGTATAACCGCAAGGGTGACGTAGGACTATCGTTGATTTAGAGATCATTTGTATGAAGTTGAATCTGAATTCATTCTGAATGAATGAATATTTGGAGAACTTCGAAAACGAGAGCGTTACGTTGGAGGCACAAGGTTTTATGCATCCAATATTGGATACGGAAATATCCTACTGATGGGGAAGAATAATCTTCAGAAGCTATCCTGTTGATTGCGATTGATTGAAAAATCACAAAACCTAATGTATTTGGTCACAGTGTTACATGGATAGAAAACATTAAAATAAACTCTTTCATATGAATGTAATTTTAAATTCCCAGAGGAACTGGCAGATTATTTTCAGTAACGATTAGATATTTCCACATTTTCCTCGATACTGGAAGCCCACCAGTGGTTAATGCTAACTCGATAACCATATGTTAATAGCACTTGATTGAAACATATTTGGTCACAGTGTTACATGGATAGAAAACATTCAAATAAACTCTTTCACATGAATGTATTTCTAAATTCCTAGAGGAACTGGCAGATTATTTTCCGGATCTTTCTCGATCCAAACGGAAAGAATTCCGTGCGTGTATGTGTGTGTGTGTAGCGGCTGCTTCGAGATCTTCCCGGGGAACCGTTTGTAGCATCACTCTCCTCCTGATGGATTCCCTTCTGGCCTAAGGTGCACAAACAGGCTCTTGGTGACACCGTTCATTCGCGCTTTCATGATAAATGAAGAGCTTCACCACAACAGCGACAACATGCTCCAATCGCTGTTCAATTAGAACTGAGTGGATTTCCGAGCGGCGCTCGCTTATATACCGATTGGTGATTTCAATAGCCTGTTTTGAAAGCAATTTTAAGACTATTGAAACAAGTTTTTGGATCAGAAAGTAACAAGTATAGAACGCGTATTTTATCTTTCGAATGAAGTGTTTAACATACCATTTCGTTCAGTTGTTTAGGAGCTATTAACACTCAAAATCTCGGTCTTCGGCGTAACGCTTTCGTTTTCGAAACTTTGATTTTACACCCCGGTATAGAAATGAAAGACGTAGTCCTACGTCAAAATATTGAACTTGCAAAAAAAAATGGATTTTATGTCCGTAATAATCGATTGCTTATGTTTTTCATTATATTCATGGCTTTGGACTAATTTTTTATATTTTTCTTGAAAGATGAGGCTGTTTTACATAACATATCTCGATTTCAGAGATGCAATTTTTTTTCGTTTTTTAGATATGATTTTTCAAAGTTAACCGGTGGTCTGAAAAATCATGTTTCCCCTTGAGAACGCATGGAATGGCTGTATATATGTATACTAGCTGACCCGGCGAACTTCGTGCCGCCCAAAATTATTGTTTTGATATGAATTCATTAGAACGAATTTCTAAACTTTTTCTCATCACAACATTGTTAGGGGGCCTCCGTAGCCACATTGGTTGCGCGTTCGCTTAGTAAGCGATCGATCGTGAGTTCGAAACTCAGGGCCCTCATTGACCATCTTTGTGTTGTTACAGAATAACTACGTCCACGCAACAATCATCAGCGATGGAGATCGATCCACGGTCGAAATATGATCGATTCATCCATACAACTGCTCTGCTCTGCAAGACACATCGGGCTGCTGTTCTATAAATAACTCAACTGTCTCCGCTGTCCGGTCTAACTGGATAATGGAAGAACAGATAGAAAACTCTTACGCCTAAATGGCTGCTACTGTGTAAATGTGTACTATATGGAATGGTATAGAAGGGAATACTCTAACGCCGAAAAATGGCAACTGTGTAATGTGCTAATTATATATGTGCTAATGATAAATATGTGACATGTACACGATTAAAATTCGGCTCTGTTACAGCTAAAATGCCAATGAGCCTAAAATAAATAAAAGGGACAAAAAAAAAACAACATTGTTCTATGGGTAGAATACAACAAACACAACAAAATGAAGATGGCTCAAAAGGGACCTTTCCTTCATCAGATTTTGCGATTTGGCCTTCCATTTTTACCATTTTTATTTATATAGATAGATGGGTGGAAGATATAGGAATGCGTTGTTTTGCCTGAAAATCCATTTCCACTTTCGAACAAAGATCAACTTCCTAGCGCAAATATCGAATGGCCAAACAACGCTCACCATGATGTAATTTTGGGTCATATGGGAATTCAATTTTCGAAATTTTCCGACATTCCATTAGAGTTTTCCGAAAATTTTCCGATTTTGCTCTCCACTATATTGATCTACGGGAAGAGACAAATAAAACAAAATAAAGAAGGCTTAAATCGGGCCATCCCTTCTTCGGGTTTTCCGCTTACGAACAGATTTGGGTTTCCATGTTTATTTATATATAGATATAGGCTAACAGTGCGAGGTTGGAGGGATGCTCATGAACTAGGATGAAACGATCTCCGTTATCGCTTGGATGTAGTCAATCTTAATATTACTCAAAGATGTTTAGTCAGGGCTTTGAGAATCAACTCATTGTCGTTTGCTCAAAAGCGACCCTTCTAGGAGAGTCATTTTTAAGGAAATTAGCGACGCACATCTTGCCGTTCACACGTTTGCTAAAAAATGATTCGCTTGGTGCCGGTAGCTCTAATTCGGTTTAGTTGGTTTGTCGCCGGCCGTTCTTGATATTTATCGGGAAATTACAATCTGCTAAGTTTTACCAATCTCATCGATAGTTCTAATAGGTTTGGACTCTGTTCCCTCACTGTCATGAAATTTCGAAATGTAGTATAGTAAATGTATAGTATGTATAGTAAACTAGCTGACCCAGCAAACTTCGTCCCGCAAAAAATTGTTTTTTGCCTTCAATACCTTCAAACATTCATGTTTCCTTACTATGAGCATGCTCATGGGTCCAATCGCAGAACTGTTCATTGATTGATCTTCTATTCGTCTTCGTTGGATTTACTTTAAAATTCCTAGTATTTCTAACAAACTCATCATTATAATATCAGATTGTTTCCAGACACAATTCTCGTTCAAGATTTTTCAACCACTTGTAAATAGTTTCTCCGTTACATGGAATAAATGTTTTGTACAGAAAATATGATAGAATAAAGACAGCCCTAAACCGGAAAATTCCTTCCTCGAGTTTTGTTCTTATCAACACATCTGGCGATCCTTTTTTTTTATGTAGATAGAAGAACTAGGAGTGCGTTTCATCACATGAAAATCCATTTCCAGTTTCGAACAAAGATCAATTTCGCTAGCGCAAACATCAAATGAACTAACAGCACTTGCCACTATGTAATTGTAGAACATATGGGAATTTAATTTTCCGAATTTTCTCTTTTTTCTCCAGAGTTTTCCGAAAATTTTTAATTGTCATGTTTGACTGGAATATTTTTCGTTGAAATATGTGTAATATTTTTATGGGTCCCCCTCTCCATTTCAGAGGAGGGAGTGTTGTCATACCATCATAGAAACATTTCTCATACCCAAAAACCCTGACATCCTAAATTGTGCTTGATTAGTTCTCGAGTTATGCAGAAATTTGTGTTTCATTTGTATGACAGTCCACCCTTAGAGAGCGGGAGGAGTGTCTAACCACCATAGAAATATGTATTGCATCCTAAAACTTCCACATGCCAAATTTGGTTTCGTTTGCTTGATTAATTCTCGAGTAATTCAGAAATTTGTGTTTCATTTGTGTGGCATTTGAGGGGGTGGAGAGACTAACCATCATAGAAACATTTATTGCATTCTAAAACCTCGATATGCCCAATTTGGTATCATTTGCTTGAATAATTCTCGAGTAATGCAGAAATTTGCGTTTCATTTGTATGGAAGCCTCTCCTTAGGGAGGGGGGTGGAGAGTATTATATAAAAACTATAATAAAAATTAATATAGAAACATTTATTGCATCCTAAAACCTCAATATGCCTAATTTGGTTCCATTTGCTTAAACAATTCTCGAGTAATGCAGACATTTGTGTTTCATTTGTATGGCAGACACCCCCCCTTTCCCTTGAGCTGGAAGATAGCCAAAGTCATACCAATCCTTAAACATGGGAAGGATCCTTCTGGGCCTTCTAGCTATCGTCCCATAAGTCTACTGTCAGCTATTTCTAAACTTTTTGAAAAAGCTATTCTTTCTAGACTGCTAACTATTGCTGAGGAGAACAATGTTTTTCTTGAAGAACAATTTGGATTCCGAAAGGGACGATCCACTGTTCACCAACTGACAATAGTTTGTATCATTATCAAACGAAACAAGTCGGTTGCAAAAACATCTGCTATGGCATTGTTGGACGTTGAAAAAGCATTCGACAAAGTCTGGCATGATGGTCTGGTGTACAAGCTGCACAGATACATTTTTCCGATTTTCCTAGTGAAGATAATCAAAAATTATCTTTCCAACAGAATATTCCGGGTCTTTCTGAATGGCACGAACTCAGATTCATTCAACATTAACGCCGGAGTACTTCAAGGAAGTATTCTTGGGCCAATACTCTTCAACATCTCCACATAAGACCTTCCTCCCCTTCCGGATGATGGCGTTCTGTCGCTGTTCGCAGATGACACCGCAATCATTTACAAGGGTAGAGTGACTAGAGCTCTCGCTGCCAAACTTCAGAGAGGCTTGGACGTCCTTTCAGAATATTTCAACAAATGGAAAATTTGTATCAACGCGGCGAAGACCCTGACCATACCTTTCCCATATTCTAAATCTCCCCGATTTGTGCCGGCTGATGATGTCAAAGTCAGACTTAGTGGTACTGCGGTGGAATGGTCTAGTGAGGCCACTTACCTCGGTCTCATCATGGACAGCAAGCTGCTCTTTGGCACGCATGTTGATAAAATTAACACCAAGTGCAATGCACTGATAAGATCATTGTACCCCTTAATAACGCAACTCGACTCTGTGAAGAACAAGCTTGCTATCTACAAACAAGTCATCAAGAACAAGCGTGCCAATCTGGAAGAGCTGTGCAAATAGTCATAAACTAAGATTACAGAGAATTCAAAACAAGATCCTTCGTATGATCTTAAAGAGTCCACCTAGGACACGAAACACTGAGATACACGAGTTGGCTAATATCCTGCCGTTGAATGAACTGTTGGTAGAAAGATTCAGGGGTTGCTGCCAAGCCTCCAACAATCCAATCATAAGAAATCTGAACAGCTAGATTATGGTTTAGGTTAAAATTAGTTTAAGTAGGTAGGGTTATATTTTAATAATTAAAATATACAAAACATATTGAAACGTTGAAAATAGAAATAGGATGAGTCAAAACTCATCAATAACAATAAAAAATACATAAAAAAAATAATAACAAAGATGTAGTGCTAGAAGTAAGGCAGATCACTTATAATGTTAAAACTTTGTATAATCAAAATCCATGGAAAATAAAGAAAATTTAAGTCAAAAAAACAGGAAGTGGGTTATATCTATGGTATAACCGCAAGGGTGACGTAGCACTATCGTTGATTTAGAGATCATTTGTTTGAAGTTGAATCTAAATCCATTCTGAATGAATGAATAAATGAATATTTGGGAGACTTCGAAAACGAGAGCGTTACGTTGGAGGCACAAGGTTTTATGCATCCAATATAGGATACGAAAAACCTTGTTCTGAAGAATAATCTTCAGAAGCTAACCTGCTAACTGTACTTGATTGACAAATCACAAACCCAAATGTATTATATGGATATTTTATGGATAGAAAACATTCAATTAAACTCTTTCACATGAATATATTTTGAAAATTCCCAGAGGAACTGGCAGATTATTTTCAGTAACGATTAGTTATTTCCACATTTTCCTCGATACTGGAAGCGCACCAGTGGTTAATACCAACTCGATAACCACCTGTTAATAGCACTTGATTGAAACATATTTGGTCACAGTGTTACATGGATAGAAAACATTCAATTAAACTCTTTCACATGAATATATTTTGAAAATTCCCAAAGGAACTGGCAGATTATTTTCAGTAACGATTAGATATTTCCACATTTTCCTCGATACTGGAAGCCCACCAGTGGTTAATGCCAACTTGATAACCACCTGTTAATAGCACTTGATTGAAACATATTTGGTCACAGTGTTACATGGATAGAAAACATTCAATTAAACTCTTTCACATGAATATATTTTGAAAATTCCCAAAGGAACTGGCAGATTATTTTCCAGCAATGATTAGATCTTTCCGGAACTTTCTCGATGCTGAATGGCATCCTAACGGAAAGAGTTCTGCGCGTGTATGTGTCGATCCTTCGCCGTCCACCTCCTCCAGCACGTTAGGCAACGATGTTGTCTTGTCGATGTCCTCACGAAAAATGAATGTGTCTCACCACCAGAATATCGCTTAAGTATGCTTTTTGTGTGTGATTGAATCGAGAGAAGGTGTGGTTTACGATGGCAATTTGGAAGGCAAACTAGAGGGGAATGAACTCCCTGAGCTCGGAACTTTCGGCGACTGAGCAATAATCGATTGCGGACGCATACAATATTGGATACGGAAATATCCTACTGATGGGGAAGAATAATCTTCTGAAGCTATCCTGTTAATTGCGATTGATTGAAAAACCACAAAACCAAATGTATTTGGTCACAGTGTTACATGGATAGAAAACATTCAATTAAACTCTTTCACATGAATATATTTTGAAAATTCCCAAAGGAACTGGCAGATTATTTTCAGTAACGATTAGATATTTCCACATTTTCCTCGATACTGGAAGCCCACCAGTGGTTAATGCCAACTCGATAACCACCTGTTAATAGCACTTGATTGAAACATATTTGGTCACAGTGTAACATGGATAGAAAACATTCAAATAAACTCTTTCACATGATTATATTTTGAAAATTCCCAGAGGAACTGGCAAATTATTTTCCGGATCTTTCTCGATGCTGAATGGCATCCAAACGGAAAGAATTCCGCGCGTGTATGTGTGTGTGTGTGTGTGTAGCGGCTGCTTCGAGATCTTCCCGGGGAAGAGTTTGTGGCATCACTCTCCTCCTGATGGATTCCCTTCTGGCCTAAGGTGCACAAACAGGCTCTTGGTGACACCGTTCATTCGCGCTTTCATGATAAACGAAGAGCTTCACCACAACAGCGACAACATGCTCCAATCGCTGTTCAATTAGAACTGAGTGGATTTCCGAGCGGCGCTCGCTTATATACCGATTGGTGATTTCAATAGCCTGTTTTGAAAGCAATTTTAAGACTATTGAAACAAGTTTTTGGATCAGAAAGTAACAAGTATAGAACGCGTAGACATTTTATCTATCGAATGAAGTGTTTATCATACCATTTCGTTCAGTTGTTTAGGAGCTATTAACGCTCAAAATCTCGGTCTCCGGCGTAACGCTTTCGTTTTCGAAACTTTGATTTTACACCCCGGTATAGAAATGAAAGACGTAGTCCTACGTCAAAAAAAAAGTCACAGGAGGGTTGTGTCCGAGATACGACCGCATAGTTGACGTAGGATTCCGTTAGGCTATCTGTTGATTTTGGATATGTTTGAAGAATTACATAGTTAAACTCTTTGATAATGATTTGGTGGCCCTGAAAAGGGCCGTTTTGTTTGGTTGTTGGATATTGTTTGCTCACTCCACCAGTGTTCACCGAGTGATGATGACAGAAAGATGGTAAACAGTCGTTAGATGGTGCGTATCAGATACGAGATGCCGAAGTGGAATGAGACATGATGAATACCGACCTCTGTTACCCTAGATGAGATGCTTTCTATGTTATGTATGGATGAAATAAACAGAAAATTCACCAATGCTACATAAGATAATTACCAATACCGGCCACAATCATCATTTTTTCTCATCAGTAAAAACATGTTACTTTAATATAGAGGAAACATATTTGAAATGAGAGAGGTAATTTTCTTTTATAACTTTTACTTTCTGAGTGTTTATTCAACCCAGTGCGAATTTTAATTGAACTAACAGCACTTAATACTATACGTAGAGCATATGGGAAATCACTTTTTCTAATATTTCTTCACTTTTCCAATTTTTCTCGCCGTATAAACTTTCCTCGGGTGAATATAAACACAACAAAACAGATAGCTTAAACCAAACGACCTGTTCTCGAGCGGGAACACACCTTGGGTTTTATTTATGAGAATTGAAATAAATCGTTTCACATATCAAGCCATTTTTAACACAACTGCTACCATATACAATTTTACACTTACACTTGTGCAAATTTTTTTACAATACACGATCATTGATATGAAACTTTACGAAGCAATGTTTAAAGTTCTAAATTTAAATTTTATTTGCTAGAATTATTCGTATCACTCACCTTACTTACAATATAAGAATGCCCCCGACTTGCATATACTTGCAATGCCGATTTCCCCCACGCAGCTTGGTTTTGATGTCTCTGTTAGGGAACACATTTCGGTAGGAACAAAAGTTCTCCCTACTTTCATGTATTTGCAAAGCCGATTTCCCCCAAGAAGCTTGGTTTTGGATGTCTCTGTTAGGGACCCGCCGCATGTGTCGTCAATTTCGACCAATCAAAAGTGGGTATTTCCGTTAGGATAGGGGTTGAGATTTTTCAATTGTTCGATAGTTAGTTTCATGACAAATAAAGGGTGTGTCACATCAAATTATATCACGGAAAAAACGCTGTAGAAATTTAATTTTTAGGAATTATATCTTCAGCTTTCGCTTATAATCAGATAAGAGTGTATAGATCACGTTGGCCATGCTTCACTGTCAATTTTTCGTAAATTTGGAAAAATGTCGTCGAACGAAAAAGAGCGTCGTGAATTAATCCTGTGCACTCATTTCGAGAATCCGGAGTTGTCACATCGGGACATCGGTAAGATGCTGGGAATCGTCCAATCCACGGTCAGCAGAGTACTAAAACGATACTTCGAGAACCTAACCATCGACCGGAAGGTGAAGAACGGCAAAAATGGATGCTCCGTCATGGAAAAAAATCACAAGCGCGTAGTTAGGCAGTTTAGACGTGATCCGAGAAGTTCGGTCCGGGATGTCGCCAATAAGCTGAATTTGTCAAGTTCATTCGTCCAGCGGACCAAGCAGCGGGAGGGCCTGCGTACATACAAGGTTCAGAAGGCTCCTAACCGAGACGAAAGGCAAAACATGGTGGGGAAGACGCGAGCTCGGAAGCTGTACGCCGAAATGTAATGGACGACGAAACCTACGTCAAAGCGAACTTTCGTCAGCTGCCGGGCCTGTTGTTCTTCTCCGCAGAGGACAAATTCAGCGTTCCGGAGAAGATTCGCAAGCAGAAACTATCCAAGTTTGCCAAAAAGTACATGGTGTGGCAAGCGATCTGCTCTTGCGGAAAGCGGAGCGCCCCCTTCGTGATGACCGGCACGGTAAACGGGCAGGTTTACCTTAAGGAGTGCCTACAGAAGCGCTTACTACCACTATTGAAGCAGCACGAGGGCCCGACCATCTTCTGGCCGGATCTCGCTTCGTGCCACTATTCAAAGGACGTGTTGGAGTGGTATGAAGCCAACGGGGTCACCTTCGTGCCAAAGGAAATGAACCCGCCCAACGCGCCGGAGCTTCGCCCAATAGAGAAATATTGGGCGATTATGAAGCAGGCCCTCCGGAAGAACCCAAAAGTTTTCAAATCGGAGACGGACTTCAAGAGAAAATGGATTTCTGTTCAAAAAAAAACTTCAACCTGACGTTGTACAGAACCTTATGGACGGGGTAAAGAGGAAGGTGCGAGCATACGGGCTTGGGCTCGAAGTATGAATAAAAAGAAAATGCCAAAAGTTAATAGTTTTTATTGCAATGCAATTGCAGTGCAATTTTCAAAAGGATCGGTCTACTGGGCGAATTTCTACAGCGTTTTTTCCGTGATGCAATTTGATGTGACACACCCTTTATTATTTTCTTCAATTGAAAAAATTGTTATGAGGTGCCGAAATCGATTGACGCAAAAATTTCATTAATCCAACAGGAAATGACTGAGCAATAAGCGTTTGAAATTGGACAATTTTTCGATGCGCTCGATTTTCGATTTTCAATTTGTACCCCAATATGTTCCGAAAGACGTAATCCTACGTCAAAAGAAAAATATATCATTCTCTTTCAAACCGTAAATCAGTGTGGTTGTATGGCATCGTTTCACATCGCATCACATCATAAAAAGAAAACAAGCAGCAACGTGGACGTGTGGACGTAACAAAGGAGGACAAGTTAAGGGAAGTCAAGGGAGGTCTCCAGTTCCCTGTTGGTCGCATTCACTGATTGCTCCGCAAGGGTAACTAGGCCGAACGGATTGGTGCCGGAGCACCTGTATACCTAACAGCGATTATAGAGTTTCGGCCGTCGGAGTGCTCGAGTTGGCTTGCAAACATGCTCACGACAATCAGAAAACCCGCATCAAGAACAGAGCAGCTTCGGTTTGGCGCTCATCAAGGCAACAACCAGTTTCAACGAGTGGCAAACGCAATCGCAAAACGGCAGCAGGTAGAAGAAGGAAAAAGTTTGTCTATTCAGACTGCTTTGGTGGCAAAAGCAGCCACCATAAACCACGGCGCTTTTTAGGGCCATTAAACCTTTCAAAAAAGAGTTTACGAAATACAGTTTAATGCTTTCTAAAACAATATCCAAAATAATAATAAAACACAAATAGATTTTTTCATAATTTGTTTGCCAGGATATGATGAGTATGAGAATTTGGCAGTTGTTCTGAGTTTATTGATGGTTGGGGACTTTCCCGATTATTCAATTTTCACCAATTCTTAAATTGCTTCTAGATTGAAAGTACAGTAATTTATATTTAGCTCGACAGTTAGCTAATTGGACGGACCTGTAATGCGACATATTTAGTTGGACATTTTTGTAAACATAGAGTTCGGGGTCCAAATTATGACCCCACATTGAAAGTCGACACTGCACCACTGTCATCGGAAATGTTCAATTACAGGTTAAAATCGCCTTCAATGCGACACTGAGTGGTTCTCCGGCACGTCGCATTTAATGTAATTTACTGAACAACATGTCACAAGCTGGATGGGAAGAAATTTTCCAACTGTGAAAGCTGTGGCGAGTGGCAAACGCCATAGCTAAACAGGAAGGTTTACCCGAACAAGATGGGAATATCGAGTGATAACAAAAACACAACACCAAATGTTCTTTTCAGAACCACCAACATGTTCATAAAGAGTAAACAGTAAACTAATCCATTTTTCAGGTAGATAGGTAAGTATTCACGTAGGAGAAGAAAATAAAACAATATATTTAAAATATATATTCAACAAAAGCTGTCCCCTTTGTATAGTCCTAAGTCACTCCGGTTATGTCCCCGACATTACCCACCCGTCTTTTTTTTGCGCAATTTTGTGAAGTGCAGCTTTCGTGACGGTTGTATTCATTCAATTTATTTTTGTACAAGTGGGAAATGTCGTGAATATCCAGTGGAAAATTATACGCTGCCCGTCTATTTTGGACGTGTTTCAGTTTCACCTAGTAGTCGTGTGAAAAACAGTTCCGTGATTAGCGAGCATTTTGGGTTCCCGCTCGCTGAATTAGTATTCGCGATGTTTCATTGATATTTTTTTGAAATCCTAATAGATGTGTTCCCTTACGTTTGGCCGAAATTTATTAGTACAAAAATGAAAATCCGCCATTAATAGAGATTCTCCATAAGAGAGTTAGAAGATATGTAGAATAGGAAAGAAGATGAAGTGATAGTAGCAGTGTGCTAGAAGAGCGAGAGGGATTGTCGTAGCTCTAAGGGTGCATCTATGGCTGTGAGAGTTTTTTTTAAATAGATATAAAGTGAGAACGAGCGAGGGTTGTAAGTGGAAGAGGTGAAATGCCGAAGAGCATGTGAAATATGATTTCATGCTGCATTCGTACGATTCGTCTTCATCGCCATTGTTTTATTCTGTTTTCTTTTCTCGCAATATGTTTGTGTTGTGCTTGCCCGTGAGGAGAGTCCTGTTGTGAAAGTGTTCTCTCCGCTCAAATATTAGCGCTCTTGTCTGAGCACAACACCGCTCCCTGAGACGCCATATAAGTATTATGGGCCAAGCAAAGACTTAGGGCGATTACACATTATCCGGTTTCCGCCGGACCGGTTTCAAAAAGCGCCGCTGGGTTTGGACGGATAACCGGATAACAATGTGAAAGAGACCTCGCGCTACACAAAACCGTGCATCTCTCACATACACATACGTGCATTTATTTCTATAATGGATTGACAGATAAACATTGCTGCAAATCCACGATGACAGTGGAATACTGTCGACGTCTGGTGGCGACTTTCAATTAGAGCATAATTTGGGTCCCAAATTCATTAGTGTAATCTTTATCAGATTAGAAGACACGAAGCCAGTTTTAGAATGTTAAAATGTGAATGAAATTTTTACATCATGTTACTTAATTATTTGAAACCCGTATTCCTGACTTTTATTTAACCATTTGTTTATACATTTTCACTAAAACTTTTCATTATAATATAAAGTTGTCTTCAAAAACAATTTTCGCATGAGATTTTTCCATCACTTGCAAAAAAAGTGTTTTTCATTTGAATAGAATATATAATTTGATGCGCAAAAGTTAATTTTCATTCATAATTTTAATATTAAAAACGTGTCCATTCCGCCTGAAAACCAATTATTTTTTATGCTCCCCTAAACTGGTAAACAAAGCTCAAGCCGTCAACGCGAATCCTCCTACTACATGCAGCTATGTGCCTACGCAAAATCCCAGCTGGTGCGGCAACCACGAACCTTTTCAAATTTGCGTTTCATGGAGCACTGAGAGCACGGCCAAAGTGAGAGCAGATATCGCGGACATGACGTGTACCCTGCATCAGGACGATGCTCTTACCGATAGGTGCGATCAGAGGGGTCAAAAGTGTTAATTTTCCCGCCCTATTTCAGAATACAATCGCGAAACTTTTCCGTAATTCGCAGAGCACACAAGTTCGTCTTGGGCTCATGTGAATCTATAACGTTTCCCATAACGACGGCAAAGTAAACTTGCATGATGAATAAACTTAAAACACTTACTGGACAAAAATATGGTTGTCGTCAACAGTATTACCAAAACTAACTTTAATCCAGTTGCGGTGTACTTATCCATACGCTAAATTGTTTATTCTCAAACATACACAAATAGCATTATCCATTTCACATGCTCTGTAGCCTCATATTTTTTCAATAGTCGCAAAAACACGGTTATATAAAAGTGAAGAATTTGAAAAACCAATAATAATAACATTTCGTAATAACCTAGTGGCACTTATTAATTATATGTGGTATGTGTTCTCTTCCTGTGATTATCTTAGAATTTTCCTACGAGAGAATGTGTGCCCATCTATCTATTCTAGTCTTTTTATTCCACCATTGCAATAATAATCTTCACAATCAAAATAACATAATTTTCCTTCAAACACTATCTCACTGCTGCTTCCGCAGATTCTCGTCCAGAAACGCGCTCAGCATATGCCGCAATTCCTCGAGCACGTACATCTTGGGCAGACACGGCTTCTCGAGGGCATTTTGCATCAACGCACAGCTGTTAATACACGAATCCTGGACGAAGAATGACCGAATCAGATATGCCAACAGTTGGTTGATTCCGCTCTGATAGAGCCGAAGCTTCGGCGTTCGGCAGCGGAACATCTTGACCACCGAGTACAGATCGAACAGTTTGGTCGTGAACACCTCTTCGTCGATCGCGTTCCGGGTCAGGTTGAACTGTGTGGAATATCGAATAAGAACATTAGGAGGAAGAGCTTTTTCTAATGTGTTCAAATTAACAAAAACTGACCTTGACATTCAGCTCGACAAAGTCGCTCAAAATTTATCCCTTGATGAACCAGTTGGAGATTTGTTTGACATCTTCGAACTCATTTAGTAGCAATTGCAAATAAGGGATCTTATCTATGAACAAAACAAAAACAGAAGTTAATTATAAAACTCGGTCAATTTGTCGAAAAACACCACCCACCGTTCACCCACAGTCCACGGCAATATGCTCCATGATGTCCTCGTGCGCCTTTGCAGAAACTTTTATCACTGAACCTGTTCCACAGCAGCTGAATAAAGAAGCGAAATAAAAATTTCGGTATCCATATCACTTGCAAATTCTGATTGATTCCAAAATCAACAAACAAACGTCAATAGCACACACATATTAATACATGGGGTGAAAATTGCCTCAATTGTACTAATACTAACAGACATGACAAAAACTGTCAACTCGCTTTTATGGCATGAAGCTTCGTGCTCCTCTTTTGGGAAATAATGGTGAGAATGGATTTTCAGGTGCATTGAACACATATCTTAAAATAAAAATTATGAATAAAAATTAACTTCTTCTTACAAAAAAGGTGTTCTTTATGAAATAGAGTAATACGTTCTTTTGCAATTGGGGAAGCCTCCTGAACAATAATTGTGTTTGAATATGATTGTATATTACAATGATGAGTTTTAGTGAAAATATCAAAGAAATCATACAACAATGGTTAAGGAAGAATCAGTACCACGGGTTTTAAGCAATCAAATAACATGAAGTAAAAATTTTCATTGAAAATTTAAACAACTTAAAACTGTCTTGAGGTGTAATAATCTTATAGAGAATGATTTGCCTTCCCAAACCGATGTCTCCACCAGACGACGACACAATACTACTGTCATCGCTTATAATGCTTGTCCGGTCACCGGACATTGCAGTCGCAGTGGACGGCTGCATCACGGCGCCGTAAAGAGGTTGGTACGGTCGAAATTTGCCATTTGGGTTTCAAACCGGTCCGGCAGAAACCGGATAATGTGTAATCGCCCTTAGGTTTCCAAAATTAATCTCTCCGACGTCGTGATTGGATGTCCATAAAAAGGTTTGCTCGATGGTTAAATAAATATGTCGTCAGTTTCATTGTTTTTAGAGGAATTATTGTCGTAACCTTCTTCAGATCTCCTAAATATATCTCTCCGACTTCACGAGTGGAGTTCGATTACATGTCCGCTCGATGATTAACCAAATTTTCGTTACCTTATTAGGTTTCCCAGAGTAAGGATTGAAGTTCGATAAAAATAACGCACTATAAATAATATAATGTATAGCCAGTTCAATTAATTTACAGGTTTAACTTCTCAGGTTGACTGGAAATAATCTCTGCCGCGTGTTGTAACATAAAAGATATACGGAATTTCATTTTGTCGAGTGGTCGATAGTTCGTGTTTACATAATCACATCACTTACCGCAGTGAATTCTGATTCTTACCTTATCCCACCAACAACTATCCTTCCCATGATATTCGCTAGGGAACCACGCTATAGAGGCGACCCTTCTGGCCTTCGGGCGGCGAATATCATACTAACATTCCTTCTCTTCCCCTGGTGACTGTAAGGACGTGGCCGGCGTCGTTATTGACCATTTAAACCTCGAATCACCGAAAATTGCACGAGAATGATTTGCTAGTCCCAAGCGTCATTCTGTGTGTTCTTTGTGCAATTTGGTTGGTTCAGGTCAATCACGGAGAGCAACTACGAAGTGTACAGTCTACCCAAGCTCAAGCTCAAGCTCTACCTAACACTACAGAGCCGCGGTACGCATCCCGCGACACTCAATTGACACATGTTTATATTTTATGCATAACTGTCCCACCATGTATTTTTTGTAGATCCATATCGAATAAGTCGGTTCAAGTACAAGAATTTCATGTCACACTTTCCGCAGGTCTAATGCACTCTTTTCTGGTTTGGAAGAACGAACTTATTCTCAAACAAATAAGAAAAAGTTTAACAGAACACGTGTACACCTTGTTAGCGAATGCCTAATAACAATCAGATTTATATTCTGCGAAGGTGTTGCAGATCACTTCCTTTCTTCATAAAATGATGTTCTTATGCATAATCTTTCGGAAAAACACATAAAATAGATTGTTTGTTCCCAGCATATCAATTAACAACATCAATTTCAATAGTCTCATGTTGATATTCTAGGTATAACAGTCCCACCATGAATTTTTAAACCCGTAATCAAGCTTGATTCAGTGAGGGGATCTCATCACATTTCATTCAACAATAATATAGTGCTTATAAAAAAACCCGGTGTATTGCTAAATTGAAATACTTAAAGCTTCTGGTAGACAAATATGCGAGAAAACTTTGATTGCGTTTTTCTCAGTTGCTGATATTGGAACATGAGACAACTATGTGTAGAACGGCAGTACACGTTGATCAAATTTTATCTGTTAAAAAAAGTCAAATGTTTGGCTTCGGTCAAACAGTGTATAAGCACCCTAAAGGCCCATTTATACGTTGCTAGTAGCTGACTTCACAGTGAGCAGCTACTGGACCGGTGAACTCACCAGACAATTGGTTGACTCGCCTAGTCCGTTTACACAGTGTGAGCTGCTGACGAGAAACTAGATACTACAGCATTGGCTTACCAGGGATGCCAGATGATTTTTCAAATGTCCATACAATAGTCAGAAACAGCAATCAGGTCCGAATTTAACAGATGATTGTTCCGAAATCGACTTCTCTATTGGCAGTTTTCGTTTCAGGTTCTCAGTTGCATTTTTTTTTTATTAAATCGTTTATTTTTACAGGCTCAGTTACATAAGTTTAAAGGAGCCAAACTCCTATCTGTATAGTTACAAGTATACATAAACATTTTTTATTAATTCTAATGTTAATGAGGTAGAGAACCGATTACTCGCGGCTTGCTAGAGTTTAGAAGGGTGACATTTTGTTTCAGGAAAAAGATGGGATATAAGGATATGTTGACAATGTTCACACTCACATTCATCATACTCAATTCTTAAGCCTATCTTATATCTAACATGTATTTACATTTCACCTTATTCTATTGTTAGTAAGAAGGGATTTGATTTCTCGCGAAGGAAAAGGAAAAGGAGAATATAAGGATATAAGGACAATCACACACGAAGATCGATAGCTTTTAGGAAGACATATATTTGGGACATGTAATCAAGGTCTAACCGAGCCAACACATCTCTCACCGGCACATTGGGCTGCCTTCCTCTAGCCCGAAGAGAGTTTTCTAAATTCGATCTGGCAACAAGATACTCCTCGCACGACCAAACAACGTGTTCGATGTCGTGGTAACCTTGGCCACAAGCACAGATATTGCCATCGGCAAGATTAAAACGAAAGAGTAGCGCGTCTAACGAACAGTGATTGGACATGAGTCGAGAGAAGGTGCGAATAAAGTCCCGACTTAAGTCCAGACTTTTGAACCATGGTTTGAGGCTAACCTTAGGGATAATCGAGTGAAGCCACCGACCCAATTCATCTTCGTTCCACTTACGTTGCCAGTTAGCGATGGTATTTTTACGGACTAAAGAATAAAATTCATTGAAAGCGATTTGACGCTGATAAATATCGCCTTCAATTGCACCTACCTTTGCTAATGAGTCAGCCCTCTCATTACCCGGAATTGAGCAATGTGAAGGGACCCAGACAAAGGTAATGACATAACAGCGTCTGGTTAAAGCACTCAAAATTTCTCGTATTCTCTCAAGGAAGTACGGCGAGTGCTTTTCCGGCCTCACTGAACGGATAGCTTCGACAGAGCTCAGACTATCCGTTACAATGTAATAGTGTTCAACAGGTCGTGAGGCGACGCTGTCCAGCGCCCAGTGTATTGCTGCCAATTCAGCAATATACACTGAGAAAGGATACTGAAGACTGTGTGAGGTGCTAAAAAAATTGTTGAACACTCCGAATCCTGTGGACTCATTCATAGAGGACCCATCAGTAAAGTACATATTATCACAATTGACACGCCCATACTTTGCTTCGAAAATCGTAGGAACGATCCCCGATCGATGATAATCTGGAATTCCATGGATATCCTGCTTCATGGACAGATCAAAATGTACAGAGGAATTGATGTAGTGAGGAAAACAAACACGGTTGGGAATATACGAAGAAGGATCAACCTGCATGGAGACGAATTCATGATATGAGCTCATGAATCCAGAATGAAAATTTAGCTCGATCAGCTGCTCAAAATTTCCGACCACCAATGGGTTCATAACCTTACACCGGATGAGGAACCGAAGAGATAATAAATTGAAGCGATCTTTTAGTGGGAGTAGGCTTGCCAAAACCTCGAGACTCATGGTATGCGTTGAGGGCATACATCCCAACGCAATACGGAGACAAAGATACTGAATTCGCTCGAGTTTAATGAGATGTGTTTTGGAAGCTGATTGAAAACAGAAACTGCCATACTCTATCACTGAGAGAATAGTTGTTCGATACAACATTATAAGATCTTCGGGATGGGCTCCCCACCAGGTGCCGGTAATTGTACGGAGAAAGTTTATTCTTTGTTGGCATTTTTTACTCAGATACCTAATATGGGCCCCCCAAGTACATTTGGAGTCGAACCAGACCCCAAGATACTTGAATGACATAGCATGAGTGATCGGTTTACCCAAAAGTTGAAGCTTTGGTTTTGCTGGTATATGCTTCCTAGAAAAAACCACCATCTCTGTTTTCTCCGTGGAGAATTCGATCCCTAGCCCAATGGCCCAGGTTGAAAAATTGTTCAAAGTATCTTGTAAGGGTCCTTGCAGGTCGGATTTGTTTGATCCTACGACAGACACCACTCCATCATCTGCAAGTTGTCTTAGGCTGCAATTTTGTGTAAGACAATTGTCGATGTCGCTTACATAGAAGTTGTACAAAAGGGGGCTTAAACATGAGCCCTGGGGGAGGCCCATGTAGGAGATCCGATTTACTGTCGAATCCCCGTGAGAAAAGTTCAACTGTTTCTCACAAAGCAAGTTATACAACATATTATTCAACAGAGGCGGCAGACCCCGAGAGTGTAATTTGTCTGACAAAACCTCTATTGAAACAGAATCAAAGGCCCCCTTTATGTCCAAGAATACTGAAGCCATTTGTTTTTTTTCGGCGTAAGCCATTTGAATTTCTGAAGAAAGCAACGCAAGACAATCATTCGTCCCCTTGCCCCTGCGGAACCCATATTGTGTATCTGAGAGTAGGCCATTCGTTTCAACCCATCGATCAAGGCGAAACAAGATCATTTTCTCCAACAATTTCCGTATACAAGACAGCATTGCTATTGGGCGGTACGAATTGAAGTCGGACGCGGGTTTTCCGGGTTTTTGAATAGCTATAATTCGCACTTGTCTCCAATCATCTGGAACAATATTATGCTCCAGAAACCGATTGAATAAATTCAACAAGCGATGTTTCGCCACATCAGGGAGGTTTTTTAACAAGTTGAACTTAATTCTATCCGTTCCTGGAGCCGAATTGTTACAAGAAAGGAGAGCAAGAGAGAATTCTACCATCGAAAACTCGGAATCAGGATCGCACCTATCTTGTGGTATATCTCGAACAATTTTTTGCACAGGAACGGAATCGGGACAAACCTTCCGTGCAAAATTAAAAATCCATCGATGTGAATATTCTTCGCTTTCATTCGATGAAGAGCGATTTCTCATGTTTCGAGCCACTTTCCATAATTTTTTCATTGACGTTTCTCGTGACAAACCTCCCACGAAATTTCGCCAATAAGCACGTTTTTTCCCTTTGATCAAGTTTTTAAATTTATTTTCAAGGTCCAAATACGTTTGAAAATTCTCAATGGTTCCACGTTTCCGAAAAGCTTTAAATGCGTTCGATTTATCCTGATAAAGCTTGGAACATTGGCTATCCCACCATGGATTGGGAGGCCTTTGACGAAAAGTGGAGCCTGGGATGGGTTTCGTTTGAGCGCGAACCGCGCTGTCATATATCAAACGAGAAAGGAAGTTATACTCCTCCAATGGAGGCAAACCATCTCTGGAATTGATGGCTAGAGCAATTGCGTCCGCATATTTTTTCCAGTCAATGTGTCTTGTGAGGTCATATGCCATGTTTATAGATTCAGAAGAATTCGAACCAATGGTGATGGAAATTTTGATTGGCAAGTGATCACTACCGTTGGGGTCCTGGATTACATTCCACTTGCAATCTAACGATAGTGAATTCGAGCAAAGCGAGAGGTCAAGAGCACTTGGGTTAGCAGGAGGTTTAGGAACACGTGTTGTTTCCCCAGTATTCAAAACGGTCATATTGAAGCTGTTACAAAGGTCATATATCATCGATGAACGATTGTCGTCGTACTGTTCCCCCCAGGCAGTTCCGTGAGAGTTGAAGTCTCCCAAGATCAATCGTGGCTCAGGAAGGAGTGAGCACATGTCAACAAGTTGCTTGCGGCTAACCGCAGCTCTCGGAGGCCAATACAAGCTGACAATACAGAGGTCTTTGCCTCTGATGTTTGCATGACAAGCAACAGCTTCGATCCCCCCAATAGGTGGAAGGTCAATTCTAAAAAATGAGTGGCACTTATTGATCCCCAATAGCACCCCTCCGTATCTGTCAACACGGTCCAAGCGTATAATATTAAAATCGTGGAAAGAGATATCATCTCGCGAAGAAAGCCAAGTTTCGGACAGAGCAAAAACGTCACAATTGAAGTTATGAATTAAACATTTGAATGTATCAAATTTAGGGATAAGACTACGACAATTCCACTGTAAAACAGTGATATCTCCGACCTCTCTATTTGAATTAGACATCAAGAGAGATAATCATTGCAAGGAGGGGCCATGTTTGCATCAATTGTTGCAAAATTGTCTTTAATACTGGAAGCATTGAAATGACAATGGTTCTGATGGAGTCGGAAACATTAAAACACTTGAAGATTTGGTCCAAAAGGTCAGACAACTTTATAAATCCCGATTGGGGAGTTGAGCTGGACGGAAAAATAGGGACATTTGGGGTTTTTGATGTCCCCTCGAGTGCTGGGTCGTTCGAAGGTGAACTATTCCCACGGAAGCCAGGAGGAACCTGATTTTGCTTGTCCGCTGCACTCGATTTTTTAGGCATGCTAACAGGAGGTATAACCGGAGGGGGTTGTCCTTGAACTTTGGGAGTGGTCACATTTTTGCGCCGGGGATTCCCTTTGAAAATTAACGGTGTGCCCCCGATAGCTGTGTCCGCTTCCATTTCGTCAACGGGCAACGTGGCGAAGACATTTTGTGTGATGATTGGTTGTTGTTGTTGGGCCAGTGGAGAAGCGCCCTTTAAAATATCCGCAAAAGTGCGTTTCGAGCGTTCCTTCAAAGAGCGCTTCTGTTTCTCCCAGCGACTCTTGTAAGTTTCACAAACTGAGAGCTCGTGTGGGGATCTCCCGCAATATGGACATTTATGCTCAGTCGCACTGCAGGATTTCCCCTCATGTTGCTCTCCGCAAGTGGCACAGCGCTCCTTGTTGGCACAATAATCTGAAGTGTGACCAACTGACTTGCATTTTTGGCAAGTCATGGGCTTTGGCACGAAGAGTCGCACAGGCAGTCTTAATTTGCCCACCTTGACGTAGTCAGGGAGAGCGGAACCAGCAAAAGTTACTCGAAACGAGTCTGACGGCGTGAATTTAGTTTTTCCCTTTTCTTGGGATACTTTCCCTAGTTGGCGGCTGTCCAAAATTTTAACGCCCACCAACGGGAGTCTTTTAAATTTACCAACTCCTTCCTTTATCATTTCACACGTCAGACCCGTTTCAGTTATCACCCCCGAGATTTCTACGTCATGGGACGGCACGTAGACACGATACTCTAGGGAGAATCTCTCGTCGATCACAACTGCATTTGCGTGTTTCCGATCACTCACGACAACACGCAGTTTGTTCGGTCTAACCTTAGAGATTTCGACCACGGAGGAATAATATCTTGCCAGATCTTTCGAAACCTGAATGACATTGATGGATTTTCCGTTCGGTTTGGGTCGGAAAAAAACAACCCATGGGCCAGCTCCAGGTGAATCTTCTGGATAGACCTTGACACGAGGAGAGGAAGCAACTGAGGGGGAGGTCGAGGTCGATTGTTGAGCGGGAGCGGGATCAGTAGGGCTGGGAGGCAAGTTCGGGAGTTGAGCGGAAACGGGAGCGGGAGAATGAGGGGGTGAAGAGGAAAGGTTTGCAAATTTTCTTGAGGGAGGCTTGTTGAGGTGAGTTAACTCTTCCTGTGAAGAGACATCTTCTGAGGGGGGAACGCGTTTAAGCGACTTCCCAGCACCCGTAGCTGGGGAGGGGGAGACAGTGGATTCGATATCCATGTCAACGCTTTCTTCCCCTTCTGCCATTTAAAATGGCAGATGTACACTTTCTTATAATTTTTGCAATTTTTTTTTTATAATTAACCTTAACCTATTAATTTCAGTATACTTATTATGCACACCAGTGCGGATTATTTATAACGGTGCTGCGTGTTGATCGTTCGGTACAGCTGAACCCGTGTATCGCACCACGCGGTGATGATGTCGAAGACGGTGCTACGGCGATAACACACCAGCACACAGCGCTCGCGTGCAGGGTTTCTTCCTCTCGCTTGGTGTGTCTGCTTCAATGAATTCACAGGGAATCCCGTTAGTGTCCAACACTCACTTCACCAGCCACGAAAATAACGGTATCACTTCAACGATGGACGATAACGATATAAAACCGTCCGGCGGCTTCGAGCTTAGGAAGACGAATGATCAGTTGCATTTATCATTAGACAATTTTATCGCGAAGTACACGCTAACCGTGTATAAAAATACTTTGTGCTGAATTTCTTCGAACTGAAGATACTATCTGAAAAAGCAGAAAGGCAAAAGGATTTGGACTAGAAATTGGATGCAAGGAAAAGGAGCAACAAATACAATATTGAAGAAACTCTATGATTATGACCCTCTATAGCAAGGGTTTTCATTTTTTTTTATAGCAGATCACTTTTTATAGAAAAAATATTTGATGGAGTGCCTGCATTTTTTAATCGATAAAACAAATCTTATTTGCATTGACATTACTCAGCTGAAAACAATTCTGTTTCGGTTGCACATCACAGTTACACGATATCTGACCTGGAATGAACAAGATAGATCACCAGATGCCCAGTGAAATTAAATTAAAGAATTTTTTTTCAGGGTGGGTTCTCAAGTGGGAGCAATTGCTATAACTTTGCGGAGCACAAATTTCCCGCGGAGCATCATTAGAAAACCCCTGCTCTAGAGTACAGAGCACACATAAACCGAAGAGTAAGCGGGGGTTTTGGCAGGAGTACCCCCGCTTACTCTTCGGTTCACATAATTATCCTACAGATTTCTCATCCGTTGCAAGATCATGAATCCATTGGTGATTGATAACTTCGAAAATCTACTCCAACTGACTCCTCAGTCAAGTTTTATGTCTTTATACCATGAGTACCTTACACACGACGTGCACCCTTCACCAGGCATCTCCAACCAAGTTTGCTTCCCATACTTCTGCAATTCCTCTGTCATTTTTGATCTGTCCATGCGACAAAAAATCAATGGAATCCCAGATCACCTACGCTCCGATTCTATTCCGCCGATATTTTCGGCAGAATATGGGAAAGTTAGATCTGATAAAATGTTCTTTACTGACGGTTCATTCGTAAACGGGTCCACTGGCTTCGGCATCTTCAATGAAAATTCCAGTGCCTCTTTCAAACTCAAAGATCCTTCTTCCGTGTATGTCGCCGAACTGGGTGCGATATATTACTCATTAGGGATCATTGAAACATTGCCCATCGACCATTATTTTATTTTTTCAGACAGTCTCAGCTCAATAGAGGCAATCCGCTCAATGAAAGTTGATAAACGCTCATCTTATTTCCTAACAAGAATAAGACAACTATTGAGTGTTTTGGTCGAAAAATTATTCAAGATTACCTTAGCATGGGTTCCCTCTCATTGCTCGATTTCGGGGAATGAGAAAGCGGACTCGCTAGCTAAGGTGGGCGCTTTAGAAGGCACACTTTTTGAAAGTCAAATTGCTTATAATGAATTTTTCCACATTCCTCGTCAGTATACGCTCGTAAGTTGGCAGCGCATGTGGAGTGGTGATGAGTTCGGTCGTTGGTTACACACGATTATCCCTAAGGTCTCGACGAGTACATGGTTCAAGGGATTGAATGTAGGTCGTGATTTCATTCGTGTGATATCTCGGCTTATGTCCAATCACTACAACCTAAACGCGCATCTCTATCGCATTGGGCTCGCAGCAAACAATCTTTGTGATTGTGGCGATGGCTACCACGACATCGAGCATGTTGTCTGGTCGTGTATCCGGTTCCATGCTGCTTGCTCTCAGCTCTCTAGAGCACTGAGAGCACAAGGCAGACAATCGGATATCCCCGTCCGGGATATCTAATCTTCTGCTTCATCTATACCTGTTCCTCAGAAACGCCGATGTCAACGTTTAATGATGTTTCCGTCGTTGTGTCCCCGTTTCATATCCCTCCTATCCGATCGATAAACTTTTACTTAGTCGCGGCAATACATACACCCACTCTTTACAGATGCACGGACCGAAGGTTGTGCAGTCCACTGATTATTCAACAAGAGCCAAAGGTTGTACCGCTCATGACAACTCTACACGAGCTGATGATTGCGCCGGCTAGTGACCATTCTATCCTGGATTCCTCGAGTCGAGAAAGACGCACCACGCTAGATATGGGGTACAGACTAGGGGGGCGTTGCTGATTAATGGTCAGCTGCATCCCAATAGGAAGTATCCCGTGTCGGGCACACGTACAGAGCATCGAAGACTGCGACATACCAATTATGAGAACACTTGTAATACTAACCTCGAGTCAACCGCGAGTAATCGGTTACATATTACTAACATAGTCTAAGCAAACATTGTCAAAATATTGAACTCCCGGCCCCGTTAGGCTGACGCCATATGAGCCTTAATAAAATTTATATTTTGGATGAAAAAAAAAATTGAGTACAGAGCAGTGTTGAGAAAACCCCCTGAATAAGTGGAAACACTTTTGAATTTCATTGGTCCTAAAATACAACGCCAAAATACACTCATGAGGGATGCTATACCTGGAAGAATAAAATTAAAAAACGACATTGATGTGCCTTTTTTTTGGAATATCGTTCATATTGTTGTCGATATTTTTTAGAATCTCGAAAGCATCCATAGCTAAGATAATTTCGGAAGTATGTGATGCTATAAATGACAATCTAAAATATTTTTTTATTAATTTCGCCTTGCCAGCAGCTTCGTGTACAAATTTGTGAAATGAAAATGATAGTAGATTTGCAGGAGGAGTAAATACACGTCAAAACCTAAAATAATGAATGAAAATGTGCTTTTTTAAATCGAATATGTATTCTATTTCTTAGAACAATACATTTCTTGCAAGTTGTGAGTGAATGAAAATTGTGCCTGATAACAATTCTATACTAGAGATTCTCAAGAAAACTATCTAAAAAAAACGTGCCCCGCCAGCGTGCAAAACAAAATAACAACAATTTTGTTTAGAAACTATGAGAGTTTTATTTGTTTTTCCAATAAATTTTAAGACTATCTTCGCATATTTTTAAATATCTTAAAAGTAGAGACATTTCTTTACATTTGGTAACCCTGATTCGAGCGGTAAATTCTGTTTTTGACGTTTTGAGGGACGCGAGTGCGAGTAAATTCAAAAAACTTTGAAGTAGCTCGCACGACGGATCACACATGACACTAGCTGGCATGATGTGTTCACATGGTGTGAGTAGCTGCACTACAGTAACTGACTAGACCGACTCGTATGCTTACTCGCACCGTCTGAACCCGGCTTAAGACTGATAGGAATCCTAATAATATAAAATGCTTCAAATACTGAATGCAAAATCCAACTTTGGAGATGATGAATTTAAACATCGAAAGAACCAGGAGTAACCAAAATGAAACCGTTTAAAAATATGAATTTTCAAGACTTGTGGTTTTCCTCATATTGGTCTTTTTCATATTTCCCTCTTTTTCTATTTTCCTTCAGAAATATAGTCCGAAAAAACGTTTTTGGATAAAACTACCGAGAGAAACCCTTTTTTTCAATCCACACTCGCAAGGATAATATAAAAATGTTTCCACTAATAGGCGCGACGCGAAGTAATTATTTGCTATGTAAAAGGTCACAAACAGATAGCCACCTTCCATCTCTATCAGATTAGCAAATGTGAAGAGAAGTATTTGTTTTTATTCTAAAGCTCTGTAATTTCCGCTTGGAAGTCCATTATCATTATCCATCCATTACCAATCAATCATCAGCATAAATGTCGGGTAATTTTTAAATTGTTTTGACGTGAAAATAATGTTATGTTTTTCAACAGTCAAGTTTGAATAAAATATAAAATATTAATGCTACAGCTTCAGAACGGAAAGGGACAAACGAAAACAATCTGACGTCATATCACGAAGAGCGGGAGACACATAATTCTTCTTCTTTTTAGCTTTAAGAGGGTTTAGACTTTTCAGTGCATTCGCCTCTAGCCCAGACACATAATCCTTTCGCATCTCACAATTCATAATCTCTGCAGCTCTGCCGCTCCATAGCTCAACAGCTCAGCAGCTCAGCAGCTCCTCAGCTCCGATGTGAGCTGAAGAACTGCGTACATCGAGTTTTTATGAATTTTCGAAACTTCGACGTTTTGTGTGTTAACAATCATTGCTAGCCACAAATTATGAATTCTGATGTGATTTAAAATAAAAAAGCTCTTTATCAATCTTCTTCTAAATGCAATCTTTTTCAAGATAATTTGTGGCTAAAAATGATTGTTACTATACAAAAATTCCAAGTTTCGAAAATAAAAAAAATCGATGTTTCACAAAGTTCGTCAAAAATAGTTTTACAACCTTGGACTCATTTTTTCTATTTTTTCTAAATTAAAAAATATATATTTTAGATATTGATAATAATGAGAGTTTTTCTTTGTAAATAAAAAAAAGAGTACTATTTTTTCTCAGTGTATAATTTTTTCACATTTTAACGTCAATCTCTATATACATAAAAATGTTGTGTTCGTTTGTGTACGCGTTAAAAACTCGAAAAATACGAAACCGATTGAGCTCAAAGTTGGACACAATATACAATTCACTCCGAGGAATGTTGTTACGGCGTAAAAAATTAAAAAAAAAATGGAGAAAAATGATCTTCTATATGGCCATAGCACGTTTCTGAAATTAAGCTTCTTATGAAAAACAACCATTCCGTATTAAATATTAATTCTATGTGATGGAAACGTCTTTTTCCAAGTGTTCGACAAAATCATGAACTGAAATTGTGTTTCGGAACGATTTAAAATTTATCGATTTCGCTCATTCATCTCTATCTCTATATATATAAAAATGTTGTGTTCGTTTGTGTACGCGTCAAAAACTCGAAAAATACGAAACCGATTGAGCTCAAAGTTGGACACAACATACATTTCACTCCGAGGAATGTTGTTACGGCATAAACAATTGAAAAATTGGAGAAAAATGATCTTTTATATGGCCATAGTACGTTTCTGAAATAAAGCTTATTATGAAAATCGACCATTTCGTATTAAATATGAATTTAATGTGATAAAAACATCTTTTTCCAAGTATTTGACAGAATCGTGAACTGAAATTGTGTTTCGGAATAATTTAAAATTTATCGACTTCCCTCATATATTTCTATATATACAAAAATGTTCTGTTCGTTTGTGTACGCGTCAAAAACTCGAAAAATAATACAAAAAATGAAAATTCAACTCAACCATGCAAGCACAATGTGCCACAGCAAAGCGTGGCAGGGTACAGCTAGTACTCTATAACTCCTTCTAAGACAGTATATCGATACAACTCATAGTTCTTGAGATATAAATTATCACAAATTTATCTTACTAAAATCCACACGCCCTCTTCAAAAGTTACACTTGAGTCAAAAAAATCCCAATTGCTCAACGGAATACAAACTTACATTCGAATCAAAAATACTCATGTTTTGTCATTTGTCGATATAATTTGGAATTGCTGTATAATGGTTATGATATAAAACTATGAGACATGGTGTAAAATATATCAAAAGCAAGATTTAGGAATGGCAATAATTTGAGCACTAATCAATGGAACCAGATTTCGGATTATACATCAAACTCATATTTTTTTTACTGAAAACTTTCACTTTTTATTCGGCAAACTTCGTTCGTAGCTCCATACTTTTGAAAACGTTATAAAAATTCAACGCATGCATATTGCACAAATGTAATTCTCATAATTATATATACACATATATATTATGTCTCTCATATATTTCCATAGGAATCGATAATTTTCAAATGCGTCTTGAAATGCACTTGCAAAGAAATAATGTCACGTTATTTTTGCATATGAAATTCTCAATGCAATTATTGGGCTTTGCTATAATTAATAATTTTCATTACTTTTGGTACCAACCGAAAATGACAAAATTCTTCAGCCTTTGAATGAAAAAATGAAAATGAAATGAACTCAACCATGCAAGCACAATGTGCCACAGCAAAGCGTGGCAGGGTACAGCTAGTACTCTATAACTCCTTCTAAGACAGTATATCGATACAACTCATAGTTCTTGAGATATAAATTATCACAAATTTATCTTACTAAAATCCACACGCCCTCTTCAAAAGTTACACTTGAGTCAAAAAAATCCCAATTGCTCAACGGAATACAAACTTACATTCGAATCAAAAATACTCATGTTTTGTCATTTGTCGATATAATTTGGAATTGCTGTATAATGGTTATGATATAAAACTATGAGACATGGTGTAAAATATATCAAAAGCAAGATTTAGGAATGGCAATAATTTGAGCACTAATCAATGGAACCAGATTTCGGATTATACATCAAACTCATATTTTTTTTACTGAAAACTTTCACTTTTTATTCGGCAAACTTCGTTCGTAGCTCCATACTTTTGAAAACGTTATAAAAATTCAACGCATGCATATTGCACAAATGTAATTCTCATAATTATATATACACATATATATTATGTCTCTCATATATTTCCATAGGAATCGATAATTTTCAAATGCGTCTTGAAATGCACTTGCAAAGAAATAATGCCACGTTATTTTTGCATATGAAATTCTCAATGCAATTATTGGGCTTTGCTATAATTAATAATTTTCATTACTTTTGGTACCAACGGAAAATGACAAAATTCTTCAGCCTTTTTTATTATATTTACTTTAACAGTTAACAACCATCTCTTGTGATGGTATAGGGGTTGGCACACAAGCATATTGCCAACCCGTCAGCGTTACTCGTTATATTCACACAAACCTCCAGTTGCTATTTTTTTTTGAGGCGGACCAAGTTAAATGATTCATACTGAAACAACTATACGAAATTCCCTCTAGTTTTTTTACTTATAACAATTTGAATAGTAAAGAAGGTGAAGATATAGAAATTATAGGAGAACTGAAAGCTTTAAAAGTTCAGTGAACAAATAATTTCATTACATTTTTGACCTTACAGTTACAAATGGGACAAGCTTTCCTTTGTTTCCATATTTTAACAGCACATTTGTAACAACAACACAAATGTACAAAATTACTGTGAACAAATACACTATTCTTAGGTTCGGATAAACAAAACATACAATCACCTAAACTGCCCCCTGAATTGGAGTCAACCAGGTTGAAGTTGGGCGATTGTGATTCACAAAAAACATCCGATTTATCTTCATTATTAGTGTCATCTTCTTTGTAGCTACTCGAAACCGAATTCGTGGAGACGCTGGATACTTGTGACAAAGTTGTATATGAAAGACTTTGCTTCAAAAGCGTATGATTCTGTCTAGAGGGCGTTTGTATGATTTTAGATATTCTACATACATCGTGGCTAGAATTTTCCTCGAAAAGAGTTTGTTTTTCCTCAAGGGGAACTATTTCTTGGCTTGATGATGAACTGAATCCCGAATCTTTGAAAACTGTCATTTGAACGGAGGTACAATTGGATGCATCATTCGCACCAACTTCATCACGTCTCTTTTTTCCGCAGAACGATTGCGTGTTATCTTGAAATTTTCTTTTATTATTTTTCAGAAAAACATTTTTCTTACATGACCTCGAGACTCCTCTCTCAAGTTTTGCACTGCACTTTGAGAATGTGTGTCGCTGAAATACTTGGTTTTTGGATTTTACGAATTGATTACGATCCCTACCCGTTTCATCAAACATAAAGTCTGATTCAGAGGCACTTCCAGATGTTCTACAACATTCATTAGGGATAGCACGACTTTCTAAATTTGGTTTTAGGTTTACCGGACTTATTCTACTTACTGTACTTTTTGTTATTATACTTGATGTTGATGACGAACTGCTATCTGATAAATCACCATCCTTTTTCGCCACATCAAATCGTAATTTTTTTTTCTGTTTTGGACGTGGAGGAAACAAACTTTTACGTACCTAAAATAAAAAAGTCTGTTAGGTTATATATATATTTTTTGGTAGTTATGATAGCTGAATTTGAAATTTTTTTTTTATTACAATATATTTATTTTTTACTTATATTACTTTGACTTTCAATAAACATTCGAATAGTAGTATTGATTCAACAAGTTTAAAATTCATGTGAAGTAAATCAACTGTTTATACCTTTGCAGTGTTGAAATTATCATCATATATTGTGATATTTGTAGATCTTCGTCATCGTGATTGATTAGGGTTGATTGGTCCATACACATGGCTTAAATCATTATCGTCCATATCTTTTTATCCATGAATTGAATGTTTATGTTGAATGATCCACTTATTATTCAGACAAATGTTAGCGAATTGTCAATGTACACAAGGAATTTTCCAAATGTCGGACTAATTATTGTTATCTTGTTCTGGTGTAAAAACTTTCGGATCAGATGATTTAGTTTTGCCACTTTTATCATCATTTCATGCTTTCATGCGACTTATACAGAACGAGCCTTTAGTGCTCGAACCCTACGCGTTCTTTTGGCGGATCAATAATCCTTGGTGAGTATGACAACCATGATGGATCTATTACCGTTCCCGATTGTTGTAGTTGAGATCCAAAGTGAGTATACTCCTACTGTGTGTTCTGTTTCACATTTTGTTCCTAATGGTTTCCAACCACATTTGCCATCATCTTTCGGGCACCTTTAACAATCACCTTTTCGATCACAGCACGTGTGAAGAAATCCAGGAGACGTGATGTAGGGGCTATATGTAGTATGCCATTTTGTCCAGTATCCAGTTTTTTCCATTGTCAATGAGAGTAGGCTCCTTAAACGTTGAATACGCTTAATTTTATTCTCCATCTCGACAACTAATCCGTGAATCGATTGTTCAGAACAAATCAGAAAAGGTTTTTTTTTTATTTTTGCCCTCCTTCTGAGTACTCATCTATCTTAAATTGTTTCCGAATATTGTGCAATTTGAATTAAATTGTGTTTGATTATTTTTTTTAATTGTTTTTAAAATTGTTTTTTGTCGAACCTTTTTTCTATCGAAGCTTGTGGTTTATTTTTTTTATCGAAACTTGTTTTTTTGATTTTTTGAAGCTTATTTTTGTTTCATGATCAATGATCTTCTTTTTTAAAAATATTTTTCGTATGAATTACTTACGGCTATATCGTTTACATTATAAAAAACACTGACATATATACTCTCTCAATGGTTTTTCTCTTTCTTCCTCGACGAAAGATAGAGATATTGCAAACATTCTATCACTATGTAATTGAGATATCTCAAAATTGCATACTATAAAATTATTAATTTACACATGTGTATTTCTTTTATTTCAAGTAGGTACTAAATTGGAAAGGTTAGTCAAAGTTAGAGCTACATTCAGTGATTACTTTTTAAAATTGCTGATTCTACTTCGAACCATAGAAGGCAGGAGTGGTTCAAATTTCATGGATAAGATAAGCAATAGGTACATCTTCCATACATCGGAATTAACAAATAAAAATACACTTTTAACTGATTGTAAAAGATTCCTCAATTTACGATTGGTGTGCGATCCTAGTACGAAACGCGTGTATATGTTTCCAACTATTATCGCTCAGTCAGCCTGCCTTCATTTAAATGGTTTTGTGCTAAACGTCTTATAAAAACTTAATATGATTTACAAATATTCAACAACATGACTCGACTTGACTTGTTCCACATACCTGATAACACCTCTCGCAGTAACGGTACATAGGATTGTTTTGTTTATTGTTACATTTCACACACTTCCAGTAATCTGCAGGAGTAAAATCGCTATCCCATGTTTGGTCGTCAGACTCTTCGGTATCAGCTAGAAGAGCAAATTCGCTAACAGACGAATTATCCGCAACCGCTTGCGCAAAGGCTGCCAGTACGTAATCCTAAAGATAGAATATTCATTGCGTGTTTTCTGCTGTGTTAATTCGATTTATCCTTACGTCAGTTCCACTAGATGTTTCCTCCGATAGACAACTTTCTGATTCCGTTACGCTTGCTACTTCAAATTCAACAACTTGCATCGTAGTAATAGTGTCACCTGGTTCATTTAATGAATGTTGTGACACACTCGAGTATTGAGACTCAGTATCCGTGTCCGAGATATCACTTGAATCATGACATACATCTGAGTGGATATACATTATTTATTTCTTCATTAGTAAATTATTAGTAATGGATACTGTTATGATATGGCGGTACTGCAAAATTTAGTTTTTTGAAAATGTATGAAATATTTAATAGAAGAATAATTTGCGAAACTGAAAATATATACGTTAGGGTGGCAATGGATGTATGGAAAAAATTTCATCATCGAATTTCAAAAACCGGCAATGTACAATGTGTTTATTGGCCAAAAAAATGACCTGTGCAGAGTTTCAGCTCAATCGGACATGATTTAGGGATGCAAAGCGCTCAAAATTTTGATTTTTTGATTCTCGATAATCTTCCAAGTAGGGAGGAGTAAAGGAGATTTGGAAAAACGATATTTTTATCGGTGCCAAATGACTTAAAAATGCAAAATGTCGAGACTCGAACTCGATGAATAACCAGCAACTGTGAGATAGGATCCAAGCTTGTTGGTTCGCCTTCTCGGTCACCACGTGCCTGATGCTGGTGGAATCCATGCCGTGCACGTGAAGTGATGCGTAACACAGGTTAAGCTTTTCACGGTATGAATTTTCTGGTTTTAATTTTTTTATCATGAATTCTAAAACAGGGCTTAATTTTTGTTGTTAAGTATTCCTTAAACGCATTTTTCAATGAATGAGTATTGTTTTAACTACAAATTCTATAAATTTCTTCAAACAATGCAAATACAGTAGAATCTCGATTATCCGCGAGCGGATGACACCCACCCATCACATAGCGCATCGCGAGGGCAAGACTGCATACGCTACTGTGCCGCGGCGATGCTGATGAGGAATTGTTATACATAAGGCGTACTGCGGGTTTTAGTTCGCGCAGACTGCTATGTGATTGCATACATGCAGGCGCAAAACGATTGAATGAAAAAGAGTAAAACCATCACGTGCGGCACTAAGCCGCCGTAGGATTTCTCTCTTACGACACACAATACACAACACACTCCGAAGCGCAGCATGTTCACCCAACGGGGGCATCGCCACCCATCGAACAAACACACACACCGCCGCCAGGACAACCTCTAAGCAAGGGTAGTCCGAGAGGATCGAAATGTACACCTCTCTACAACTCGTATCTCCCAGCCTGTAAACCTATCGTTTATAGGAGGTCTCAGGTATCGAAATCATATCTTGCTGCTTTGCAACCACACCAGCGTTCCACTATATCAGTATACTGGTTTAATGATGCCGCGCAAAGGTTTCGTGTGTGTAAGATAAGATGTCAACGTGGAATCACGTTATCAAGTCTTGCGGGTTTGCTACCATACGACCAACGACCACCTATGGGAGGACACTATGGTTCGTTCCTATGGTTCCTCCCGTACTGTACAGGAATTCCGTTAAGATAGAACGTTCGCACACTAGGAGGGTAAAATTAAGCTGTCTCACGACGGTCTGAACCCAGCTAACGTTCCCTATCACAATCCTACGCTTTGTGAGTTTTGCTTCACAATGATAGGAAGAGCCGGATCAAGAAGGATCAAGAAGCCACGTCGCTATGAACGCTATGAACGCTTTGAACGCTTGGTGGCCACAAGCCAGTTATCTCTGTGGTAACTTTTCTGACACCTCTTGCTAAAAACTCGTTATGGCCGAAAGAATCGTGAGGCCTAGCCTTCGCTGTCTCGACATGTACTGAACGTTGAGATCAAGCCAGCTTTTGTCCTTATACTCAGCGTGTGGTATCTGCCCACACTGAGCTGACCTTTGGACACCTCCGTTGTAACGTTTGGGCGTCGCTAAAATAAGGGTCTCTATGAGAAGGCCCAACTGACAGCACACGCAACGCGGCGCTTCACGTCCATCTCAACGGCGAAACTGCCAACCGCTCGGCGAGAAAGAGAAAAATCAACTGTCAAGCGCGGAAAAGAGTCATTGGAAGAGTAAATGTTGTGCCGGACAGACGGCCATTCGCGTGTGCAGTAAAACCGTTTACTTTTGCCTCGTAGCACGAGGCCGGCCAAGAAAAATGGCCATTTTGTGAGCCCGAGGGCATTTGTACGTGACCCGCAGGGCATTAGAACTGATTTGTGTGGCCCAAAGGGAAATTGGGGCACAATTTCCGCAATCAGTAGGTGTGATTTGTGTGGCAAGGTTGGCATTTTGCACTCCCGGCGTCGAGGCCACGAGCGTGGTGGCCGACATTTACTTGGTGGTCCCGAAAGGTCCGTGGACCGCTAGCAAACACTCCCAGGACACCGGGATTGAGCGACGAGCTCTCCCCCAGGGCAGTGGGATTGAGCGTCGAGCTCTCCCCAGCACGTCGGGATCGAGCGACGGGCTCTCCCAGGACAGCAAACGCGATTTGGTCGGCAGATGACGCAGGTGAGCGCTGGGTGAATGCGTGTGCGTGTGTGTGTGAGCATTGAGTCATAGAGGGGAAACCCTAAAACCTTTAACACCGTTATTGTTTTGGAGATGTACTGCCCCAGTCAAACTCCCCACCTGACACTGTCCATGACTTAGAGTGTTCACATGTCGGAGTGCCAACGTGGCGTACTGTATGAACGCTGAGCGGAACGGAGCTATATCCGGCCGAGTGGACTCCATTACAGTCTAACCCGTTTCCTGTATGTACTTGTCTCCATTAAACGGGTTAGTTGACATAACGTGGTAGAATTCGGTACCGCATTCTGTTCAAAAATGTACACAAAAATACCATTAAAGCCATTACTACCTTTTTCTTCTGTTTATTCAGTCATGCAGAAGAAGACAAATAATGATCATGTATCATTTTTAAACACAAGTCTAAATAGTTAAGACCTACAAAAATATATTATAGATAAAAATAGCATTATCTCATTCGGTACCATACGTTGTCCGGAACATTGTTTGTAATAACTTTATAGCCCTGTAAGATCGTGACTACTCAAGCTATCATAATCTGATTTACGTGGGTATATATATATATATATATATATATATATATATATATATATATATATATATATATATATATATCATTCTTCGCCGATTGCCCGAAGTAACCAGACGAAGGAAAGTCGCGTCCAAGTTCCGTTATCGGTTACCGCGTGATTGTTGTTTTTTTGCCGCTGAAGAGTTAATTTCACTATCTGGATAGTGAGTGAAGTGCCCTGCCTGCAAGTGGATAAAGGCTTTCATCCTCGGAAAGCCAAGCATTGGTTTTTGTTTTGTCGCTGCTTCGCCGACATTGGAGATTTCGCCGAGTCATCGTGCCAACAGTGACAGTGCGGGTAAGCTTTCACCGACGACTGTGTGTAGTGGTGTCGTAGGCACATTCCCACCACCAACGAGCTTTCAGCACGCTCCCGTTCATCTGCACTGGAGTGCGTTCATAGGTGAATAAGATTGAATATACTGAGAGAAAATATTTAATAATTATAAGTTTTTTTTTGTTTTTGTGAATTATTTTATTGTGAAATATTGTTTAAAAAAATACTTAGAATATAAGTGAAAATTTAAAATGGCAGAGAGTGGGGGACCTTCGGATATGGAGGTCTCTGACTCTAGTTCCCTCCTAACGGATAAAAAAAAGTCACTCAAACGTGTTCCAAATACGGAAGATACTTCTTCTGGGGATGAGTCAGCTAACCCTACCAAGCCTCCCTCCAAAAAACTAGCAAATCTCCCATCTGCCCTTAACGATCCCACTCTACCTTCAACCTCGTCTTCTCCCTCTGTTCTTCCCGCTCCTTCTCAACCTTCGCCTTCCCACTCTCAATCCCCGTCCTCGCCTTCCCCCCCTGTTATTCCCACTCCCCGTGTAAAGGTCTATCCAGAAGATGCGCCCGGAACTGGTCCCTGGGTTGTTTTCTTCAGGCCTAAGCCAAATGGAAAGGCGTTGAGAGTCATGCAGATCGCGAAAGATCTGGCAAGGTATACCTCCGTTTCGGAAATTTCGAAGGTTAGACCAAACAAATTGCGAGTTGTCGTGAATGATCGAAAAGACGCAAACAAGATTGTTGTCGATCAGCATTTTACAATTGAGTATCGGGTCTACATACCCTCTCACATAGTCGAAATTGAGGGTGTGATAACCGAAACGGGCTTGACGTGCGAATACATTACGAGTGAAGGTACCGGCCGTTTTAAAAAACTGCCCTCGACGACTGTTAAGATCTTGGGTTGCCGCCAGCTCGGAACAGTCTCCCATGAAGGAGAAGAAAAGAAATTTACGCCGTCCAACTCGTTTCGAGTCACCTTCGCTGGTTCAGCTCTCCCTGACTACGTGATGGTAGATAAATTGAGGTTAGCCGTGCGACTTTTTATTCCAAAGCCAATGACTTGTCTAAAGTGCAAGTCAGTTGGTCACACGGCTGCTTATTGTGCCAATAAAGAACGATGTGCCACTTGCGGAGAACAACATGAGGGGAAATCCTGCAGTGCGACTGAGCATAAGTGTCCATATTGCGGGGGATCCCCACACGTGCTCTCAGCTTGTGAAACATACAAGGCTCGCTGGGAGAAACAGAAGCGCTCTTTGAGGGAACGCTCTAAACGCACTTTCGCAGAAATTTTGAAGGGCGCTTCTCCACTGGCTCAAGAACAACAACCAATCAATACACACAATGTCTTCGCTACTTTGCCAGTTGACGAAATGGAAGCGGATACAGCTAACGGGGGCACGCCGTTTATTTCTCAAGGGAATCCCCGGCGCAAAAATGTGACCACTCCCAAAGTTCAAGGACAAGTCCCTCCGGTGATACCCCCTGTTAGCTTGCCCAAAAAATCGAGTGCAGCGGATAAGCAAAATCAGGTCCCTCCTGGCCTCCGTGGTAATAGTTCACCTTCGAACGACCCAGCACTCGAGGGGACATCAAAAACCCCAACTGTCCCTGTTTTTCCGTCAAGTTCAACTTCCCAATCGGGATTTATAAAGTTGTCTGACCTTGTGGATCAAATCTTCACGTGTTTTAATGTTTCCGACTCCATCAGAACCATTGTCACCGCAATGCTTCCAGTACTAAAGACAATTTTGCAGCAATTGATGCAAACATGGCCCCTCCTTGCAATGATTATCTCTCTTGATGTCTAATTTAAATAGAGAGGTCGGAGATATCACTGTTTTACAGTGGAATTGTCGTAGTCTTATCCCTAAATTGGATACATTCAAATTTCTAATTCATAAACTCAATTGTGATGTTTTTGCTCTATCCGAAACCTGGCTCTCTTCTCAAAATGATCTCTCTTTCCACGATTTTAATATAATACGCTCGGACCGTGATGACAGATACGGAGGGGTACTATTGGGGATCAATAAGTGTCACTCATTTTTTAGAATTGACCTTCCACCTACTGGAGGGATCGAAGCTGTTGCTTGTCATGCAAACATCAGAGGCAAAGACCTCTGTATAGTCAGCTTGTATTGGCCTCCGAGAGCTGCGGTTAGCCGCAAGCAACTTGTTGACATGTGCTCACTCCTTCCTGAGCCACGATTAATCTTGGGAGACTTCAACTCTCACGGAACTGCCTGGGGGGAACAGTACGACGACAATCGTTCATCGTTGATATATGACCTTTGTAACAGCTTCAATATGACCGTTTTGAACACTGGGGAAACAACACGTGTACCTAAACCTCCTGCTAAACCAAGTGCTCTTGACCTCTCGCTTTGCTCGAATTCACTATCGTTAGATTGCAAGTGGAATGTAATCCAGGATCCCAACGGTAGTGACCACTTGCCAATCAAAATTTCTATCACCAATGGGTTGAATTCTTCTGAATCAATAAACATGGCATACGACCTCACAAGACACATTGACTGGAAAAAATATGCGGACGCGATTGCTCTAGCCATCAATTCCAGAGATGGTTTGCCTCCATTGGAGGAGTATAACTTCATTTCTCGTTTGATCTATGACAGCGCGGTTCGCGCTCAAACGAAACCCATCCCAGGTTCCACTATTCGTCGAAGGCCTCCCAATCCATGGTGGGATGGCCAGTGTTCCAAGCTTTATGGAGATAAATCGAATGCATTTAAAGCTTTTCGGAAACGTGGAACCCCTGAAAATTTTCAGAAGTATTTGGACCTTGAAAATCAATTTAAAAACTTGATCAAAGGGAAAAAACGTGCTTATTGGCGAAATTTCGTGGGAGGTTTGTCACGAGAAACGTCAATGAAAAAATTATGGAATGTGTCTCGAAACATGAGAAATCGCTCTTCATCCAATGCAAGCGAGGAATATTCACATCGATGGATTTTTAATTTTGCACGAAAGGTTTGTCCCGATTCCGCTCCAGTGCAAAGAATTATTCGAGATATACCACAAGATAGGTGCGATCTTGATTCCGAGTTTTCGATGGTAGAATTCTCTCTTGCTCTCCTTTCATGTAACAATTCTGCTCCGGGATCGGATAGAATTAAGTTCAACTTGCTGAAAAATCTCCCTGATGTGGCGAAACATCGCTTGTTGAATTTATTCAATCGGTTTCTGGAGCATAATATTGTTCCAGATGATTGGAGACAAGTACGAGTTATAGCTATTCAAAAACCCGGAAAACCCGCGTCCGACTTCAATTCGTACCGCCCAATAGCAATGCTGTCTTGTATACGGAAATTGTTGGAGAAAATTATCTTGTTTCGCCTTGATCGATGGGTTGAAACGAATGGCCTACTCTCAGATACACAATACGGGTTCCGCAGGGGCAAGGGGACGAATGATTGTCTTGCGTTGCTTTCTTCAGAAATTCAACTGGCTTACGCCGAAAAAAAACAAATGGCTTCAGTATTCTTGGACATAAAGGGGGCCTTTGATTCTGTTTCAATAGAGGTTTTGTCAGACAAATTACAATCTCGGGGTCTGCCGCCTCTATTGAATAATATGTTATATAACTTGCTTTGTGAGAAACATTTGAACTTTTCTCACGGAGATTCGGCAGTAAGTCGGGTCTCTTACATGGGACTCCCCCAGGGCTCATGTTTAAGCCCCCTTTTGTACAACTTCTACGTAAGCGACATTGACAATTGCCTTACACAAAATTGCAGCCTAAGACAACTTGCAGATGATGGAGTGGTGTCTGTCGTAGGATCAAACGAATCCGACCTGCAAGAATCCTTACAAGATACTTTGAACAATTTTTCAACCTGGGCCATTGGGCTAGGGATCGAATTCTCCACGGAGAAAACAGAGATGGTGGTTTTTTCTAGGAAGCATAAACCAGCAAAACCAAAGCTTCAACTTTTGGGTAAACCGATCACTCATGCTATGTCATTCAAGTATCTTGGGGTCTGGTTCGACTCTAAATGTACTTGGGGGGCCCATATTAGGTATCTGAGTAAAAAATGTCAACAAAGAATAAACTTTCTCCGTACAATTACCGGCACCTGGTGGGGAGCCCATCCCGAAGATCTTATAATGTTGTATCGAACAACTATTCTCTCAGTGATGGAGTATGGCAGTTTCTGTTTTCAATCAGCTGCCAAAACACACCTCATTAAACTCGAGCGAATTCAGTATCTTTGTCTCCGTATCGCGTTGGGATGTATGCCCTCAACGCATACCATGAGTCTCGAGGTTTTGGCAGGCCTACTCCCACTAAAAGATCGCTTCAATTTATTATCTCTTCGGTTCCTCATCCGGTGTAAGGTTATGAACCCATTGGTGATCGGAAATTTTGAGCAGCTGATCGAGCTAAATTTTCATTCTGGATTCATGAGCTCATATCATGAATTCGTCTCCATGCAGGTTGATCCTTCTTCGTATATTCCCAACCGTGTTTGTTTTCCTGACTACATCAATTCCTCTGTGCATTTTGATCTGTCCATGAAGCAGGATATCCATGGAACATCAGATTATCTTCGATCGAGGATCGTTCCAACGATCTTCGATGCAAAGTATGGGGATATCAATTGTGATAATATGTACTTTACTGATGGGTCCTCTATGAATGAGTCCACAGGATTTGGAGTGTTCAACGAATTTTTTAGCACCTCACACAGTCTTCAGAATCCTTGCTCAGTGTATATTGCTGAATTGGCAGCGATACACTGGGCGCTGGACAGCGTCGCCTCACGACCTGTTGAACACTATTACATTGTAACGGATAGTCTTAGCTCTGTCGAAGCTATCCGTTCAGTGAGGCCGGAAAAGCACTCGCCGTACTTCCTTGAGAGAATACGAGAAATTTTGAGTGCTTTATCCAGACGCTGTTATGTCATTACCTTTGTCTGGGTCCCTTCACATTGCTCAATTCTGGGTAATGAGAGGGCTGACTCATTAGCAAAGGTAGGTGCAATTGAAGGCGATATTTATCAGCGTCAAATCGCCTTCAATGAATTTTATTCTTTAGTCCGCAAAAATACCATAGTTAACTGGCAACGCAAATGGAACGAAGATGAATTGGGCCGGTGGCTCCACTCGATTATCCCTAAGGTTAGCCTCAAACCATGGTTCAAAAGTCTGGACTTGAGCCGGGACTTTATTCGCACCTTCTCCCGACTCATGTCCAATCACTGTTCGTTAGATGCGCTACTCTTTCGTATTAATCTTGCCGACAACAATCTTTGTGTTTGTGGCCAAGGTTACCACGACATCGAGCACGTTGTTTGGTCGTGCGAGCTGTATCTTGTCGCCAGATCGAATTTAGTAGTCACCCTTCGGGCCCGAGGAAGGCAGCCCAATGTGCCGGTGAGAGACGTGTTGGCTCGGTTAGACCTTGATTACATGTCCCAAATATATGTATTCCTTAAAGCTATCGATCTTCGTGTGTGATTGTCCTTATACCCTTAGTTTTTCCTTTTCCTTTTCCTTTGTGAGAGATCGGATCCCTTCTTAAGAATAAGATGAAATGTAAATACATATTAGATATAAGATAGGTTTAAGAATTGAGTGTGATGAGTGTGATTGAGAGTGTGATTGAGAGTGTGAGTGTGATCAATGTCAACATATCCTCATATCCCCTCCTTTTCCTGAAGAAAATATGTCAACCTTCTAAACTCGAGTTGACCGCGAGTAATCGGTTTCCTATATTATTAACATTAGAATTAAGGAAAAATGTATATATACTAGTAACAATACAGTAAGGAGTTCGGCTCCTTTAAACCTATGTAACTGAGCCTGTAAAAATAAACGATTTAAATAAAAAAAAAAAATATATATATATATATATATATATATATATATATATATGCATTTTTTGTTTATTGGCTTAACAAAATTATCTGTGCAATGTGCATGACTTTCAGCTCAATCGGACATGATTTAGGGGTGCCTGAAAGCTCTTGTTTTTTTTATTTTTGACGTAGGACTACGTCTTTCATTTCTATACCGGGGTGTAAAATATAAGTTTCGAAAACGAAAGCGTTACGCCGGAGACCAAGATTTTGAGCGTTAATAGCTCCTAAACAACTGAACGAAACGGTAACACTATGGTAAACACTTCATTCGAAAGATAAAATGTCTACGCGTTATATACTTGTTACTTTTTGATCCAAAAACTTGTTTCAATAGTCTTAAAATTGCTTTCAAAACAGGCTATTGAAATCACCAATCGGTATATAAGCGAGCGGCGCTCGGAAATCCACTCAGTTCTAATTGAACAGCGATTGGAGCATGTTGTCGCTGTTGCGGTGAAGCTCTTTATTTATCATGAAAGCGCGGATGAACGGTGTCACCAAGAGCCTGTTTGTGCACCCTAGGCCAGAAGGGAATCTATCAGGAGGAGAGTGATGCCACAAACGGTTCCCTGGGAAGACATCGCTACACACACATACACGCGCGGCTATTAACAGGTGGTTATCGAGTTGGCATTAACCACTGGTGGGCTTCCAGTATCGAGGAAAATGTGGAAATATCTAATCGTTACTGAAAATAATCTGCCAGTTCCTCTGGGAATTTTCAAAATATATTCATGTGAAAGAGTTTAATTTAATGTTTTCTATCCATGTAACACTGTGACCAAATACATTTGGTTTTGTGGTTTTTCAATCAATCGCAATTAACAGGATAGCTTCAGAAGATTATTCTTCCCCATCAGTAGGATATTTCCGTATCCAATATTGTATGCGCCCGCAATCGATTATTGCTCAGTCGCCGAAAGTTCCGAGCTCAGAGAGTTCATTCCCCTCTAGTTTGCCTTCCAAATTGCCATTGTAAACCACACCTTCTCTCGATTCAATCACACACAAAAAGCATACTTAAGCGATATTCTGGTGGTGAGACACATTCATTTTTCGTGAGGACATCGACAAGACAACATCGTTGCCTAACGTGCAGGAGGAGGTGGACGGCGAAGGATCGACACATACACGCGCAGAACTCTTTCCGTTAGGATGCCATTCAGCATCGAGAAAGTTCCGGAAAGATCTAATCATTGCTGGAAAATAATCTGCCAGTTCCTTTGGGAATTTTCAAAATATATTCATGTGAAAGAGTTTAATTGAATGTTTTCTATCCATGTAACACTGTGACCAAATATGTTTTAATCAAGTGCTATTAACAGGTGGTTATCGAGTTGGTATTAACCACTGGTGGGCTTCCAGTATCGAGGAAAATGTGGAAATAACTAATCGTTACTGAAAATAATCTGCCAGTTCCTCTGGGAATTTTCAAAATATATTCATGTGAAAGAGTTTAATTGAATGTTTTCTATCCATGTAACACTGTGACCAAATATGTTTCAATCAAGTGCTATTAACAGGTGGTTATCGAGTTGGCATTAACCACTGGTGGGCTTCCAGTATCGAGGAAAATGTGGAAATATCTAATCGTTACTGAAAATAATCTGCCAGTTCCTTTGGGAATTTTCAAAATATATTCATGTGAATGAATTTAATTGAATGTTTTCTATCCATGTAACACTGTGACCAAATATGTTTTAATCAAGTGCTATTAACAGGTGGTTATCGAGTTGGCATTAACCACTGGTGGGCTTCCAGTATCGAGGAAAATGTGGAAATAACTAATCGTTACTGAAAATAATCTGCCAGTTCCTCTGGGAATTTTCAAAATTTATTCATGTGAAAGAGTTTCATTGAATGTTTTCTATCCATGTAACACTGTGACCAAATATGTTTCAATCAAGTGCTATTAACAGGTGGTTATCGAGTTGGCATTAACCACTGGTGGGCTTCCAGTATCGAGGAAAATGTGGAAATATCTAATCGTTACTGAAAATAATCTGCCAGTTCCTTTGGGAATTTTCAAAATATATTCATGTGAAAGAGTTTAATTGAATGTTTTCTATCCATGTAACACTGTGACCAAATACATTTGGTTTTGTGGTTTTTCAATCAATCGCAATCAACAGGATAGCTTCTGAAGATTATTCTTCCCCATCAGTAGGATATTTCCGTATCCAATATTGGATGCATAAAACCTTGTGCCTCCAACGTAACGCTCTCGTTTTCGAAGTTCTCCAAATATTCATTCATTCAGAATGAATTCAGATTCAACTTCATACAAATGATCTCTAAATCAACGATAGTCCTACGTCACCCATGCGGTTATACCATAGATATAACCCACTTCCTGTTTTTGATCCTCGAAAATCTTCTAAGGAGGGATTAAAGGAAATTTAGAGAATCGAATTTTTTGACGTAGAACTACATCTTTCATTAAGGGTGCCGAATCAGAAAACAGGTCACGTTTTTATGAAATAAAGTTTACGTTAATAACTATTTTTGCCGCGAACGGATTTTGGCGATTCGCATACTAAACGAATCGACGACCAACGGAGGGGAAATCGTAGGATTCAAAGTCCTCATGAACAAAGGAAAAGTAGAAGAATGAAGGGGAATACTTGCCTAGAGTATAAACAGTGGATCTCGCTGAGGCAAACTTTCATTCGGCATCGGACTGTTGAGCAATCCAATTCACTTTGCTTTCGCTGCGCTTCGATCAAAGATTGGACCTCACCAGTGGTAATCCAACTTGGGTATCGTCGTTTGGTTTTTCTGTTATCCGTATCGTGTGTTTTTCTTTCCGCGTCATAAATTGGACGCTCCGCGTAGTGTATGATAAGCAAGAAGAAGAGGAAGGCAGGCTCGAGCCCTGCAAAAAACGAACACATTGCCAGGGGCAATAATATTTCGAGGCAAGCGTCATCCAATGATGCACGCGATGTTGGTGCAGTGAAAAGCGCTCGCACTGAACCGAGCCTTCGCGAGTGTGACACCGCATCGCACAACAGCGAAGTAGGCGATTTCGGCGCGTCGGTCGAAAATGTAAACGCCGTTACCCAGGCAGCAAACAAAATCAAACTCCCCCCGCTGGTGGTGAAGGCGGTCGCTCTTGACAAGCTCATCAGCGAATTCGCATGGATGGGTGTTACAGCAGAGTACAAGCTGCGTGGCATAATTCAGTCTTTTTCCAAGCAGATAACATTGTTTGTTTTCCGTCATCATAAGGGCTTCGTTGGTGCCTTTGGAATGCATCAATGCATTAAACTGACGTTATGGCGAAGCAGGCGTTAAGGTTGTGCGTCAAAAAATATTTGGGGAATACCAAGCATCTTGAATGTCTTACTGGAATGTTATAAGTTATTTGGGTTCGCGTGCCAGTTGCAAAACTGCCTTCAGCTAGGATTGCATTAGCGCTATGAAGCATTGCTACTGTTTTCGAGGTTGTTATTAACAAAAAGAGTTTATTTCGCTTGTTTAGTCACCGAGAAAGTAAATGTCGTTCTGGAATTTTGTATGTGGTTTCGCTTGCCAGTAGCAAAACTTCCTCCACTAAGGGTGATAGCTGCGCTTCTCTCGAGCATGAGAAAGAAATACAACTTTTTTCGAGGCCAGTAATATTAACAGAAGCGTTTCTTTTGAGAATAGCGCAAAATGATGAGAAGTGTTTTATATTCCTAGTAGTTTCAAGCCACCAATGTATGGCTCTGTATGCATGCTATGGCGAACGTTTGTTTGGCGCTTGGTTTACGTGGTACGAACGATGCCTAGAGGTGCGATTCCTTTAAGGAAATACTAAACAACATGTAGCATGATATTTGATACTTGCAAGTGTTGTCATTGTTGTTGTTTCCATGCGGTGCCAAAGATATATTGATGTAGTTATGAGATGTGGAATAATGGTGCTGGTGCAACATGTATATAATCGACTCTAGCCGAGTCTATGTCAATGCGAAAAAAGGCAAAAAAAAAAATGAAAAGCGTTCGAGGTAAATTTTCATTGCATTGACATGAAATAAATTGCGACTTACGATCAGCTAGTATATTGTTTTGCGAGGGCAAGAATGAATCATCAATCAATTATCGTCAACAAATTCTACAATGAAAAAACCATTTCAGAGATTATTCTACTAAGCAGTTGTTTATAAAAATTCACAGCATTATAGAATAATATCCGAAGGTATAAATAAGCGACTTATATAGAATAACAGCGTAGTTCTACGTCAACAATGCGGTCGTATCTTAGACACAACCTCCTATAATTTTTTTCCTCTTAAACATGCATAAAACGTGGAGATCTAGGTTATCACAAAAAATTTTTTTTGCCGAAAATCGACTTTTTGGGACTTGTCCTAAGTCGCCAAAAAATCGAAACTGCTTTGTGCTTTGAGGCAGCCCTAAATCATGTCCGATTGAACTGAAATTTCGCACCATGTCGGTTTACGCTAGGCACTTCAACGCACACCACCGGACCCTCCTACTCACTGGTGTCTCAAAGTACAGAGCAACAAGTGCAGTGTACCACTTGTACGCCAGCGGTAATGTATAGGCAAACGACTTAAGCGCCATCCATTATAAGGGTTAACCGCTTGTTACACACTCTTTAGCGGATGACAACTTCCACGTCCACCGTCCTGCATAACAATCAACGCATCATGGTATCTATGATGCGTCGTTTATTTAGGCGCTGTAACATCACGTTTAGTTCATCCCACAGCACCAGTTCTGCTTACCAAAACTTGGCCCACTAGGCACACAGATATCTTTCACGCCGATCGATACCGAACTGGCGATAACATAGCAATAACATCGTGTAAGAATGCTATTGTACGTACCCATTTATAGTTTGAGAATAGGTTAAGATCATTTCGATTTACCGGATAAGAATATGTTATGTGCTCCAGCTATCCTGAGAGAAACTTCGGAGGGAACCAGATATTAGATGGTTCGATTGGTCTCTCGCCCCTATGCCCATCTCTGACAATCGATTTGCACGTCAGAACTGCTTCGGTCATCCATCAGGGTTTCCCCTGACTTCAACCTGGTCAGGCATAGTTCACCATCTTTCGGGTCACATCCTACAGTACACGGAACCAGGTGGACACGCAAACGCGCATCACCTCTACGTGCTGAACTCATCCCTTTTCGCTCACAGCTACTCAAGGAATCCTTGTTAGTTTCTTTTCCTCCCCTTATTAATAAGCTTAAATTGAAGGGCTAGTCACACATTATTTGAGGCCTACAAGAACTATCTCTAGGCCCCGGCGCACGGCTTGATGAACACACGTCACACAAAAGACAATGCATCTTCAATGTTTTTCCACCACGGTGCGGATTATCCGCGAAAGCGAGCTCTCTAGTCTTTATATATAAAAATGGATTTCTGTTTGTCTGTCTGTCTGTCTGTCTGATTCTTATGGACTCGGAAACTACTGAACCGATAAACATGAAAACGTAGGGGAAACTGCCATACAAATGAAACACAAATTTCTACATTACTCGAGAATTAATCAAGCAAACGAAACCAAATTTGGCATGTGGAGGTTTTAGGAGGAGGTTTAATGTTTCTATGGTGATTAGACACACATCTCGTTCTCTAAGAGGGGCTGCCATACAAACGGAACACAAACTTCTGCATAACTCGAGAACTTATCAAGCACAATTTGGGATGTAAGGGCTTTAGGGTATGAGAAATGATTCTATGATGGTATGACACCTCTCCCTCCTCTGGAATGGGAGAGGGTCCCATAAAAATATTACACATATTTAAACCAAAACCAAACATGACAAACATGACACAGCGATACAGAAATAAAAGACGTAATCCTAAGTCTAAATCCATGCGAAAACAAGCCTTATAATCTACAGTTTTCTTTGCGAATATTGTTAGAACGCGGTAAGCTTCACATCAGAGCTTACCTACCTACGTAGCATAACCATATTTTTCTGCTGTTTATGAAAAAGTAACAGTGTAGATACCAAAATATGTTTTAATATTTTTTAAATAACTTGTTACCGAAAAGTTATAAATGTTCGATTTTTTTGTTTTTTTCGCGACGTATTACACAAGGATTTTACTAGGAGGATTGAGGATATTCTAAATTAACAATGAATAATAAATCCCTACAATATCACAACCATGGAAAAAGCCATAGGGACGATGCAAGAAGAGTTCATTACCTTCTGCACAGATGAAGAGCTTAAGCAGAAGCCCAACCCATGCTATCAGAAGTTTTGGTTGCAACGCAACATTGCTGTACAGTATTGTGGAACATTGTTGAAAAATATATTATCGATTTTCCATCTTCATACCGTTTTGTCTCCAATTCCGAACACTTCATTTTTGAATGAAAATTACTGAACTTTCACGTTACAAGTAATTGAATAATGAAAACCCTGCCACTCTTTGTGGTATAGGCTTCATTTTAACATCGTTTACAGGTTTAACATACTATTTACAACTATTATAAGTTGTAAAGTTGTAAGCATTTGTAAAAAAGTGACTGTCAATTCCAGCGATAAAATGTTTGCGTTAGCAGTTTCGGAATTCGAATCAAGTTTCGAAGCACAAAGCCCAAAAACATGGGAAGTATAGTATTTTTACAAAAAAGAAAGAAAGAATATCGATCATCTGAATCGGTCTAGCTCAAAAGTTATGATTTTTTAAATTGCTTTTTTGCTATTCGGAATTTGAAAAAAAATCAAATCAAATGAAATAAAAGATTCTATTGTATTCAAAAACCACATCTTGTTCTTCTTCTTGAATGGCGTTAACGTTCCCTGAGGAACTTTGGCCGTCTCAACGTATGCATTATGCGGGCGCTACACGATTCGTCCAACGTTCCAGTCGAATGTTGGACTCAAACATTTGACTCGATGAATCGACAACAACACGAATGTGCTGCTACACGGTGAAGTGAATGTTCGATTCAATGCAATCGGTCCAAACAATCGGCGAGTATTTGGATCGAATGTTTATTGTTTTTATTTACCAACTGGATGACGATGCGAGCGTTGAAATTGCTACCGTAGCAATTGTACTGATATCGGGCTGTAAATTAAAAATGATTGCAATCAACATTATTAAACTGCAATATTTTGCCGAATATTTTGATTTTTATGGATCAATTTCATAGTTCCTTCATCTACAACTTGTAAACAAAACAATCTGTCAAAGATATATTCGGACGAATTGTGTAGCGGTGTATCGAATATCATCGAGTGTCGAATCAACGAATGACAAAAATCTTTTGACTCGTGCCACTCGCGTTGGAAGGTAATCCACAACGAACGGATTACCTTCCAACACGAATATTCGACGCTCGACATTGGAAGCTCGTAGCTCGTCCATCGACTACACGATGCGTCGAACCATCGAGCGTCCAATATTCGGGGGTGTTCGTAGCATCGTGTGATGCCGGCTTTAACCAGAGATCGAAATGCTCGCCGATTTGAGACGAGAAACATCCGTTTTCACCCACATGGAAAAAATAGCTGAGAATATAGGAGGCGAACTTCTATGTAAGCGACATCGACAATTGCCTTACACAAAATTGCAGCCTAAGACAACTTGCAGATGATGGAGTGGTGTCTGTCGTAGGATCAAACGAATCCGACCTGCAAGAACCCTTACAAGATACCTTGAACAATTTTTCAACCTGGGCCATTGGGCTAGGGATCGAATTCTCCACGGAGAAAACAGAGATGGTGGTTTTTTCTAGGAAGCATAGACCAGCAAAACCAAAGCTTCAACTTTTGGGTAAACCGATCACTCATGCTATGTCATTCAAGTATCTTGGGGTATGGTTCGACTCCAAATGTACTTGGGGGGCCCATATTAGGTATCTGAGTAAAAAATGTCAACAAAGAATAAACTTTCTCAGTACAATTACCGGCACCTGGTGGGGAGCCCATCCCGAAGATCTTATAATGTTGTATCGAACAACTATTCTCTCAGTGATAGAGTATGGCAGTTTCTGTTTTCAATCAGCTGCCAAAACACACCTCATTAAACTCGAGCGAATTCAGTATCTTTGTCTCCGTATTGCGTTGGGATGTATGCCCTCAACGCATACCATGAGTCTCGAGGTTTTGGCAGGCCTACTCCCACTAAAAGATCGCTTCAATTTATTATCTCTTCGGTTCCTCATCCGGTGTAAGGTCATGAACCCATTGGTGATCGGAAATTTTGAGCAGCTGATCGAGCTAAATTTTCATTCTGGATTCATGAGCTCATATCATGAATTCGTCTCCATGCAGGTTGATCCTTCTTCGTATATTCCCAACCGTGTTTGTTTTCCTCACTACATCAATTCCTCTGTACATTTTGATCTGTCCATGAAGCAGGATATCCATGGAATTCCAGATTATCATCGATCGGGGATCGTTCCTACGATTTTCGAAGCAAAGTATGGGCGTGTCAATTGTGATAATATGTACTTTACTGATGGGTCCTCTATGAATGAGTCCACAGGATTCGGAGTGTTCAACAATTTTTTTAGCACCTCACACAGTCTTCAGTATCCTTGCTCAGTGTATATTGCTGAATTGGCAGCAATACACTGGGCGCTGGACAGCGTCGCCTCACGACCTGTTGAACACTATTACATTGTAACGGATAGTCTGAGCTCTGTCGAAGCTATCCGTTCAGTGAGGCCGGAAAAGCACTCGCCGTACTTCCTTGAGAGAATACGAGAAATTTTGAGTGCTTTAACCAGACGCTGTTATGTCATTACCTTTGTCTGGGTCCCTTCGCATTGCTCAATTCCGGGTAATGAGAGGGCTGACTCATTAGCAAAGGTAGGTGCAATTGAAGGCGAAATTTATCAGCGTCAAATCGCCTTCAATGAATTTTATTCTTTAGTTCGTAAAAATACCATCGTTAACTGGCAACGCAAATGGAACGAAGATGAATTGGGCCGGTGGCTCCACTCAATTATCCCTAAGGTTAGCCTCAAACCATGGTTCAAAAGTCTGGACTTGAGTCGGGACTTTATTCGCACCTTCTCCCGACTCATGTCCAATCACTGTTCGTTAAACGCGCTACTCTTTCGTTTTGATCTTGCCGACAGCAATATCTGTGCCTGCGGCCAAGGTTACCACGACGTCGAACACGTTGTTTGGTCGTGCGAGGAGTATCTTGTTGCCAGATCGAATTTAGAAAACTCTCTTCGGGCTAGAGGAAGGCAGCCCAATGTGCCGGTGAGAGATGTGTTGGCTGGTTTAGACCTTGATTACATGTCCCAAATATATGTCTTCCTAAAAGTTATCGATCTTCGTGTCTGATTATCCTTATATCCTTATATTCTCCTTTTCCTTTTTCTTCGCGAGAAATCAAATCCCTTCTTATTAACAATAGAATAAGGTGAACTGTAAAAACATTTTAGATATAAGATAGGCTTAAGAATTGAGTGTAATGAATGTGAGTGTGAATGTGAGAGTGAACATTGTCAACATATCCTTTTATCCCTTCCTTTTCCTGAAGAAAATATGTCACCCTTCTAAACTCGAGTAGACCGCGAGTAATCGGTTTTCTACACCATTAACATTAGAATTAAGGAAAAATGTTTATATATACTTGTAACAATACAGTCAGGAGTTTGGCTCCTTTAAACTTATGTAACTGAGCCTGTAAAAATAAACGATTTATTAAAAAAAAAAAAATAGGAGGCGAGAGAATGTTATACGCTCACTTCGATTCTCGCGAGAAATTCAATGCCGATTTTTATTTTTCATCGAGTTATGATTGCCGAAAAATGGTTTCGTTTTCAGTGACTCCTTGATGCCGATAATGGTTTTTCTCTTCTTCAGTACAGCTGAAAACGTTGCATGAAAATATGCGGCAATATTTGGTTTCATCGTGAAGTGAACATGAGATGGATTAATATTTGTACAATTCAGACGCTGTCCAAATGCAGATCATTTGGACGCTGTCCTAACAGACTAACGTTGATGAAGTTAGCTATGATTTTTCGCTCCATATTTTCAGTACCAAATGAGAGACGAAAAAGCATTCTCGTTTAACTTCCAAGATAGAGATTTTCCACATCTCTTTATCTCTGATAAAGAATTTTCGGTGAAAAGGAAGAGACGAAAATATCAACAATACACGGTTCATCGAAAACTAGATTGATTGACTGAATATTTATCGTGCATCCGAGCGAGGATTTCGAGCTATGGCATTAGCTAGCGTCATTTATTAATACTTAGTTGAATTTTTTTAAGCCAAATAACACGCCTTGGATGTATTCCGAAGGACGCGTGACCACAGTGCAAGTCGAAGGAAATTTCTCTGACGAAAAATCCCCCGGCCAGAACGGGAGTCGAACACCTGGCATGATACTGTCGCTAACCACTCGAAACCGCGAAAAAGTACCATTTTGAGTAATGGGACTCTGTTTAACGGTCAACAAGTGTTGAATCTGAGAAAAAAAGTACCATGTCGAAAAAGGCTTCAGTGTGCATATAACCATTTTGACACAACAAAAAAAACCCGATTGAAAATCAGCTATCGTGGAGATTTAGGGGTTCATCTCACCATTATTGAACCGGATTTAGATAGATTAGTAGAAAATCTAAAATTTCATCCATCACACTGAATTTTTATGTTTCTTATCTTTACTTTGCGATGTGTTAAAAATTAATAACCTACTTAAATATTTGCAAGCAATTTGTATTTGTGAGTAACTTGTATAATAACCGTTAAATACAATTCACCAAATTTTACGTCTATTTTGTTGAATTTCGTTGAGAAAATTATGTCACTTAACCCTTTATAAGGCCGTGGCCACCCACAAAGTTATTATTTCAATATTTTGCTTAACCAAAGACTTCAAAGGTCTGGCAATACTTAAATTTTTTTAGGGCTGCTAAAATTTAAGATGTAAATTTTCAAGTCATGTAGAGACTTGAAAATGTTAGAGCACCGACAGCAAATTCTGTTAAGTTTGTTGAAAATGCAACAAGTTGATAAGTTTTTCACTATGATCGTTTTATTTAGTATCTACTGTGTAAGCTCATGCAGTTTTTTAAATAAAATAAATGGTGTATTTCATGAAAAATTAAAATTAGAAAAATTATAAAAAAGCACAGTTTCCACGGCTAAAGGGTTTATCAACATCAAAGTTTTTTAATTGTTACGTATTTCGTTTGATTAAAGAAGTTTTGCTATAGGGGTCTGAGGTATCACTTCATTCTGGAAAAGCGGTATTTTGCCCAAAATAGTTTGAGAATCCCTGCTGTAGAAGATTCCAGTCAACACAGTCGGTGATTTTTGGTGAGGATAACGACTAATAATCGGCACTGATTGGTTTTGATGAGTTCATCAGATAAACAGAAGAGTGAACAATATTGTGGAAAATGCCCTCGAATTGCTATCACATATTCTTATACCGCGGGAATGCACAGATGGTAAAGTAGCCTCAGTCCAACTCTACTTTAAGTACAAATTTGACCTTGAGATTTTTTTTTAAACGAAAGCTAGTCGAATTGAGTCACTCTAGTGTCAGCACAGCTTTTTTTGGGATAAAAACATTTAAATAATTACTCGCATTACAAAACAAATTTCTATTCGACAGTTTACCAACACGTCGCGTCTTGTTTGCCAGCCTGTCATTCTGGTTAGTCATTTCAAAAATTGTATGTAATGAGGGCAAATCGAAACGTAGAGATAATAATCATTAGAATGCGTTGAATACCTGTTTCTTGTTCATTGAAACTATTATAATAATCCTCATCAGAATCTAGCATGCGAATTGGGCTTTCTTTTGCCAGTGTTATGTAAATAAAATTCTCCACATTCGGCCGTGCTGTGTGTTCTGCTACTTCACGGCCGTGACGTTTCCTTGTATTCCAGGCTGAAAAAAAAGTTGCATGAGTGTTCATTTTTAATGATTTTTTTTCCTACTCACCATTAGTTTGCACTTCACAAGTATTCATATTTCAGAATGTATTGAATTCGAGTGTTTTGCCGTGAATAATACCAAACGATAAAAAATAAATATACAATTCCTGCGGGCTTTGGTAACTCTGCGTGTCAAACACGAGCTATCAAGTTTGTGGATGGAAATTTTTCATTTCTCTAATAGCCCAATTCTACACTAGTTTTGACGCATAAAAATATTTTTTCTATAACGCACGACATCTGTTGATAAAACATGAGCACCGTCAATTGCTATAATTCGATGGGTAGCTATCAACTGTGGTACAACCAAGGCACTTGTATAAATGTATAACAGGTGAAGCAGCATCATCACTTCAAAAAGAAGGGGATAACGGTTTGTGGAGCGTGGGTTGCTTGTTTTGTTATTGCTAGGATACGTAATTTTTGCATTTTCACATGCGAGAGTAGTGGATGAACTGGATGAGAATGAAACTCTACAAAATCATCCCACCTTTTCACATAAATTCGCGAAAGCCGAACAAAGTAGGCATCGTTCGAATGAGCGTCGTAGCAGTTTGTAGTAGAGATGGGCAAACCGTTCATGAACTAGTTCACCAAAAAGAGTGAACGAACGATCGTTCTTTTTTACTGGGCAACAATTCACATGAACTGCTTACCCAGTTCAGAACGAACCGTGTGAGCAATTCCAAATGAAATCGACAAATGACAAAACATGAGTATTTTTGATTCGAATGAAAGTTTGCATTCCGTTTGGGTTGAAGGAAATATGAGTTTTCCACAGCCAAGCGTAACTTTTGAAAAGGGCGTATCGATTTTAGTAGGAGAAATCTTTGATAATTTATATCTCAAAAACTATGAGTCGTACCGAAATAGTGTCTTAGAAAGAGTTATAGAGTATTGATGTCTAAACATGAAAAAATTAAACACTGAGAAAAAAATTAGTACTCTTTATTTATTTACAAAAAAATATAAGAGATTGTGTCCAAGACACGACCGCATTGTTGACGTAGAACTACGCTGTTATTTTATTCAAGTCGCTTGTTTATAACTTCGGATATTATTTTATAATGCTGTGAATTTTAGAAATAACTGTTTAGTAGAATGGTTTGATCGCCCTGAAATGACATTTTAAATTGTAGAATCGGTTGTTGATAATTCATTGATGATTCATTATCGCCCTCGCAGAACGATACCCTAATCTTATCGTATGTCACAATTTGTTTCATGTCATTGCATTGAAAATTTATCTCGAACGCTGAAAGCTACTAAAAATATAAACACTTCTCATCGTTTTGCGCTATTCTCAAAAGAAACGCTTATGTTAATATTACTGGCCTCGAAAAAAGTTGCATTACTTTCTCATGCTCGAGAGAAGCGCAGCTGTCACCCTTAGTGGAGGAGGTTTTGCTACTAGCAAGCGAAACCTAATCACATACAAAATTCCAGAACGACATTTACTTTCTTGGTGACTAAACAAGCGAAATAAACTCTTTTTGTAAATATCAACAACCTCGAAAACAGTAGCAATGCTTCATTATGATCATAATTAGCGCAAATGCAATCCTAGCCGAAGTCAGTGTTGCGATTAGCACGCTAACCCAAATAACATTTCAGTAAGACATTCAAGATGCTTGGTATTCCCAAATAATTTTTGGCGCTCAACCACCTGCTTCGCCATAACGTCAGTTTAATGCATTTATGCATACTCAAAGGCATCAACGAAGCCCTAATGATGACGGAAAACAAGCAATATTAACAGCTTGGAAAAAGACTGAATTATGCTACACAGCTTGTTCTCTGCTGTAACACCCATTGATGCGAATTCGCTGATGAGTTTGTCAAGAGCGGCCGCCTTCACCACCAGCGGTTGCTGCCTGGGTAACGGCGTTTACATTTTCGACCGACGCGCCGAAATCGCCGAAATGCCTCGAAATTTTATTGCCCCTGGAAATGCGTTCGTTTTAACGTAGGACTACGTCTTTCATTTCTATACCGGGGTGTAAAACCAAAGTTTCGAAAACGAAAGCGTTACGCCGGAGACCGAGATTTTGAGCGTTAATAGCTCTTAAACAACTGAACGAAATGGTATGATAAACACTTCATTCGAAAGATAAAATGTCTACGCGTCATATACTTGTTACTTTTTCATCCAAAAACTTGTTTCAATAGTCTTAAAATTGCTTTCAAAACAGGCTATTGAAATCACCAATCGGTATATAAGCGAGCGCCGCTCGTAAACCCACTCAGTTATGATTGAACAGCGATTGGAGCATGTTGTCGCTGTTGTTGTGAAGCTAATTTCGTTTATCATGAAAGCGCTGGGGAACGGTGTCACCAAGAGCCTGTTTGTGCACCTAAGGCCAGAAGGGAATCCATCAGGAGGAGAGTGATGCCACGGTCCCGCTTGAAACATCGGAGCAGCCGCCACACACACACATACACGCGCGGAACTCTCGTTGCTATCATCGTTGCCGAAAAATAATCTGCCAGTTCCCCTGGGAATTGAAAAATACATTCATGCGAAAGAGTTCATTTTAATGTTTTCTATCCATATAACACTGCAACCAAATACATTTGGTTTTGTGATTTTTCAATCAATCGTAATTAATAGGAAAGCGGTCGAAAAAATGTGATTGACATCACACCCGAAGCACCTCGGTCCAAAGCTATTGCTCTCCCATCGTCCTCGGTCAAAAACACCTGATTGGCTATTGCCAATCTGAAGCAACTCGAAACAAAGTTTTGCTCTCCCATCGTCCTCGGTCGAAAACACCTTATTGGCAACACAACCGAAACACCTCGAAACAAAATGTTGCTCTCCCATCGTCCTCGGTCGAAAACATCTGATTGGCAACACACCCGAAGCACCTCGGTCCAAATCTTTTGCTCTCCCATCGTCCTCGGTCGAAAACACCTGATTGGCAACACAACCAAAGCACCTCGAAACAAAATGTTGCTCTCCCATCGTCCTCGGTCGGAGACATGTGATTGACATCACACCCGGAGCACCTCGGTCCAAATCTTTTGCTCTCCCATCGTCCTCGGTCGAAAACATGTGATTGACATCACACCCGGAGCACCTCGGTCGAAAACATGTGATTAACATCACAACCGAAGCTCCTCGGACCAAAACTTTTGCTCTGTCATCAACCTCGATAGAAAACATGTGATTGACATCACACCCGAAGCAATTCGGTCCAAAGCTTTTGCTCTCCCATCGTCCTCGGTCGAAAACATACGATTGGCAACACACCCGAAGCACCTCGGTCCAAAACTTTTGCTCTCCTGTCGTCTTTGGTCGAAAACATCTGATTGGCAACACAACCGAAGCACCTCGAGACAAAAGTTTGCTCTCCCATCGTCCTCGGTCGAAAACATCTGATTGGCAACACAACCGAAGTACCTCGGTCCAAAGCTTTTGCTCTCCCATCGTCCTCGGTCGAAAACATGTGATTAACATCACACCCGAAGCTCCTCGGACCAAAACTTTTGCTCTCCTGTCGTCTTCGGTCGAAAACATCTGATTGGCAACACAACCGAAGCACCTCGAGACAAAATTTTGCTCTCCCATCGTCCTCGGTCGAAAACATGTGATTGACATCACACCCGGAGCACCTCGGTCCAAAGCTTTTGCTCTCCCATCGTCCTTGGTCGAAAACACCTGATTGGCAACACAACCGAAGCACCTCGAAACATAATGTTGCTCTCCCATCGTCCTCGGTCGAAAACATGTGATTGACATCACACTCGAAGCACCTTTTTCCAAAACTTTTGCTCTCCCATCGTCCTCGGTTGAAACATGTGATTGACATCACACCCGAAGCACATCGATCCAAAACTTTTGCTTTCCGATCGTCTTCTGTCGAAAACACGTGACCGGCGACAGATCTGGCGCATTTCGACCAAGATAACTTTTGCTCTCCCATCGTCCTCGGTCGAAAAAATGTGATTGACATCACACCCGAAGCACCTCGGTCCAAAGCTATTGCTCTCCCATCGTCCTCGGTCAAAAACATCTGATTGGCTATTGCCAATCTGAAGCAACTCGAAACAAAGTTTTGCTCTCCTATCGTCCTCGGTCAAAAACACCTGATAATCAACACAACCGAAGCACCTCGAGACAAAATTTTGCTCTCCCATCGTCCTCGGTCGAAAACATCTGATTGCCAAAAAACCCGAAGCACCTCGATCCAAAGCTTTTGCTCTTCCATCGTCCTTGGTCGAAAACATGTGATTGACATCACACCCGGAGCACCTCGGTCCAAATCTTTTGCTCTCCCATCGTCCTCGGTCGAAAACATCTGATTGGCAACACACCCGAAGCACCTCGGTCCAAATCTTTTGCTCTCCCATCGTCCTCGGTCGAAAACATCTGATTGGCAACACAACCGAAGCACCTCGAAACAAAATGTTGCTCTCCCATCGTCCTCGGTCGGAAACATGTGATTGACATCACACCCGGAGCACCTCGGTCCAAAGCTTTTGCTCTCCCATCGTCCTCGGTCGAAAACATGTGATTGACATCACACCCGAAGTACCTCGGTCGAAAACATGTGATTAACATCACAACCGAAGCTCCTCGGACCAAAACTTTTGCTCTGTCATCAACCTCGATAGAAAACATGTGATTGACATCACACCCGAAGCAATTCGGTCCAAAGCTTTTGCTCTCCCATCGTCCTCGGTCGAAAACATACGATTGGCAACACACCCGAAGCACCTCGGTCCAAAACTTTTGCTCTCCTGTCGTCTTTGGTCGAAAACATCTGATTGGCAACACAACAGAAGCACCTCGGTCCAAAGCTTTTGCTCTCCCATCGTCCTCGGCCGAAAACATGTGATTGACATCACACCCGGAGCACCTCGGTCCAAAGCTTTTGCTCTCCTGTCGTCTTCGGTCGAAAACATCTGATTGGCAACACAACCGAAGCACCTCGAGACAAAATTTTGCTCTCCCATCGTCCTCGGTCGAAAACATCTTTTTGGCAACACAACCGAAGCACCTCGAAACAAAATGTTGCTCTCCCATCGTCCTCGGTCGAAAACATCTGATTGGCAACACAACCGAAGCACCTCGAGACAAAATTTTGCTCTCCCATCGTCCTCGGTCGAAAACATGTGATTGACATCACACCCGAAGCACCTCGATCCAAAGCTTTTGCTCTCCCATCGTCCTCGGTCGTAAACAACTGATTGGCAACACACCCGAAGCATCTCGGACCAAAACTTTTGCTCTCCTGTCGTCTTCGGTCGAAAACATCTGATTGGCAACACAACCGAAGCACCTCGAGACAATATTTTGCTCTCCCATCGTCCTCGGTCGAAAACATCTTGCCAATAAGATGTTTTCGACCGAGGACGATGGGAGAGCAAAATATTGTCTCGAGGTGCAACCGAAGCACCTCGAAACAAAATGTTGCTCTCCCATCGTCCTCGGTCGAAAACATCTGATTGGCAACACAACCGAAGCACCTCGAGACAAAATTTTGCTCTCCCATCGTCCTCGGTCGAAAACATGTGATTGACATCACACCCGAAGCACCTCGATCCAAAGCTTTTGCTCTCCCATCGTCCTCGGTCGTAAACAACTGATTGGCAACACACCCGGAGCATCTCGGACCAAAACTTTTGCTCTCCTGTCGTCTTCGGTCGAAAACATCTGATTGGCAACACAACCGAAGCACCTCGAGACAATATTTTGCTCTCCCATCGTCCTCGGTCGAAAACATCTGATTGGCAACACAACCGAAGCACCTCGGTCCAAAGCTTTTGCTCTTCCATCGTCCTCGGTCGAAAATATGTGATGTGATGAACATCACACCCGAAGCTCCTCGGACCAAAACTTTTGCTCTCCTGTCGTCTTCGGTCGACAACATCTGATTGGCAACACAACCGAAGCACCTCGAGACAAAATTTTGCTCTCCCATCGTCCTCGGTCGAAAACATGTGATTGACATCACACCCGGAGCACCTCGGTCCAAAGCTTTTGCTCTCCCATCGTCCTCGGCCGAAAACATGTGATTGACATCACACCCGGAGCACCTCGGTCCAAAGCTTTTGCTCTCCCATCGTCCTCGGTCGAAAACATGTGATTGACATCACACTCGAAGCACCTCGGTCCAAAGCTTTTGCTCTCCCATCGTCCTCGGTCGTAAACAACTGATTGGTAACATAACCGAAGCACCTCGGTCCAAAGCTTTTGCTCTCCCATCGTCCTCGGTCGAAAACATGTGATTAACATCACACCCGAAGCTCCTCGGACCAAAACTTTTGCTCTCCTGTCGTCTTTGGTCGAAAACATCTGATTGGCAACACAACCGAAGCACCTCGAGACAAAATTTTGCTCTCCCATCGTCCTCGGTCGAAAACATGTGATTGACATCACACCCGGAGCACCTCAGTCCAAAGCTTTTGCTCTCCCATCGTCCTCGGCCGAAAACATGTGATTGACATCACACTCGAAGCACCTCTTTCCAAAACTTTTGCTCTCCTGTCGTCTTCGGTCGAAAACATCTGATTGCCAAAAAACCCGAAGCACCTCGATCCAAAGCTTTTGCTCTTCCATCGTCCTCGGTCGAAAACATGTGATTGACATCACACCCGGAGCACCTCGGTCCAAAGCTTTTGCTCTCCCATCGTCCTCGGTCGTAAACAACTGATTGGCAACACAACCGAAGCACCGCGAAACAAAATGTTGCTCTCCCATCGTCCTCGGTCGAAAACATGTGATTGACATCACACCCGGTCCAAATCTTTTGCTCTCCCATCGTCCTCGGTCGAAAACACCTTATTGGCAACACATCCGAAGCACCTCGAAACAAAATGTTGCTCTCCTATCGTCCTCGGTCGAAAACATCTGATTGGCAACACAACCGAAGCACCTCGAGACAAAATTTTGCTCTCTCATCGTCCTCGGTCGAAAACATGTGATTGACATCACACCCGAAGCACCTCGGTCCAAAGCTTTTGCTCTCCCATCGTCCTCGGTTCTGAATATTTTTTCCACCATCAGTGGAAAATTTTCGTATCCAATATTGGATGCATAACATGAAAAGCGGAAAATGTTTCACATCGCGAAAATCAAGTCATTTTCGAGCGATTATTTGCCTTCTACTCATATAATGCTGCGACCAAATACATTTCGTTTTGGATTTTTTCAATCAAGTGCGTAAGACGTAAGACCACGTCTTTCGGCAATTTATTAGAGGTGCAATGAATCTTTAGGAATTCCCGCTCTACGCGCACTGGCAAACAATGTTTACTCAACAATTTCTCAAACGAGAAATGGGTGTTGTGAGAAAGGATTAGCGAACGCGAAAACGACAAACGGGAGAAAGATATGTTTGGAGGTTGAAGGAAATTGGCAGAAAACATCTTCATTCTATCATTCAAATAATGTGATTCATACCACTTCGTTTTACCAGAAAGAGTTTCTTAATGCTCAAAGGAGGAGTCGAGTCCTCCGAGGAAATTACCCAGTGCAAATTAGAGTCGACTATCGATTGCGGCATTCGTACACAAATAATTTTATAATGCAGTTTCACCAAAGTGATTTCTTCGGATATATTCACTACATCATGTCATGTATTTCATATTCTTCATTATTAAATCCATATCCATGGCACCTATCGGTAACGAATTATTATTGAAACCACGATTTTCGCTAAATGCTTCTTTCAGTTCGGCCTGTAAAAAACTTTTCTGAACTCTAATCCATCAAATTTGGAGCCCTGAAAAGGGCCGTTGATTATATGCTAAGCTAATATAGCACGCTCTCCTCGGATACGATGGGCCAGCTGGATGTCCTTGGGCATGATGGGCAGCTCGTTAGTTTTTCGGTGGTAAGGCACACGAAGTCAGCTCGGATGAGCGCACCAGCCGCAGAAAAGTTTTTTGCAGGCCAAACTGAAACGAGAATTTTCGTTTGGATGCCATACAGCTTAGAGAAAATTCCGGAAAGATCTAATCGTTGCTGAAAAATAATCTGCCAGTTCCCTGGGGATTGAAAAATACATCCATGCGAAAGAGTTTATTTTAATGTTTTCTAACCATATAACACAGCGACCAAATACATTTGATTTCGTAATTTTTAAATCATGTGTAATTAGCTGGAAAGCTTCTGAAGATTATTCTTTCCCATCAGTAGGATATTTTCGTATCCAATATTGGATGCATAAGATGAAAAACGGAAAATGTTTCGTATCGCGAAAACTATATAATTTTCAATCGATTATTGCTCAGTCGCCGAAATTTTCATACTCAGAGAGTTCATTTTCCTCTAGTTTGTCTTCCAAATTGCCATCGTAAACCACACCTTCTCTCGATTCAATCACGCACGAAAAGCATACTTAAATGATATTCTGGTGGTGAAACCCATTAATTTTTCGTGAGGCGTCGTGCACAAATTACGTACGCCTGAGGACATTGACAAGACAACATCGTTACTGAACGAGCTGAACGGCGAGGGATCGAGAGATTCATTACCTGGCCTGACCTGACCTGAAATGCAATCAGTTTGTTTTAACTGTGAGGGAGCGCAGAAAAGCCGATCGATCAGAAGGAGAAGAGAAGGTGACCAAGAGAGTATCAGCATCGAAATACGGTTCCTCGGGAAGACATCGAAGCAGCCGCCACACACACACACACACACACACACACATACACGCCCGCAACTCTTTTCGTTTGCTGGTTATCGAGAAGAAACCTAGAAAGAAATGATCGTTGCTGAAAAATAATCTGCCAGTTCCCCTTAGAATTGAAAATTACATTCAAGCGAGTTTATTTTAATGTTTTCTATCCATATAATACTGCGACCACATACATTTGGTTTTGTGATTTGTTTATCAAGTGCAGTTAGCAGGAAAGTGTCTGAAGATTATTCTTCAGAACAAGGTTTTTTGTATCCAATATTGGATGCATAAAACCTTGAGTCTCCAACGTAGCCCTCTCGTTTTTGAAGTCACCCAAATATTTATTTATTCATTCATTCAGGATGGATTTAGATTCAACTTCAAACAAATGATCTCTAAATCAACGATAGTCCTACGTCACCCTTGCGGTTATACCATAGATATAACCCACTTCCTGTTTTTTGCAGGGCTCGAACCTGCCTTCCTCTTCTTCTTGCTCATCACACACTACGCGAAGCATCCAATTTATGACGCGGAAAGAAAAACACACGATACGAATAACGCAAAAAACGAACAGAAAAACCAAACGACGATATCCAAGTTGGATTACCACTGGTGGGGTCCAATCTTAGATCGAAGCGCAGCGAAAGCAAAGTGAACTGGTTTGATCAAAAGTCCGATGCCGAATGAAAGTTTGCTTCAGCGAGATCCACTGTATATTCTCTAGGCAAGTATTCCCCTCTATTCTTCTACTTTTCCTTTGTTCACGGAGACTTTGAATCCTACGATTTCCCCTCCGTTGGTTGCTCGTTATTGACAGCTCTGTTCGGGAAAGCACACAAATGGACAGAACAAATGTATGGGAAAATGGAAACGCTCAAAGTTTTCATGAATTTTAACCATCTACAAACCAGGGGAATCTAATGTATAACATATTAAACAAATCTTACGGAATTTCCGATTCGTTTAGTATGTAAATCGCCATAATCCGTTCGCGACAAAAATAGTTATTAACGTTAACTTATTTCATAAAAACGTCACCTGTTTTCTGATTTGGCACCCTTAATGAAAGACGTAGTTCTACGTCAAAAAAAACTTTAATTTGCAATATCCAAAATACATATTTTTTAATTTTTTTAAAATTTTTTCATATAGAATAGAAGTCATGTAGAAAATTTAAAAAATGGGTCCAAGATGGTAAAACTATTTTTGACAAACTTTGTGGTCGTCGAATTTTTATGAATTTTTGAAACTTCGAATTTTTGTATGTTAACAATCATTTTCAGCCACAAATAATGAATTTGGGTGTGATTTGAAACAAAAAAGTTCATTATAAATCTCCTTCTAAATGCAGCCATTCTCGAGATATTGACGTAGGACTACGTCTTTCATTTCTATACCGGGGTGTAAAATCAAAGTTTCGAAAACGAAAGCGTTACGCCGGAGACCGAGATTTTGAGCGTTAATAGCTCCTAAACAACTGAACGAAATGGTATGATAAACACTTCATTCGAAGGATAAAATGTCTACGCGTTATATACTTCTTACTTTTTGATCCAAAAACTTGTTTCAATAGTCTTAAAATTGCTTTCAAAACAGGCTATTGAAATCACCAATCGGTATATAAGCGAGCGGCGCTCGGAAATCCACTCAGTTCTAATTGAACAGCGATTGGAGCATGTTGTCGCTGTTGCGGTGAAGCTCTTTATTTATCATGAAAGCGCGGATGAACGGTGTCACCAAGAGCCTGTTTGTGCACCCTAGGCCAGAAGGGAATCTATCAGGAGGAGAGTGATGCCACAAACGGTTCCCTGGGAAGACATCGCTACACACACATACACGCGCGGCTATTAACAGGTGGTTATCGAGTTGGCATTAACCACTGGTGGGCTTCCAGTATCGAGGAAAATGTGGAAATATCTAATCGTTACTGAAAATAATCTGCCAGTTCCTTTGGGAATTTTCAAAATATATTCATGTGAAAGAGTTTAATTGAATGTTTTCTATCCATGTTACACTGTGACCAAATATGTTTCAATCAAGTGCTATTAACAGGTGGTTATCGAGTTGGCATTAACCACTGGTGGGTTTCCAGTATCGAGGAAAATGTGGAAATAACTAATCGTTACTGAAAATAATCTGCCAGTTCCTCTGGGAATTTTCAAAATATATTCATGTGATAGAGTTTAATTGAATGTTTTCTATCCATGTAACACTGTGACCAAATATGTTTCTATCAAGTGCTATTAACAGGTGGTTATCGAGTTGGCATTAACCACTGGTGGGCTTCCAGTATCGAGGAAAATGTGGAAATATCTAATCGTTACTGAAAATAATCTGCCAGTTCCTTTGGGAAATTTCAAAATATATTCATGTTAAAGAGTTTATTTGAATGTTTTCTTTCCATGTAACACTGTGATCAAATACATTTGGTTTTGTGGTTTTTCAATCAATCGCAATTAACAGGATAGCTTCAGAAGATTATTCTTCCCCATCAGTAGGATATTTCCGTATCCAATATTGTATGCGCCCGCAATCGATTATTGCTCAGTCGCCAAAAGTTCCGAGCTCAGAGAGTTCATTCCCCTCTAGTTTGCCTTCCAAATTGCCATCGTAAACCACACCTTCTCTCGATTCAATCACACACAAAAAGCATACTTAAGCGATATTCTGGTGGTGAGACACATTCATTTTTCGTGAGGACATCGACAAGACAACACGCGCAGAACTCTTTCCGTTAGGATGCCATTCAGCATCGAGAAAGTTCCGGAAAGATCTAATCATTGCTGGAAAATAATCTGCCAGTTCCTTTGGGAATTTTCAAAATATATTCATGTGAAAGAGTTTAATTGAATGTTTTCTATCCATGTAACACTGTGACCAAATATGTTTCAATCAAGTGCTATTAACAGGTGGTTATCGAGTTGGTACTAACCACTGGTGGGCTTCCAGTATCGAGGAAAATGTGGAAATAACTAATCGTTACTGAAAATAATCTGCCAGTTCCTCTGGGAATTTTCAAAATATATTCATGCGAAAGAGTTTAATTGAATGTTTTCTATCCATGTAACACTGTGACCAAATATGTTTCAATCAAGTGCTATTAACAGGTGGTTATCGAGTTGGTATTAACCACTGGTGGGCTTCCAGTATCGAGGAAAATGTGGAAATAACTAATCGTTACTGAAAATAATCTGCCAGTTCCTCTGGGAATTTTCAAAATATATTCATGTGAAAGAGTTTAATTGAATGTTTTCTATCCATGTAACACTGTGACCAAATATGTTTCTATCAAGTGCTATTAACAGGTGGTTATCGAGTTGGCATTAACCACTGATGGGCTTCCAGTATCGAGGAAAATGTGGAAATATCTAATCGTTACTGAAAATAATCTGCCAGTTCCTTTGGGAATTTTCAAAAAATATTCATGTTAAATAGTTTATTTGAATGTTTTCTTTCCATGTAACACTGTGATCAAATACATTTGGTTTTGTGGTTTTTCAATCAATCGCAATTAACAGGATAGCTTCAGAAGATTATTCTTCCCCATCAGTAGGATATTTCCGTATCCAATATTGTATGCGCCCGCAATCGATTATTGCTCAGTCGCCAAAAGTTCCGAGCTCAGAGAGTTCATTCCCCTCTAGTTTGCCTTCCAAATTGCCATCGTAAACCACACCTTCTCTCGATTCAATCACACACAAAAAGCATACTTAAGCGATATTCTGGTGGTGAGACACATTCATTTTTCGTGAGGACATCGACAAGACAACATCGTTGCCTAACGTGCTGGAGGAGGTGGACGGCGAAGGATCGACACATACACGCGCAGAACTCTTTCCGTTTGGATGCCATTCAGCATCGAGAAAGTTCCGGAAAGATCTAATCATTGCTGGAAAATAATCTGCCAGTTCCTTTGGGAATTTTCAAAATATATTCATGTGAAAGAGTTTAATTGAATGTTTTCTATCCATGTAACACTGTGACCAAATATGTTTCAATCAAGTGCTATTAACAGGTGGTTATCGAGTTGGTATTAACCACTGGTGGGCTTCCAGTATCGAGGAAAATGTGGAAATAACTAATCGTTACTGAAAATAATCTGCCAGTTCCTCTGTGTAGGGTCTGCACGAGATTCAATAATAACTACTCAATCAATTTTCACTGGTTCATTCACTCTCCCTATTTTCCACCTCCACGCTCAACGTCGCGTATTTCTATTCTGTCTCTCTCTCTCTCTCTCGCCGTGCTGCCATTCCGTCCAGTGCTGTCACTATGATAGAGCTGTGCTACTTCATTTATTTCGCCAAGAGGCATGACTCCACAATCCCCCTTTTTCTTTTATTTTTGGTGTGGAAGATAATCCTTGGCGTTTATGTTCTCAAGCTGGTCGAAATCACTACCTTCTTCGTCCCAGTGAACTTCGCGAGGAACTTGAGGAAATCTGTTGCGCACTTTCCTTCCACACATCAAGTCAAATGGAGACCGACCAGTGATCGAATGAGGAGTTGAGGGGTACGACAATATGTTTTAGTCCAAGACCTTGTCCATTTTTGTCCCAATTCCTGAGCAATCTTTAATCTGTTCAGTATGGAACGGTTTTGTTGCACAACCTCATCGTTTTGTTGTGACCAGTGAGGTATTGCCATGCCAGTAGTACACCGTAGCTGGTCAAAATTCTCGAAAGTAGCAGGATGGTTTCCCTTGCAGTAGTTTGCGTTATTTCACATACTTCAATGAAGCGAATGTAATAGTCAACGACGTTAAGAAGCGTTTGACCGTCCGGTAGAGGTCCCCATAAGTCCTCCGCTATTTCTTCCCAGAGTCCATAGGGCATTTTCTTTCGGACCATCGACACGATTCAGGAGCAGCAACCAAAGTACATGAACGACATTATTAACAAATTCTTCCACCATTCACCTTCCAATTTTGGCCACCATACAGCGCTCCGCAGATGTGATTTCATCATGTGCATTCCGAAGGGTGAACAACACGCAATACCCGTTTTTGTAATACTGTGGGTATTACAATTCTGTCGGTTTTAAGGAGAACGTCATAGCAATAACAAAACTTGTTGGTTTCTATACGGAAAATAAGAGCCAACGCTTAGACTTCATTCAGATCGAGGCATTCTACAACATAACGCATTTCTGAATCATCCCGGGATGCTTTGACAATCTCTTTTCAATTGAATGCAGCAGCAGTAACAACATCTAGCGTTACTTGTTGAATAGTTTCTCAGAAGTGTCAAAAGGAACTAATATGAGTGTGCCCAGTCGTGACAAAACATCCTTGTCCGTTAGCGATTTGGATGCACAGTGTACAATTCAACCGCACCCTGGCACAACAATTTGTAGCAGGAATGCCCTGAGATCTGTTGGATTTGCGTCAATCATTACTTCGATACGGTCTTTTCCATTGAAGAAACCCACATTTTGGCTATTGGCCATTGCAGATTAAAATACGCTCGAAAGACTCTCGTTGTTCATTGGTCCAAGGAAAGATTGAATCTTCTCTTGTGAGGTTCCGTAAAGGTTCGTCTAGTATGACCAAATTAGACAAACATTTGTTTAAGTAGTTTCCTAAACCTGCACGTACCTGCACACCCAACTAATATTTTATTCATGATCTTTTGGAACAGTTCAGAAGCTATAACTAATCCAAAAGCAACCCGTTTGAAACGGAAAAGTCCATTGCAAGTAATAAACGTTGTTGTATCTTTGGATTCCGGAGCTAATTCAACTTTAACATCCGTCACAAAAATACCGAGGATTGTTATAGGATTCGCGTTACCTTATTCTAAGCACCCTTTCGCTGCCCTTGGCGCATTGATAACAGCTATGTTTCACTGTTTCAAGCTGCTCCCAATTCACATGAGAGACGGAGTCAACGAGCATATTTAGTTTAACGCCTCCAATATCACATGAAACAACGTTGGTTGAAACGTATAAGTTTCCGATGTTGATTCAACAGGAGCGACTTTCCGGCTATCTTCAGAATCAGCTTCTGATTCCATAACTACATGTACTTTCATTGTCTAATTCAATTTTCGGGAACGACTCGATGACTCGAAGTATCTAACCCGTTCGTAGGCATGGCACACCTTGACTTTTGCTGGTCATTTCAGATGTTGAAACTTGATCCCGACGTCCACAGTTGTAGCAGTTGTATCCACTCTTGTCCTCGAACTTACACTTAACCTCATTTGCATGTTGAAAACTTCTCTTGAAACTCGGGACAGGTTCGTCTCACTATAAGAACCTGTTGGTTAACTTCCGCATTGTCTGTTTTTTCGTCTAACTTTTTACTTGATTTTCTATCCCTATCAATGCACCTAATGACGCGAAAGAACAATCCTGTTGCAGTATTCTACGCAACATTTCCTGTGATTCGATAATAGCATCGGCTGGGAATATCTCCACCAAGGTGGCCTTCACGTCTTCTGAATACTTGGCGAAACATCTATCGGATATCTGCTGTCGTAACCGCAAAACGAAATCAGCGAGTCTCTCCCCTTCCTTTTGTTTCACTTATCTTAGCTTGTATCTCGATAAACAGTCTTGGCTATACAGTTAAAATGCGTTCAGAGCATTGATTGCGACATCGTACTATCTCAAGCGACATTAAAGGAGAACTTTCTCTGTCCGGTAAATTGGCAAACACACGTTGTAGTTGCACCCTTGCAAGATATCGAATCTTTGTACAGCCTTTACTATTCGATCTCATCACAGCGAAAGCAAAAGATGAAATAATCAGTAATAATAAATGTAAGGTATTTCATATGCTATCACATTCTTTAGAAATAAATTATTACAAATTATATGAGTTCTTAACTAGCAATAAAACTCTCAACACTTTCAAAACATATTTATTACGTAAATTTTAAACAGCATTATCGCAAATGAACCGATTTGTTTAGCTTGTCCCAACACACCACCCTCGAACAGTTTCTGTTCAGAGATGGTAGTAAACAATTTTCAAATGCATGGGATTTTGAGAATTCAAATAAATCCTTCGAAACGGTGAACTTACGAAACAATAACTTGAACGAAACTTTCGTACCAATATTTTATTGTTACCCGAGAGACTATCTGTTCCAAATAATTTTAGGGTTTTGTTTTTCCCATGTTTGAAATAAATCCAGAGCCAGTGGTAGGTGGGCGACATCTGTTAGATTTCCAGTGCAACAACAAAATTATCCGTCCTTCCTTTTACAAATCTGAATTAGCCTCCCGCGTGACTTGCTCTGTAACCCTGATTTATCTTCAATATACAAATATACGTATAACAATAATATGCGCCCCGTGAACTAAAACAAGTTCACCTCCTGTTAGACAACAGGTACATCCGTTCTATACGTTCAATAGATCGTCCCGAGAATTCGATTGTGTTCTCCTCCTGTTCATATAACAGGCACGCTCTTCGAGTTTTTTTGAAGCACCCGTGAATTAATCACCTCCTGCCAGGAAGGCAGGTACAACCATAAATCGCTTGAGCCCGGAAACAAATTTACTTGTTCCCCTCCTGATCTTCTAACAGGTACATACGTCAACATATTATTCGTTTGTCAAAGACAGATACAACCATGAATACGCTTGATCCCGGGAACAAATTCACTTGTTCCCCTCCTGATCTTCTAACAGGTACATACGTCAACTTATTATTCGTTTGTCAGAAAGACAGATACAACCATGAATACGCTTGAGCCCGGGAACAAATTCTCTTGTTCCCCTCCTGTTCTTCTAACAGGTACATACTCCAACATATTGTCCTCTTGCCAGAAAGGCAGATACAACCATAAATATGCTTGAGCCCGGGAACAAATTCTTTTGTTCCCCTCCTGTTCTTCTAACAGGTACATACTCCAACATATTATCCTTCATCACTCTTTGAAACAATCCCAATTACTGAATCTTATGCTCGGTTCGTACTACCAGCATATAATACTCAAGTCAAGCATTCTTTTTACAGAACATTCGTTCCCATATCGGTTGCCACCAATCGCCCAACTCCAACATAAACAATGTCAACAGTCAGCACAATTTAAGTCACCTGCATCTGTGAGCACTGCAACTGAGACCATTGCACCAATACTACCATCCGCAGCACTACATGGGTTGCATGTGACATGCAGCCGTGGACGTTTTATGAAGAAGAAAAAAACGCCATTTTCCAATTCATCGTTCGAAATATTTTTCAATACTTTCCTCATATTCACGATAAAATTGTATTGTATCCAATCCTTACCGTGATTCCACAGTCCTCGTCGCCAATTTGTAGGGTCTGCACGAGATTCAATAATAACTGCTCAATCAATTTTCACTGGTTCATTCACTCTCCCTATTTTCCACCTCCACGCTCAACGTCGCGTATTTCTATTCTGTCTCTCTCTCTCTCGCCGTGCTGCCATTCCGTCCAGTGCTGTCACTATAATAGAGCTGTGCTACTTCATTTATTTCGCCAAGAGGCATGACTCCACACTCTGGGAATTTTCAAAATATATTCATGTGAAAGAGTTTAATTGAATGTTTTCTATCCATGTAACACTGTGACCAAATATGTTTCAATCAAGTGCTATTAACAGGTGGTTATCGAGTTGGCATTAACCACTGGTGGGCTTCCAGTATCGAGGAAAATGTGGAAATAACTAATCGTTACTGAAAATAATCTGCCAGTTCCTCTGGGAATTTTCAAAATATATTCAAGTGAAAGAGTTTAATTGAATGTTTTCTATCGATGTAACACTGTGACCAAATATGTTTCAACCAAGTGCTATTAACAGGTGGTTATCGAGTTGGCATTAACCACTGGTGGGCTTCCAGTATCGAGGAAAATGTGGAAATATCTAATCGTTACTGAAAATAATCTGCCAGTTCCTTTGAGCATTTTCAAAATATATTCATGTGAAAGAGTTTATTTGAATGTTTTCTTTCCATGTAACACTGTGATCAAATACATTTGGTTTTGTGGTTTTTCAATCAATCGCAATTAACAGGATAGCTTCAGAAGATTATTCTTCCCCATCAGTAGGATATTTCCGTATCCAATATTGTATGCGCCCGCAATCGATTATTGCTCAGTCGCCGAAAGTTCCGAGCTCAGAGAGTTCATTCCCCTCTAGTTTGCCTTCCAAATTGCCATCGTAAACCACACCTTCTCTCGATTCAATCACACACAAAAAGCATACTTAAGCGATATTCTGGTGGTGAGACACATTCATTTTTCGTGAGAACATCGACAAGACAACATCGTTGCCTAACGTGCTGGAGGAGGTGGACGGCGAAGGATCGACACATACACGCGCAGAACTCTTTCCGTTAGGATGCCATTCAGCATCGAGAAAGTTCCGGAAAGATCTAATCATTGCTGGAAAATAATCTGCCAGTTCCTTTGGGAATTTTCAAAATATATTCATGTGAAAGGGTTTAATTGAATGTTTTCTATCCATGTAACACTGTGACCAAATATGTTTCAATCAAGTGCTATTAACAGGTGGTTATCGAGTTGGTATTAACCACTGGTGGGCATCCAGTATCGAGGAAAATGTGGAAATAACTAATCGTTACTGAAAATAATCTGCCAGTTCCTTTGGGAATTTTGAAAATATATTCATGTGAAAGAGTTTAATTGAATGTTTTCTATCCATGTAACACTGTGACCAAATATGTTCAAATACATTTGGGTTTGTGATTTGTCAATCAAGTACAGTTAGCATGTTAGCTTCTGAAGATTATTCTTCAGAACAAGGTTTTTCGTATCCTATATTGGATGCATAAAACCTTGTGCCTCCAACGTAACGCTCTCGTTTTCGAAGTCTCCCAAATATTCATTCATTCATTCATTCAGAATGGATTTAGATTCAACTTCAAACAAATGATCTCTAAATCAACGATAGTCCTACGTCACCCTTGCGATTATACCATAGATATAACCCACTTCCTGTTTTTTGAAACATATTTCTAATTTATTGTCTTTTTTATAGTAAATATTCCCTTTTAATATGTTTGTCGTGTTATACCGTCATGTTCATGGAATTTTATGAATTTGCTTATAATTTCCAACAACTTTTCCAAATACATCATCATGGTAAAAATATATGTTTAGGAGTTACGTTGAAAATCATTTGAACACATGTGGGTTTTTTTTTACTTGTTAAAATGCTTTATTGCTTTGTTCACATTTTTATGTATACATTGTCATATAATTTCTAAGAGATTCACTATTTTTGTCATTATCTACAACTTCTAAATTATACATTATATATCGAATGAATGTTTTCAAAATTTTGCTTTTTATGCTTCTATTACAATGAATTTTAGCGTAGTGCAAAATATCAAAATTTATATTGTTTTGTTGAGCTGTTGTGTTTATGTTCTGCCAAAGATTGTGAACTATGCGGTTTCTATTTGCCCACAATGTTGACAATCCGGATTATCTCTTCTCTCTTGTCGATAAAGTAACTCATTATGATGCAGCTTCCCATAAACCAGCAGAAAATATATTGACTTCTCATCAGACGTAAGGTTTCTGTTATTAATTTTTTCCACACCGTTTTCCAATTCTGTGTAATACCAGGGACAGACATACAGCTGTACTTGCGTTGTACGTGTACAGCGTTGTACAGGACCATCGTACCATGACAGACATACTTTGGTTGTACATTGTACCGTATGTCAAACTGACAATCAGATATTTTTCCAATTTCCACCACATATTTCAATGAAAAAGGTTTTTTTTTAGTGTTTAAACTATCAAACACAACAAACAAGTTTCCAATCTGAGTTATTAACTTAAGAGAAAGTCAATGAAAAGAACGTTTATCATACTTATGACAGACATACAGCTGTACTTGCGTTGTACTTCGAAAATTGTATGTCTGTCACCATGACAGCGCTAGAACCATGCAAGCAACTCGGTACAATCGCTGTACCTGTACCGACCTGTTTTACCGCTGTACATGGCTACAGTTGTACTGTGCACAGCGCCATAGACGGTTAGTGGTGGGTAGCATGAACAAGCAGAATCAAATCACTTGATAAACGTTCTTTTCATTGACTTTCTCTTAAGTTAATAACTCAGATTGGAAACTTGTTTGTTGTGTTTGATAGTTGGAATTTGTGACATTTGGAATTATCGGGCTAAAGAAGGCCCGTTCAGACATTCCAAATACCGGTTAACTAACAGACTCTTAGTCTTAAGATTCGGAGAATGTAAACCCAAACCTCCTTGCGATCGTGGACGAAAAGTGTCTGTCATCTTGATCCGTTGCCCTGGAACTCCATTCCACAGAAAGTATCCAAATTGTTTTGTAAACTGCGCGATGTACTTGTTCGGCATTGGTAAGATTGAAGACAAATACCACAATTTAGAACATATATAAGTATTGAGAAGGATAATTTTTTGCCTAATATTAACCAAACGTGGACGATTCATCCATAGTAAACCGTTTACGTTACGGTAGACAGTTTCCCAGTTCCGGGAGATAGTATCCTTTATGTTATTTTTGAACAGTTAATTAAATTACTTCAAAAAAGGTATTTTTTATTATTCACTTTTCCCTACTATACAGTTTGAACTTAGAATTATAACTAACTGATGAACCGCTGCTCCCTGGTTTTATATTGTCAATTTGGAATGCGCCAGTTGGTTTCCCCGAAACGCAAGTCGCAAGCTCGTCGGTAGTGTTTTGTGTTTAATTTCTCCGGTATTGGCAGGTGTTTCTGGAACTGGTGCTGCATGTTTTGGCTGGCATCGCTGTGTGCATCGGTGGATTTTCTAGAATTAGATGTTGCGGCTGGAACTGGTGCTAGCTCTTGTTAACTCTTCCCCCTTCTAAATTCTTTGTCCTCAAAGATTGATTTTTCTCTCTGAAGTTACCATACTGAAGTAGTTATTTAATTCTTCCAATCTTTTGTCGGGAATATCTGGATATGATTTTTTTTCTGCATTCGTAGGATTTTCTTCTGGTGCTGAAGGTTTTTGTTGATTTGGTATGATGATCTGCATTTTTAATCTGAATATCGTTGATGTAACTAAATACATCGCTCCTATGATTATTATGATACATATCATGCCAATGCTTAGGGAACCAAACAGATTCAATCTCCATTTGAAGGATTCATTTTGTAAGTATACATGTTGTAACATATTTCTGTGTTTTAATGTTAAATTCGTTAGATATTCTGGTGACGGTACTTCGATGATATTCTTTTCTTGAACTGATAATCCAGTCGTTGGTCGATAAGAATTCTTATCAATTTCGATGATGAAGTTTGCGTAGATATTATGGTCCAGATGTATTTCACAGTGCTTGAATTGTATTAGGAAAGATCCATTAAGGTTTTGTGTGTGATTGCTGCAATTAGATTGTAGTTTTGTATCGACGTTATTAAGTAGAATAGTAGCATCATTAATTCGTTTGATTATTCCGGTTGTATGAACTATTTCATAGTTGCAGTCTGCGTGTTGAATATGAACCAAATTGTTGATACATTGGTTAGGTAATTGTAATACATCAGTATCACATATGAACATATTGGATTCTGCAGAACATTTCTTTGAAGTCTCGTATATATGAGAATCATTTTTAATAATATAGTTATTTTTCACTGATACTCTCTTTTTGTTCTGAATAAGGGGCTCTATGTATTCATAATCATATTGTTCATTTGATAATTGCGGTATTTTCAACATATACATTATGTGTGTTTTGTTCATAATGATATGTACGATTGATTTTGATAATAAGTCTTCATATGAATCAACATAGATATTTGCTTGTTCCAAAAATGTCTTTGTTTTTAAATAGTCTTTGATGGATAAAATTCGACTGCTCGGAATTCCATGTTTGGCTAGCAAAATGGCATCTTCTAGTATTTCAATTTGATGTTGGATGATATCAATATTCAGTATTATTGTCAAAAGATTCAATTCTATTACATGTTGTTGTTGAGATTTGTAGTCCAATTGCAGAAGATCATTATTTATTTTACTGATGTGTTGTATTCTTCCATTAATAGCATGATTGATGAGTATTTGATCATTATTATTTGTAATCAAATCATTCATAGTTTTGTTAATCATTCGGAGGTCGCTCGCATCAGGGTTCCCTGCTATCCATTTCCAAAACGTTCCTATTTTGTCCCATCGTTTAGTGCGTTGTTTTTCTGGATTGATCTTCGAAAATGTTTGTTGTAACAATAGGTTTTTATTTCTAAGGAGTGCATACAATTGATTGTTATAAACTTTTTGGTTTACTAGTTTATCAAAGTTATCTATTATATCTTGGAATTGAAATAATTCAATGGGTTGTATTACTCTTACATATCCTAATTTCAATTTTACTTTTCCTAAACTAATAATTGCGATTGGATTATTATTTAAATCATGAATTTGAATATTTCCATATACGAAGGATAAACTAACATATCTGTAAAAAAAACAAAAAAAAATATATATATATTGTTATTCATTGTTATTAATTTTTATATAATTTTATTATTCGATCTATATTCTTTTGTTTTTGTTTTGCGAAGTCTTGCATTGATAAATTCTCTATATTAACTCCTGTATATACATTTTTAGGAGTATCATTAATGAATGAATGAACTGTATTATTATATTTATGAACGGCTATTTGAACTAAATCATTAATTGGTAATTCATTAATTGTACTTGTATTTCTGATACATCTTATTATTTCTCTAATTGTAGAATGAACTCGTTCGACCTGACCATTCGTTTCTGTATGATTTACTGGAGTTTTGAATATTTGTATTCCTAGATTTCGTATTTGTTGTTCTATAATTTCAGATGTAAATGTTTTTTCATTATCTATTACAATAGTTGCTGGAACATCCCAGTCATATATTAAATCCATTAAAGGTTCTTGGACATCTAATATTGATCGTGATTTTATTGGTTTAACTTTAACAAATTTGGACAGTTTGTCTATTGATGTTAAAAATATATTATTTTGATTAAAAACAAAAATATCTATGTGTACTATCTCGGCTGGATAGGAAGGAATTGGTGTTTTCACTGGTAAATTTCTTTGAGGTTTCCTATCGTATTTTTCTATCTTACATATTTCACATGTATTGACAAATTGTTTTGTTTTTTTGTTCATTTTAGGGAAATAACATATTTTAATTAATTGTGCAACATTTTCTTTAGCATTTCGATGAGCGAATTCATGTATATTTTTGATTTTTACAATTTGTTCATTTTCATCAGTAATATTTTCTACCTGTTTTTGTGAAAATCTAATTTTCATTCTTTGTGGATTATATGTATCTTTATAAATTTCTTGAATTAAACCCATTATTGGTTCTGTAGTCATTATTCCATTTAATAAAGGGTGTGTCACATAAAATTGCATCACGGAAAAAACGCTGTAGAAATTTAAATTTTAGGAATTATATCTTCAGCTTTTGATTTAAAATCAGATAAGAGTGTATAGATCACGTTGGCCATGCTTCACTGTCAATTTTTCGTAAATTTGGAAAAATGTCGTCGAACGAAAAAGAGCGTCGTGAATTAATCCTGTGCACTCATTTCGAGAATCCGGAGTAGTCACATCGAGCCATCGGTAAGATGCTGGGAATCGTCCAATCCACGGTCAGCAGAGTACTAAAACTTAACTTCGAGAACCTAACCATCGACCGGAAGGTGAAGAACGGCAAAAATGGATGCTCCGTCAGTGAAAAAGATCACAAGAGCGTAGTTAAGCAATTTAGACGTGATCCGAGAAGTTCGGTCCGAGATGTCGCCAATAAGCTGAATTTGTCAAGTTCATTCGTCCAGCGGACCAAGCAGCGGGAGGGCCTGCGTACATACAACCGCGACGAAAGGCAAAACATGGTGGGCAAGACGCGAGCCCGGAAGCTGTACACCGAAATGCTGACGAAGCCGCATTGCCTGGTAATGGACGACGAAACCTACGTAAAAGCGGACTTTCGTCAGCTGCCGGGCCTGTTGTTCTTCTCCGCAGAGGACAAATTCAGCGTTCCGGAGGAGATTCGCGAGCAGAAACTATCCAAGTTTGCCAAAAAGTACATGGTGTGGCAAGCGATCTGCTCTTGCGGAAAGCGGAGCGCCCCCTTCGTGATGACCGGCACGGTAAACGGGCAGGTTTACCTTAAGGAGTGCCTACAGAAGCGCTTACTACCACTATTGAAGCAGCATGAGGGCCCGACCATCTTCTGGCCGGATCTCGCTTCGTGCCACTATTCAAAGGACGTGTTGGAGTGGTACGAAGCCAACGGGGTCACCTTCGTGCCAAAAGAAATGAACCCGCCCAACGCGCCGGAGCTTCGCCCAATAGAGAAATATTGGGCGATTATGAAGCAGGCCTTCCGGAAGAACCCAAAAGTTGTCAAATCGGAGGCGGACTTCAAGAGAAAATGGATTTCTGTTAAAAAAAACTACAACCTGACGTTGTACAGAACCTTATGGACGGGGTAAAGAGGAAGGTACGAGCATACGGGTTTGGGCTCGAAGTATGAAAAATGGAAAATGCCAAAAGTTGTTTAATAGTTTTTATTTTACTGTCTAAAATTTTCAAAAGGATCGGTCTACTGGGCGAATTTCTACAGCGTTTTTTCCGTGATGCAATTTGATGTGACACACCCTTTATACTTGGTAAAAGAAATTCTTTTAATTTTATTTCTAAATATTGCCTTGAAAAGTGTGGTTCAGTAAAAGTATGTCTTTTATGGTTTCCAAAATATGTTGTGAAATTATAGTTTGATTGGGATCCAATTTTGAATACAAGTTGATTTTTAAATACATTAATTGGAGATTCTGTAGATGGAATATAGCAATTATCATCGTTATCGGATGAGTGTAGTGTTGGAGTGAGTGAGTTTATTTGTGTAGAATGAATTAATACATTGTTTTCTGTAATTTTGTTATCAATTTTGACCCTTGATAAAGCATCAGCAACCACATTTGCTTTACCTTTTTTATAGAAAATTTCATGGTCGTGCTCTTCAATATAAGCTTTCCATCTTTTTAATTTGGCATTAACTGAATAGAGAAATAGCAAAAGTTAAAGGCATGTGATCTGTGTAGATAAGAATTTTTGCGCCATATACAAAATTTCGAAGTGAGTTCAAAGCCCATACTATAGCTAACATCTCTTTTTCATTGGTTGCATAATTTTCTTCGGTTTTAGATAGTGTTCGTGAAATGAATGAAATGGGTCTATCTCCATTATCTGTTTTTTGGGATAAAACTGCTCCAATTGCTTTATTTGAAGCATCAGTTGTTAATATAAATGGTTCTTTGAAATTTGGGAAAATTAATACATCATTTGAAGATAAGATATTTTTCAATGTTTCAAAAGCTTTAACTGCTTCTTCATTAAATGAAATAGGAAAATTTCTAGATTCATGTTTCGAAATTTTTCGATGACCATCTTCGCCTCTTAGAAGAATTGTTAATGGTTTTGCCAATTTTGCATAATCTTTAACAAAACGTCTATAATAGCCAGATAATCCTAAAAACATTCTTAACTCTTTCAAATTTGTTGGTTGGGGATATTTTTTTATTGCTTCAACTTTTTTGGGATTTGGCATTAAACCATTTTCTGAAACGATAAATCCTAAAAATTCTACTTTAGTTTTAAGAAATTCTGATTTATCAGGTTGTATGCTAAAATTTGCTTTTTTCAATGTTTCAAATATGGTTTCTAAATTTTTTAAATGTTCCTCAAAAGTTTTGCTGAAAATAATTATGTCATCAATATAGACATGACATATTTTACCAATATGTTCCCTAAGAACATCATCCATAACTCTTTGAAAAATGCTAGGTGCATTTTTTAAGCCAAATGGCATACGAACGAACTCGTATTTACCATTATTAATTGAAAAAGCGGTTTTTTCTATATCTTTTTCACTCATGGGAATTTGATGAAAACCTGAAGCAAGGTCTAAAGTGGTGAAGTATTTATTTCTTCCTAAATTTGCAAGAACTGTTGATGTATCAGGTATAGGATACCGATCACTAATTGTTTTTGAATTAATGTTTCTATAATCAACTACTAAACGGTATTTTTTTGTATTAGAAGCATCGGATTTTTTTGGAACAATCCATATTGGTGAATTATAGGGAGATTTTGAAGGCCTTATAATTCCATCACTTAATAATTTTTCAATTTGTTTTTCCACTTCACCTCTAAGTGCTTGTGGATATGGATATGATTTTGAATAAATAGGATTGTCATCATTCATTCTTATTTCTGCTTTTATTCCTGTAGTGAAAGACAACTTACCATCCGGTTGTTGAAAAAGATCCTGAAATTTAAGTATTAGATTATTAATTTGACGTTTTTCCATCTCCGACAAGTGTTCATTTTTAATAAGCTGATTTACTTCCTGAATCCTGTGCTGTAACAATTCTACCATTTTATCGGAATAAGGTTGAAATAATCGAGCTTGAGAATATTTTTCAATTTTAATATTTCCTCCAACAGATGACACTTCAAATGGTTTCTCTAAATTGTGTGAAATTGTGGTATACTTAGGATGAATATAATTTTTATTCGATCCTGTATCGATTAAAATTTTCAAAGGATTAACACATTTGCCATAATATAAAAAATATGGCAATGTAGATTTTACACTAAAAAATTAAGTTCGGCATTTTCAGTAGCACATTCTGGGGCTTCGTAATTTATATTGTCTAAATATCTATCGAAACTTGTACCATTAAATTCTTCATTGGCCAAATATGGCACTTGTTCAAAATATTGTTCAGTATCAATGTCGGGTTGGTCATTTGTTTGTATATTGAAATTTTTATTAGGTCTATTCACATAATTTATGTGTTTAGATCTAAGAGATTGATCTACTTCCATTGGTACAGGTTTATCGAAATTATTAACTTGTTTTGGTATAAATGGATTTCTTGGGATTGGAGGTGGCATTATTGGATGTCTGGGTGTATTCCAATTAGGTTTAGGTATAAAATTTTGGCGAGGTATAAAATGTGGCTGATTGTTGCCTGGTACATAGTTCGGTTGAACATATCGTGGTTGATGAGTAAAATTTGGTCGAGGTGCAAAATTAGGATTAAAATAAGGTCGTGGTGTGAAATTAGAATGTGGCATAAATTTTTGCTGATTTGATGGTTTAGCAGGCAAAGGAATTGAATTCTTTGGTCCAGTTGATTCATAGTGTCTTGGTTTAATTAAAGATTTTCTAAATTCGATATTCTGAAAAGTTATACAATATGCATACGCTGAGGCTAAAGAATCAGGATTATGATTCTTTAGGAATTTACCAACTTCTCCGTCAAGTCCCTTTATAAAGGAATCTATCGCTTTCTTATTAAACATATTGATCATTGCGTTTGATGCCTCTGGATGTTTATATTGCGAATCGTTTTTTATTTGTCCAGCAATGAGTGACAATAAATTATTAATTTCGTCGTAGAAAATTTCCAAACTTCTTCCTTTTTGAGTTGTATGAGATAGAATATCATCTAGCGTTGTTAGATCTCTTTTTTCTCCGTAGTATGTGATAAGTGTTCTTTTGATCGCATTCCAATTTAAATTGACGTTAGAGTTAACCAAAGCATTATTGGCTTCTCCCCTAATTTTTCGCCTGATTGTGGTGCATATTGCGTTAAATTTATTTTTTTGAGTTACAGTACTTGATAAATTCGGCTGATACGCCTTAACTAGCGCGTCAACGTCTCTTATCCAATTTGTGAGTTCGTCATTGTTTCCCGAAAAAATCGGAATTTCTTTAATTAAGTCCGGAATTTTTTCAATTACAGATGGATCTGCTGGAGATCCATCACTATTTTGATATATTAAAATAGGATCTCTATAATCGATAATTTCCAAGTCCGTGGTCTGTCTGTTTTCCAAAGTTTCAATCCTTTCTAATATTTCTCGAATTTGTTCCGATATTTAAATTTCGAAAATTAGATATTAGGTCCTCAATTTTTAAATAATTTAATTTCCAAAGAATAAATTAAATCGATACAAAATATATATATTTCAAAAAATAGTTCACCTTTTTTATCACTTTATAATAAATGTTTATTTCTTTTTTTTAACTCATTTATTTTTTTCTTCACTTTATTTATACACTTTTATATAAAAAAATAATAATAAATATTAACTTACAATATTATCCTTATATACATGGAGATCCGTCGTGGTGTTACACTTTCCCGACACGGATGTATTCTTCACGTTCCTCCACGAGCGAGTTATTGGCTGTCGTGGTTACTGGTGTACAAATCGTGCGGCTGCTACTGCGGTCAAGTGTCCCTTTTTCGTGTTCAAATAACTTAGCACTCGCGAACTTTTTCGTGGCGATTTCACTTTGCTATTTTCAACACTACTTACACACGGCGGTCCCTATTCGGGCGCCAGTTAATTAAATTACTTCACATTTATTTAAAAAAAAGTATTTTTGACGTAGGACTACGTCTTTCATTTCTATACCGGGGTGTAAAATCAAAGTTTCGAAAACGAAAGCGTTACGCCGGAGACCGAGATTTTGAGCGTTAATAGCTCCTAAACAACTGAACGAAATGGTATGATAAACACTTCATTCGAAAGATAAAATGTCTACGCGTTATATACTTGTTACTTTTTGATCCAAAAACTTGTTTCAATAGTCTTAAAATTGCTTTCAAAACAGGCTATTGAAATCACCAATCGGTATATAAGCGAGCGGCGCTCGGAAATCCACTCAGTTCTAATTGAACAGCGATTGGAGCATGTTGTCGCTGTTGCGGTGAAGCTCTTTATTTATCATGAAAGCGCGGATGAACGGTGTCACCAAGAGCCTGTTTGTGCACCCTAGGCCAGAAGGGAATCTATCAGGAGGAGAGTGATGCCACAAACGGTTCCCTGGGAAGACATCGCTACACACACATACACGCGCGGCTATTAACAGGTGGTTATCGAGTTGGCATTAACCACTGGTGGGCTTCCAGTATCGAGGAAAATGTGGAAATATCTAATCGTTACTGAAAATAATTTGCCAGTTCCTTTGGGAATTTTCAAAATATATTCATGTGAAAGAGTTTAATTGAATGTTTTCTATCCATGTAACACTGTGACCAAATATGTTTCAATCAAGTGCTATTAACAGGTGGTTATCGAGTTGGCATTAACCACTGGTGGGCTTCCAGTATCGAGGAAAATATGGAAATATCTAATCGTTACTGAAAATAATCTGCCAGTTCCTTTGGGAATTTTCAAAATATATTCATGTGAAAGAGTTTAATTGAATGTTTTCTATCCATGTAACACTGTGACCAAATACATTTGGTTTTGTGGTTTTTCAATCAATCGCAATTAACAGGATAGCTTCAGAAGATTATTCTTCCCCATCAGTAGGATATTTCCGTATCCAATATTGTATGCGCCCGCAATCGATTATTGCTCAGTCGCCGAAAGTTCCAAGCTCAGAGAGTTCATTCCCCTCTAGTTTGCCTTCCAAATTGCCATCGTAAACCACACCTTCTCTCGATTCAATCACACACAAAAAGCATACTTAAGCGATATTCTGGTGGTGAGACACATTCATTTTTCGTGAGGACATCGACAAGACAACATCGTTGCATAACGTGCTGGAGGAGGTGGACGGCGAAGGATCGACACATACACGCGCAGAACTCTTTCCGTTAGGATGCCATTCAGCATCGAGAAAGTTCCGGAAAGATCTAATCATTGCTGGAAAATAATCTGGCAGTTCCTTTGGGAATTTTCAAAATATATTCATGTGAAAGAGTTTAATTGAAGTTTTCTATCCATGTTACACTGTGACCAAATATGTTTCAATCAAGTGCTATTAACAGGTGGTTATCGAGTTGGCATTAACCACTGGTGGGCTTCCAGTATCGAGGAAAATGTGGAAATATCTAATCGTTACTGAATATAATCTGCCAGTTCCTTTGGGAATTTTCAAAATATATTCATGTGAAAGAGTTTAATTGAATGTTTTCTATCCATGTTACACTGTGACCAAATATGTTTCAATCAAGTGCTATTAACAGGTGGTTATCGAGTTAGCATTAACCACTGGTGGGCTTCCAGTATCGAGGAAAATGTGGAAATAACTAATCGTTACTGAAAATAATCTGCCAGTTCCTTTGGGAATTTTCAAAATATATTCATGTGAAAGAGTTTAATTGAATGTTTTCTATCCATGTAACACTGTGACCAAATACATTTGGTTTTGTGGTTTTTCAATCAATCGCAATTAACAGGATAGCTTCAGAAGATTATTCTTCCCCATCAGTAGGATATTTCCGTATCCAATATTGTATGCGCCCGCAAGCGATTATTGCTCAGTCGCCGAAAGTTCCGAGCTCAGAGAGTTCATTCCCCTCTAGTTTGCCTTCCAAATTGCCATCGTAAACCACACCTTCTCTCGATTCAATCACACACAAAAAGCATACTTAAGCGATATTCTGGTGGTGAGACACATTCATTTTTCGTGAGGACATCGACAAGACAACATCGTTGCCTAACGTGCTGGAGGAGGTGGACGGCAAAGGATCGACACATACACGCGAAGAACTCTTTCCGTTAGGATGCCATTCAGCATCGGGAAAGTTCCGGAAAGATCTAATCATTGCTGGAAAATAATCTGCCAGTTCCTCTGGGAATTTTCAAAATATATTCATGTGAAAGAGTTTAGTTGAATGTTTTCTATCCATGTTACACTGTGACCAAATATGTTTCAATCAAGTGCTATTAACAGGTGGTTATCGAGTTGGCATTAACCACTGGTGGGCTTCCAGTATCGAGGAAAATGTGGAAATAACTAATCGTTACTGAAAATAATCTGCCAGTTCCTCTGGGAATTTTCAAAATATATTCATGTGAAAGAGTTTAATTGAATGTTTTCTATCCATGTAACACTGTGACCAAATATGTTTCAATCAAGTGCTATTAACAGATGGTTATCGAGTTAGCATTAACCACTGGTGGGCTTCCAGTATCGAGGAAAATGTGGAAATATCTAATCGTTACTGAAAATAATCTGCCAGTTCCTCTGGGAATTTAAAATTACATTCATGTGAAAGAGTTTATTTTAATGTTTTCTATCAAAGAAACACTGTGACCAAATACATTTGGTTTTGTGATTTTTCAATCAATCGCAATTAACAGGATAGCTTCTGAAGATTATTCTTTCCCATCAGTAGGATATTTCCGTATCCAATATTGGATGCATAAAACCTTGTGGCTCCAACGTAACGCTCTCGTTTTCGAAGTTCTCCAAATATTCATTCATTCAGAATGAATTCAGATTCAACTTCAAACAAATGATCTCTAAATCAACGATAGTCCTACGTCACTCTTGCGGTTATACCATAGATATAACCCACTTCCTGTTTTTATTATTCACTTTTCCCTACTACACAGTTTGAACTTAGAATTATAACTAACTGATGAACCGCTGCTCCCTGGTTTTATATTGTCAATTTGGAATGCGCCAGTTGGTTTCCCCGAAACGCAAGTGGCGCGCGTTGTCGCTCGTCGGTAGTGTTTTGTGTTTAATTTCTCCGGTATTGGCAGGTGTTTCTGGGACTGGTGCTGCATGTTTTGGCTGGCATCGCTGGGTGCATCGGTGGATTTTCTAGAATTAGATGTTGCGGCTGGAACTGGTGCTAGCTCTTGTTAACTGAACGTTACGCCTAGTACTTTTATAACATCTTTCTTGACGAGTCCCGTCCAATTTGGAAGCGGAGGACCAATATCCTTTGCTGTCGTTTTTGCCATATTTAATTTAGCTCCTGCTGCTATCGCAAAACATTCAAAACACTCCAGTATTCGAGGAATTTTTGTTGAAGCACGAACAATGATTGTTATATCGTCTGCGTATGCTATAAAACATTCTTCTGGGCCGCAACATATTTCCGTCAAAGCGTCCAGGAGTGGTTGAAGATATATAACAAATAGGAGCATGCTTAGTGGGTCACCTTGTCTGACAGATCTTTTAACTGGAAAACTTTCACTCGTGCAGCCATTTATCACTACTTGTAATTTCGCTAGACCCGTTAAAATGATCAATAAGTTTACAAAAAGAGTACTGAATCCCATCCTACGAATAGTTTCCAACAGATATGAAATGCTGACTCTATCAAAGGCACTGCTAAGATCACATGCGATAGCAATTCCTCCTGTACCCCTGCGAATAAAAAACATCTGAGGTGATCTGTTCAAGACGATATTTCATCACTCTGCTGAATATTTTATAGTCTACGTTCACCAGTGTGATGGGTCTCAGTCCATCCAGTCTATTGTCTCCTCCTTTTGTACGTACCAGCACGATTATTCCATCTTGCAGATCTTGTCTAATATTCCCATTTTTAATCTCGTTCATCACCAACACTAACTCTATTTTTATTTTGCTCCAGGCTTTTATGTAAAACTCCCTAGTGATACCATCTTTCCCGGGTGATTAGTTAGCTGCAGAACGTTTGATAATGGTGAAAATCTCATTTTCCGACAGATCTTCCATAAGGCGTTCATTTTCGCCGTGGTTTACGTCCAGTGTTCTTCTTGGATAGAATAATTCATCATTCTCGGTGTCTTCTTCTTCGTTTTTGGTAATGCTCGAAAATAACACGGTTGATCTCTGTTTTATCCGTAATTTGTCGTTGATTCACTTCTAATTTTACAATGTTGGTTTCTCGTCGTCTGTTCTCTTGATCCGCAATTTGAAAAATCGACACGTCTTCGCCTCCCAGTAATGAAATATTGGGTCTCCTTCTCGAATAACTAAATTGTTCTTGTTTTTGCAGCATTATCGCATTTATTCTATTTATTTCGATTGTGCGATCATGTTCCCGATGTTCCTCAAAAGTGCGATTCAGACAGGTATAATAAAAACCCATTGTGCTATTGAACGTTTGTATTGCAATCAATTTTTTCCAACGAAAAAATTATCTTATTTTCCCTTTCACATAGTCGACCCATGATTCATAATTTTTTTTTGGCGTATCCAGTAATTCCATTTAAATCTCAATTCATTCAAATTTTCGTCTGTAAGCAGTTGATTATTCAATTTCCAATGAGGACGCTCAACTGTGTGTGGTCGCAAAGGGAGAACCAAGACGGGTCTATGGTACTAGGTGAGGCCGTTTCGTCACTAAGTTGGTTAGGGGAGCGGTATATGAAAACAGTACGGAGGAAAGCAGAAGGGGAATTATTTGCTTGTAGCGTGAAAGAGACAGACTGATCACGAGCGAGTTTCGCCACTAGCGTATTGTGTATTGTTTACAAACAAAACACAGTAGACTTCCAAGATGGCTGAAGAGTCGTTTTAGCCAAGGCGGCTAGAAGTATATCCTAAGGTGAGGCCGTTTCGTCACTAAGTTGGTAAGGGGAGCGGTATATAAAAACAATACGGAAGAAAGCAGAAGGGGAATTATTTGCCTGTAGCGTGAAAGAGACAGACTGATCACTGATCAGCTTCGGCACTAGCGTATTGTGTTTTGTTTACAAACAAAACACAGTAGACTTCCAAGATGGCTGAAGAGTAATTTAAGCAAGTTGGCCCACCTTAGGATATACTTCTAGGCGCCTTGGGGAGAACACTGCGAGATATCACTACTTTGTGATCACTGAAGCAATTGGCATGAAGCCTGCAATATCGTGTATTGAGAAGACATGCCTGCGTGACATGTATTCGATCAATTCTGGACATAGATCGTCCACGGACAAATGTGTAGTCTATCTGATCACACCATAATGTTGGGTGATTTCAATTCAGTCTACAAATGTATTGAATTGAACTGAATTGAAATCACCCAACATTATGGTGTGTGTAGAAAAATTTAATAAATATTGAGGAATTGTTTGGTTGAAAAATAGTTCTCGAGCAGCTCTGTTATTCGATCCTGACGGCGCATACACATTTACAATATTTATTAAATTGTCATCGTTCCCCAATTCGATACATACCAACCTCGAGTCCATGCTTCGTTGCACTCGCCTAAAGCGGATCTTACACGGTCAACTTTATTGACAATATGATGACATTTGAGAGCATAATGACAGCTGAACATGGCCGACCACGCAGAAATCCGGATTTTCTGATTTTCGAGCATCAATATCGTGACATTTCATATAGATGCATGATGTTGACGTTTTACCTCACGGACTTCCAGACTGAGTTGCCAGATATGCAAGCACACATTTAATTTTTGTTAGTCTTTTTTGCGATTGCAATTAAAATTTATAAACTACTGAAATTGTAGGACTCATAAATGGAAGCTTTTGGTTTGGAAAACCGATACTTTGAATAGAAAATACAGTACTTTTCACGATACAAAACAAAACTTCAAAGTAAACTGACAATGTGATGGTGAGAGAGTGGATGAAACTTAACAACGTTTTAGGAATTTTTTAACGTAGAACTCGGTCATTCTTTGCGCTAGTGAGCGGGTTGTGTGTTTCTTCACACTCCGCTATAAAATTTGGAGAATGAGAAGATCTGGGAAAATCACAGATGAAAAAACATCATGTGTTAATTCAAGCTACAGTAGAATCCCGATTATCCGCGGAATAGTCGGGCAAACTCACCGCGATTAACGAAAATCGCGGATGACCCATTAAAGGACAAAAAAATGCAAACACGAAAAGAGATGTTTCAACATAAAAACTATGTTCTATCAATACAGAAATCAATCAATTATCCATCTATAAGGTCGTGTACACCAGTGGCTAAATAATGTAAAAGCCATGACCACAACAAAAGAGCATGGGCCTACCACTCACTAACAAATTCTGGAAAGGCGTGACTCGCAGTCACGAATAATCCCACGAAACCCGCTCGCGGATAATCGGGGTTCTACTGTGATAGTCTCATTTATGGAATAAAAACATTTGCTTGCAGATAAAATAACTTGCATATATTTTCGCAAACTAAAATAATCTGGCATCTCTGAAACTGAAAGGAACAGTCTGTATTTGTGAAACGAGTATTATGATGTATTTTTGAGAAGAAAAACCGAATTCTAAAGTGTAAATTATGAATGAAAATTAACTTTTACGAATCAAATTAGTATTCTATGTGAATGCAAATCACTTTTTTTCTGCAAGTGGTGAGAAAATCCCATACAAAAATTATGTCTGAAATTGACGTTATATTATAATAATACATTTTAGTAGGAATATCTGAAAATTCAGAGGAAGTAGGTTAAGTTAAGGTTAAGACTACGCGCTTCAACTAATTAAATAATACCAAGTAGATATTTTCATTCAAATTTTACCAATTGAAAATTGCCTTTTAGCCTTCTAATCTGATAGAGAATAGTTTGGATCCCAAACTCGAATGTCGCCACTAGCCATCGCGGATATTTTCTTGTCTCGGTTTGAGGGCGATATTGACCGTGTAAGGTGGAAAAATATTGATTGAGGTTAGATCAGATATTGAAAGCCTATCTGTCACGATATTGAAGACACTTATTGTCAATCCGGTTGATCGTGTAAGGTGCCCATAACATTTATCCCATTTCGAACTGCCATCGCTGTACCCCGCTGCGTTTCATTTACGTTCAATTGACGAATTTACTTTGGATTTACAACCAGATGGCGCAGCAAGTAAAATGAGGATGTTTTCTTTTTTTTGGTATGAAATTCGTTCAAATTTTTTAGAAAAATCAGAATTTATCTTCAAATTTTCCGGTTTCACGTATACTTTCCACGCTGAAAAGGTTAGAAAATCATCATTTTACAATGTGCTACGTATATTACGAGGAATGGCTTGTTATAAGTATTGTAACTTTAATTTTTTTCAACTAAGTAAACGATGAATAGGGTGTTTTGCGCTAAAAATACTGCAAATCCTTCTCGTATCGGCCCCTACATAATCAATGATATCAGCCAATTTGATATGATATCGATTTCATCGCAATTATCCATAGTATCAATAACCGGTATGCATCATCAAACCTAAAATTTCCGAAGATTATCTATGACTTTGGTAAAATCGCTTGTCGAAACCATCGGCAATATACAAAACAATAATTTTTTAACCATATACTGACGACATTTAGTGGCTGAAATGAATCTAAATAAAAATAAAATTAATAATTACGACCGAATCGCGCTTTTCAGTGCGTAAAATAAATAAACACCCTCACTTTTGTGGTTCTGAGCTCTAATGTAGATGTCGCATGAGCTGATTCAGCTTTGCGTAAATTCGTCAATATCATATTGTAGCCATATATAATAACATATGCAATCACCAACTACCTCTTGGAATGCAATGATATCTAAATCTAGTGAACGTACGAATGCCCTCAGCGCGTTGATTTTGTTATTATTGCATATGCCGTTTAGATTAATGGTTGCGAAAGTGTATGAAAAAATTTGTATATTTACTCTAGCCATTATTATTGATTACTTGCCGTCGCTTTTCGACCTCGTTGATCGTCGTGCTCTCGTGTTGTCTACTATTGGCGATCTAACGTACAAATCTACACCTAGGCGGCGCTGCGGTGAAAGTGATGATGGTTTTAAATTTTGCCATGTGAGCTTATGGAAGGTTTGTAGTTCTTTCCATAAATTACAATGTTATAATCATAAAAGATTATTTGATTGCGATGAGTTTATAAGAAATTTAATTCTGCGCAATTTTATATATAACATGTTATTTATTTACCTCTTTCAGTAGTGAAAACTATAAAAATGTTGACAATGGTTGAATTAAAGAAGGAAATTCGAGAGCACAATCAAACACAAGTAGAAAAATACACGATTCCTGCATGTGAGAACTACCTTGGAAAGCCCGGAAGTAAAATATACGTGATTTGTTTTTGAGTTTTAGGTTACATTAGCATCATTTTCTTAGTTCAAAAACAAAATCCAGATGTCTCACCGATCGTTTACGTTTTGCGTTAGATCGCCAATTTCATCGTCAGAAATTTCCATAGGAGGAGAGTCTCTCCGCTCTGCTCGGGTAAGAGAGTTTGATTCGTTGGAGGGATACGTGGCCGATCACTCACCATGCTGCTCGTCATTGGTTTGTGTGTTTGGTAGATAGTCCGCTCATTCGTTGGATCGGTGTGTGGTGCTGTGGTTTTAACTGCTTTTTCCCTAGATTTCCAGGGGTTGAGCGGGGCGTTTGTAATGACTTTGGGATTGCTGTGTTATGTTTTGTTGGGTCGACAAATGTGTTTTTTGTGGTGGTGTGGTGCTTTTTCTTGTACGGAATCGGCATGCTCTCTTGTCGGACCGACAAGCACTTTGGAGTAGAGCGTTGAACTTTTGCTTTGAGTCGATAGTTTCACTCGGTTTTCAGCGCAGCTGGTCCCGAAATGGACCTCCTGATTACAGTGTCTACAAGTTTGTATTTGATTTGTGTAGGTGCAGTGGCTGCTGTAACCTTTGAAGTTTACGAAAGATGGAATTGAAGAATTCATGCGTATGCGTACAATTTGTACGCCGCTCGGGGTTTGAGAGAAGAACTGTGAACGACACATTTCATGTTTGATGCTAATAGCAGAGAAGAGAAGTGGAACATTAGAGAAAAAAGTGGCAACGATTTGTGGCAAGAAAATGTAAACAGTGAAAAAATTGACAGATGGTTTACGCTCTAAAAATTGAACATAATGTTAAGATGTCTCTAAAACGGTGGGAGACGTCATATATAAGGTGGGAGGTTCGTATATAATGTTATTAATGTTGGCATCATCATGATAAACACGGCGAATGGGATAGAATTACGAACTGAAAATTGAATAAAAAAAATTGAATCGAATAAAAAAAAGCACGCCGAAAGTGCTGTGGACAAATATTTGCATGCATATGCAACAATATGCATTTTTATCGGTTTATGTATAATGTCGTTAATATTTGCATTATCAAAATAAACCCATATGTATTGTAATCATAACTTGCTGTGCTATTCATAACAACATTTATGGTCTTATTCCACCAATGATGACAAATGTGTAATTTACGAATGAAGCTTCGCCATAGAAACTGAACATTGAATAAAAAAAATTAAAATGTGGAAAGATCATCAGTTGAAATGTTTTAGAGCATTCTCATCGAAATAAATTGAATGATACAATAATTATACGACTAGGTAATGTAAGTACGCTTAAAAAACAACATAAAAATAGATTTCTGAATAAATTACATTTTTTTCAAACCCCGTAAAAAGCCATTTTAATTTTTTTAAATACCCTCTGTTGGTATTGTATCTAGAATTCACAAGGTAATGAAACGTTAACATCAATTAGTTTCTAATAATCAGCTTTTTAGCCGGGGAAATTAACACATATATTTATATAAAGAACACACCTCTGATTTTTTTATGTGTTCCGAAACCATATAAACTATAAAAAAACGGTTACTATTGTTAATCATGAAAACAAAATTCATTTTTTTCGCAATGGAAAAATATTGCCAAAAAAAATTGTAGCTCATTGGCTTTAATTTGATATATCGATCATCTCGGTTAAAATTATAACTCAAAAAAGAAAAAAAAAGAACACATCTCATTTTGAGTAAAAAATGGAAATGTGTGAAAAATCCTCAGTTTTCAAAAAATTATAGAAAATTATAGCGCCGTTGGTCCCGAGACCATGTAAACTATGAAAAATAGATACAATTAATAATTACGAAAACAAAATTCAAATTTCAAGTTTGATATTTTCCCAAAAAAGACTAGCTAAATAATTTCAATTTGATGTGTCGATCATCTGAATCGGCTTAGTGGTTCAGAAGTTATGAGTTTTTGATAAAAGTCATTTTTGGGAAAAGTGTGAAAAAATCGAATCACCCAAAAAAAATACAGGTTCAATGTTTTACCATATCGAAAACACGCTACCAATTTTCACGAAAATCTGAAAACCACTGTATCAGTTTGGCATGGAATGGCTGAAATAATACTGCAATAGTTCACAAATTTCAAAGTAAGCGTTTTTCTTGTTGTTTTTCATGTCTTTTAGTGCGGCCATAATAATAATTAGGATTGCTGCATTTGGATTGATGCTAGAAAATATAAGTATCATCAACTTCCTTTAATAGTGGATGTGATGTAATTCACTTTATATTTGTATATATATTTCTATATATTTTCAAACGAACACGTTTGTCAAACAAACTGCAAAACTAAAAACTTTTATATTGTGCCTTCATTTTTTGAGTTTAACATTCAAAGACTAGCAAAGACCAACTAGCGAACCCAATAAGCGCCAATAAGCGAATGTGTACTGTAAAACTGTAAAAAAATATGAAAAATACACAATCGAAGACTCTTTTTGTCGTTTATGAGTTTGGTTTTTTTAAGTTACTACTAGACATGTTTGCGGATTAATAGAAAGATACGATATGTTGATCCTTGAAATAAGTTTGAATGTTGAGAATTGGAAAAAAAATATAAAATTCATGTGAATGGAGACGACTTTTGTGTACAGCACATACCACTGGGGCCTATTGCTGATTAAGTAAGTAAGATTCATTCCAAAACGTCATAACTTTTTAACCATTGAGTCGATTTCAAAAATCGACATATGAAATGAAATCTTATTCTTCTATGAATCAACTTCAGTCGGTCTTTCAAACAAACTCAGAAATTAAATACTACAGAAAAACTTTAATTATAAAGCTTAGAAAATTTGCCACTTAATTTTCCACAATTCGTTCTTTCAAACGTCACTTGAATTGTCAAAATGATAGGTCAAAGCACAAAAAGCAGGAAAAATTAACAAATAATGGGGGGTAAATAATAATGCAAAGATAATCATGGATTTTTAATAACCATCTCAGAAAAATATTGAAAAAAAAAACATTTCATTTTTAATTTCTCTTTCAAATTTCGATAAAATTGCACTGAATAGTTAAAGAACGGCAACATTAATATTTGAATAAACTTATTTAATTATACACATGTTTATATAAACCTTCCCATCTTAGCATTCTTCATTAAAGACCTTGCGTCAAGACAGCTAGAAATCCATACACTCTCAAATCAAGTGTGCCTGAAAAAATTATATTCTTCACGTAAACAAGCGATGAAAATGTGGACACTTTTTAGTTAGTGAATTGTAAGGAGTTCCACTGCTGTGCTAATAGTCTCTCCATAATTTGAGAGATATTCCACAATCCACTCTTCTGGCATCTTCGGTGGCAGATGATGTAATTTCACGTCGGTTCCACCATCCTCCACGTAAAGTCTCATACGGTGAGGATTGCCATTGTTGTTGAGAACGAACTTATCGTCGTACTCCTCCACTACCTCTCGAACCGCCTCTTGTGTTCTAAGTTCCACGAATACTTTTCCTTCGATCCGATCGATTTGTATGGTAGCTACCAAGACGGGTCTATGGTACTAGGTGAGGCCGTTTCGTCACTAAGTTGGTTAGGGGAGCGGTATATGAAAACAGTACGGAAGAAAGCAGAAGGGGAATTATTTCCTTGAAGCGTGAAAGAGACAGACTGATCAGGAGCGAGCTTCGGCACTAGCGTATTGTGTTTTGTTTACAAACAAAACACAGTAGATTTCCAAGATGGCTGAAGAGTGGTTTTAGCAAGTTGGCCCACCTTAGGATATACTTCTACGCGCCTTGGTAGCTACTTCTACTGGTGTCAGCTTCAAGTTTTTAGCGATGAAGTTGAAAATACTTTCGTCTCTCAACTTGCGTAATCCTTGAATATCGATGAAGAAGTTATGTTTCCTCAACGAATCCATTTTCGAGGTTGGGGGCTTAGTCTTATGAGCAAGCTTTAAACCCCTAATGTATACGGTACTGATATAAAATTTTTGATTTTAAATTTCCGATCACTTTGATTTACGTCTGCTCAACACGAATGCTTAGCGGTGTATGAGTTAATATAAAACGTAGCTATATTAAAAAATGTTTTTTATCTTAATACAAATACAAACGTGCAGGTCTCCAGTTCCCTGTTGGTCGCATTCACTGATTGCTCCGCAAGGGCAACTAGGCCGAACGGATTGGTGCCGGAGCACCAGTATACCTAACAGCGATTATAGAGTTTCGGCCGTCGGAGTGCTCGAGTTGGCTTGCAAAGCTGCTCACGACAATCAGAAAATCCGCATCAAGAACAGAGCAGCTTCGGTTCGGCGCTCATCAAGGCAACAATTAGTTTCAGTGAGTGGCAAAGTGTTTCTCCGGCACGTCGCATTAAATGTAATTTACTGAACAACATGTCACAATGGGATGGATGGGAAGAAATTTTCCAACTGTGAAAGCTGTGGCGAGTGGCAAATGCAATAGCTAAACAGGAAGGTTTAACCGAACAAGATGGGAATATCGAGTGATAACAAAAACACAACACCAAAGGTTCTTTTCAGAACCATCAACATATCCATAAAGAGTAAACAGTAAACTAATCCATTTTTCAGGTAGATAGGTAGGTATTCACGTAGGAGAAGAAAATAAAACAATATATTTAAAATATATATTTAACAAAAGCTGTCCCCTTTGTATAGTCCTACGTCACTCCGGTTATGTCCCCGACATTACCCACCCGTCTTTTTTCATTATTTTCTTATATTTCTATACACATTATGTTAACTTGCTGCATTGTCGTTAGAGTACAACTTTGCTGCTACTTCATTCTCGGATACAGGTACAAATGAATGATACTATTGGGTACCTGGAATTTGTTTGGTGTTATCATACATGCTACTCAACTCTTCCACACCCTGATCATATTCTTCTTGTGACATATGTGAAAATGACAATTTTGCGTTCGCTCGCTAGCCCAGTTGAATAACGTCTTTGCACTCGTAATCGGATGTTCATGCTGCCTAGTCAAACTAGCTCTTGTTGCCATCCGTTTTAATGTACCACCAATTGCATCACAAGGTCCTTTGCCGTGTGATGTTGCAAAAATGCCGTATTTCGATTTAAACTGACATAAACTCGCAAAATTTTTCCTATTTATATACTGGGATGCAGCACCATCCAACATGAATTTTATTCTTTTTACCTGCATTTGTTGTTCAAAAAATGATACCAATTTAGATTTAGATACTTGCACAGCTATTGTGTCATGACTTAAAACTTCAGTTATAACTACAAAGCCTAAATTTGCCAGAGAACCTTTTTCATCTCTATAATAAACAACGAATGGATGGATTGTTGCTTGATCATTGTTCCAGTGATGACTTTGAACTTCATCTTGAAGCACAAATGAATAATTTTCGGAAAAATCGCAAATCACAACAACCTCATTTTCTTGCAAATTAGCTTTTATATTGTTAAGAAATGTGGACTGTTGTGTTTTGATGTAATCATGAGTAAGTAATTTTTCTATTTTTTCGCATAAATACGATACAAATTCTTCCGCCGGTTTTACAAGAGTTTCTATGTCGCATCGATCAGTAGAAATCCATTGTGCATAAGTGATTTCAATGAAATTGCGTGCCGGAAGTTTCCAAACTCGTCCATTGTTAAGTATTTCTTACATTCACCAAGGTAACAGTATTTTGATCTATTAGATATGTTACATAGTATTTTTTCCATATATTTTTTGCATACAATGTTAAAGGAATATTTTTTTGAGACTATGAAGCATAAGATTTACATTTTCATGGAATGTACAAACACAAACGTTATGGTTTCCTGAACTACTCAGCAATATGCAATGCTTCGGACGCATGGATGCAAAAGAGCTAAACCCAATTTTGCAATTTGGATTAAGTTCCTTAAATCTGTTGAAAGTTTCCCGTAATGATGTAGTTAATAACCTTTCTTGAATGTGTTGACGCTTCCCATCTTTGGCTACAGAAATATAGGGCCTGATCACGAACATCACTGCCACGTATGCTTTCACGTACCTTACACATAATCTTTTTGTGTCTATCATCATTGTCACGGACAGTTGCGTGTAAAATTGAACTCCGTGAAGTGAAAGTGTTCATTTCCCGTTTATAAGAGACATGTTGGTTGGACGTTTGAACGTTATGTAGGTAAAATTAATACAGCGTATGAGATAGTGTTCCATTTAATTAAACGTATATTTTGAAATGACAAGTTTGCGATTATATCTCGATGATTAGTTTGCTGAATCAAATGCTGGCTCAAAGATGAGAAGGAGTACTTGGTTGCTCGGGAATAATGTAGTTGTTGAACTAGAGATAAAACATGACTATTATGTTTAATAAACGAAATCTCGCATATCCTTGTACTTAGCTCTGTCTTACTCGTTTGAATAGTGAGAAATATTTTTATTTTTTATGAACCGTTTCTACAATTTTGATGAATATCTTCTATATCTCAGAACAAACCCGAATTTATCCACCTCACGATCAGTATAATCTGAGCTACTCCCATATGGGATTCTGAAGTTTAATCCTCTTATCTTTCCCATTCTCGTGTAATTTGATAAACGTGACATGAGGTTTGATTTAATTATTTAAACAGAAACTGTTCAGCAGCGTCGGTCAGAAGCATAATCCTCATAGAAAACATGTGATGGATTTCAAGGAATTCGACAAAAGCGGAAAGTGATTCAGATTTTCTTTAGATGGAAAAAGAACTAGAGATGAATTTAAAAACAGTATCTTGTGAATGCTTTGCAATAATATTTTCCTTGTTTGAAACTTACTATCACTTTTTTAATTGGCGATCTAACGCAAAACGTAAACGATCGGTGAGACATCTGGATTCTGTTTTTGAACTAAGAAAATGATGACAAGGTAACCTAAAATTGACGAATTTACGCAAAGCTGAATCAGCTCATGCGACATCTACATTAGAGCTCAGAACCACAAAAGTGAGGGTGTTTGTTTATTTTACGCACTGAAAAGCAAAATTCGGTGGTGATTATTCATTTTATTTCTGTTCAGATTCATTTCAACCATTAGATGTCGTCAGTATATGGTAAGAAAGTTAGGGCTTTGTATATTTACGATGGTTTCAACACGCGATTGGACCAAAGTCATTGATAATCTTCAAAAATGAAAAATTAAGTTTGATAATGCATACCGGTTATTGATACTATGGATAATTGCGATGAAATCGATATCATATCAAATTGGCTGATATAATTGATTATGTAGGGGCCGATACGAGAAGAATTTTCAGTATTTTTAGCGCAAAACACCCTATTCATCGTTTACTTAGTTGAAAAAAAAATAAAGTTACAATACTTATAACAAGCCATTCCTCGTAATATACATAGCACATTGTAAAATGATGATTTTCTAACCTTTCCAGCGTGGAAAGAATACATGAAAGCGGGAAATTTGAAGATAAATTCTGATTTTTCTAGAAAATTTGAACGAATTTCATACCAAAAAAATGGGTGGGTTATATCTATGATATAACCGCAAGGTTGACGTGGGACTACCTTAGCTTATCAATCATTTGATACAATTGATTAAATTTTTGATGGATTGAAACAATTCCCGAATTCAATTGAATTCAATATATTTGATTTGTATATAAAAGGATTGTGAAATGTCATGTAAGGTCAATTCATGCATTGTGATAGTAAATTTAATGACAGTCCTTTTACGGTTGGTATGGTGCTTAGAACAAAATTTGTGAACGGAAGAATTTTCAAACGATTATTTTATTTTACATTTGCTTCTGAAGTTTGCATCTCTCAAGTGTACGTACTTCGGATTCGGATTTTAAGCACCCGGCTGTTACTTCGGACGCCACTTTCCTCCGATGCCCGAAACGTCCGAAGTAACAAAGCAGTCAAAACAACACGAAGTCGTACTTCGGTCGTTTTGAGTTTTTGTTTCTTACAGTAGTTGTTATCGATTTCAGTTCAATTCAACGGGTGATAACAATAATAATCTGTCTTTAGAACGAAATGCTGATTTTTGAATTGTTGTTTAGTAGTTAGTTTCAAGTTCTCATCGTGCAACGTAATATGTCCAATGTGCAAACGCGGGCAGTCAATAGTCCAATGTAACATTTTCGCTCCTTGGCTTCAACTTTAAACTCAAATCACGGAACAACAGCTACGATTGGTTTTGGAGAGCTATTCTTGATCGCTAGGGGTGAGAGGAGCGATAAAGATCGATAACTTTTAAGACAATTCGCGGAATAATGTTCGGGTCTTCAACTACGTTTTTCTCGAGTTGACGAAAATGTTACATTGGACCTTTTCAAAAGTTACGCGAGAAATCCTTCTCGTATCGACCCCTACATAATCAATGATATCAGCCAATTTGATATGATATCGATTTCATCGCAATTATCCATAGTATCAATAACCGGTATGCATTATCAAACTTAAAATTTTCGAAGATTATCTATGACTTTGGTCAAATCGCGTGTTGAAACCATCGTAAATATACAAAACTCCAACTTTCTTACCATATACTGACGACATTCAATGGCTGAAATTAATCTAAATTGAAATAAAATGAATATTCGCCACCGAATATTTACGATGGTTTCAACACGCGATTTGACCAAAGTCATAGATAATCTTCGAAAATGAAAAATTAAGTTTGATAATGCATACCGGTTATTGATACTATGGATAATTGCGATGAAATCGATATCATATCAAATTGGCTGATATCATTGGTTTTGTAGGGGCCGATAAGAGAAGGATTTGCAGTATTTTTAGCGCAAAACACCCTATTCATCGTTTACTTTGTTGAAAAAAATTAAAGTTACAATACTTATAACAAGCCATTCCTCGTAATACACATAGCACATTGTAGAATGATGATTTTCTAACCTTTTCAGCGTGGAAAGAATACATGAACCCGGGAAATTTGAAGATAAATTTTGATTTCTAGAAAATTTGAACGAATTTCATACCAGAAAAACAAAACATCCTCATTTTACTCGCTGCGCCATCTGGTTGTAAATCCAACGTAAATGTGTTTGTTGAGTGCTGAGGTTTTTTTTTATCCTATGATTTTTTTCTGTAATTTTGTACATGAAAAGTTGGTCATTCTGGGATCTGTGCTCCATGATATTTGAATAATGGATACCCCTTGGTGTAGTCCTACGCAAGGAGCTGGAATTGACAGGTGGTTTGTTTTCGACAGTATGAGGATAAGGCATGGAAGATGCGCGAGGGGATGAAAAATGACAGCGACTATTTTTGTTTATGAACATTGATATCGGGATATTTCCGCGTTGGAAACCCTTTTGTGTAAAATAAAGTATGGAAACAATAGTAAGCCATTTTAAACTAACACTCATTGCCTACATCCGAAAATATCATTAATGAAATGAACGCACATTCTTTTCTCTCAATTTAGATGCAGCAATATGAATTCCAAACCAATTAGATAACACCGATCAACCAGGTCTAATTTTTATGCTACAGAGCGTTTTCTCCGCACAAACAGACGGCTTTGACTTTATGCTACAGAGTGTTTCCTCCGCACCGCTAAGTCGGTCTCAACCGAATTCCGGGCAACAAGAATCAGCAACAGACAGACAGATAGACAGCTCGGCAACGACTAATGTGATCAAAGCGAATGGGACAAAGAGCAGTATGGCACAAGCCCGCCGGTAGTTGCTCTTTCATATAACCATCAGCAATAATTTGCAGCAGTCACCGAATCACAATAATGGTGCCAACAGCGTAAACGAAAACAACGTTTATGCGCAGCAAAGACAGCAGTATGCACTTCCCATTGCCCATGCAAACACCAGTTCATCAATCACAACGGTGGCCATCAGCAGCAGCAAAGTGACTTTGACGGCATTCACAATCGGTCGATATTTTCAACCAATCCGAATGGGTGAATTAAAAATACTAAACTATTATCATGAATAAAAAGACGGGTGGGTAATGTCGGGGACATAACCGGAGTGACGTAGGACTATACAAAGGGGACAGCTTTTGTTAAATATATATTTTAAATATATTGTTTTATTTTCTTCTCCTACGTGAATACCTACCTATCTACCTGAAAAATGGATTAGTTTACTGTTTACTCTTTATGAATATGTTGATGGTTCTGAAAAGAACCTTTGGTGTTGTGTTTTTGTTATCACTCGATATTCCCATCTTGTTCGGTTAAACCTTCCTGTTTAGCTATTGCGTTTGCCACTCGCCACAGCTTTCACAGTTGGAAAATTTCTTCCCATCCAGCTTGTGACATGTTGTTCAGTAAATTACATTTAATGCGACGTGCCGGAGAAACACTTTGCCACTCACTGAAACTAATTGTTGCCTTGATGAGCGCCGAACCGAAGCTGCTCTGTTCTTGATGCGGGTTTTCTGATTGTCGTGAGCAGCTTTGCAAGCCAACTCGAGCACTCCGACGGCCGAAACTCTATAATCGCTGTTAGATATACTGGTGCTCCGGCACCAATCCGTTCGGCCTAGTTGCCCTTGCGGAGCAATCAGTGAATGCGACCAACAGGGAACTGGAGACCTGCACGGTTCGAGTGAGACTTTGCCTTTCCCTTAACTTGTCCTCCTTTGTTACGTCCACGATGCCGATGCCGTACAACCACACGGGTTTACGGTTTGAAAGAAAATAAGATATTTTTTTGGGGTCCGCGTGTTTTATACTCTAGCGGTACACACTCACAGGATAGAGACAAATCGGCAGACTCAGCCAAAGAGGCGAGTCCAACGAGACGAACGAATGAGCGTTAAAAGGGAGCGATGGAAAAAAAAATACATCACTGATTTTAACCTCCGACCGAGAAGGTCGTTCTTTTTTCAGCTCGGCATTTGGAATTCCTGGACATCGGACTAGGACGTCTCTCGTTGGCGAGTTTTGAAGGAGCATCGTTTTCATTATTGCAGCGCGGCAGCAGAAGAAGAAGCAGATAGCAACGGCTAGTGTTGACCGTTAGGAGCGGGCGCTTGCCGGCAAACCGGAAAAGCGCGCGCTTTTCGGCGTCACCAACGCCACGCCCCCTTTTTTCTTTTGGGCAGTGTTGGCAGTTTAATTGTAGCGAGTAGTGATACTAAATTAAAATATAATTTAAAAAGAAGACGTGCGCATACGGACAGTGAAGTGACTGGTGAAAAACAAGTTCAATAGCGTTTTCGCGATATTGGTGGTTTTTCAAGTGCTTTCGTATAAAAAGTTGTATTTTCTGGGAACATATCCCCAAGTGTCAAGCCCTCACCAGAATAAATCAGTGCTTTAGTGCAAAGTGAAACCTACTTGTCGGCTATACCTAGGGTGTAGCCAGACAACAAAATGGCTTCCAGTAGCTCCGGGCCTCCTCAAGGCCGGGCTACAAACCTGTACGAAGGGAAACCTACCCAACGTACCTCTCCAAAGTGGGCCGACCCACTCAACGGCAATTTGCAGATTCTGCTCCTTCGTGCAACAGGAGAGAACGTGATCCCTTCCAATCCGTTCATAGTTAGCAAAACTATCTCCAACGTTGCGGGGGATAAATTCAACAGCGCGCGACCACAACGAGACGAAAAAAAGAGGACACAGTATGTTCTTACAACCAAGGACAAGGATATTATTGGTAAGCTCCTTTCTATAACAAAATTAATAGATGAAACCCCTGTTGAAGTTATCTTTCACCCAACACTAAATCAACGCAAATGCGTTGTCACTTGCCGTGATGTCATCGACATAAAAGAATCCGAACTGGTTACTGAGCTTTCCGATCAAGGTGTGATCGATGTCAAGCGTATTACCAGGAAGGATAACAACATTGTTGTCCCAACGGCAACTTTAATTTTGACCATTCGTGGAACGGTTGTTCCCGATTTCATTTATTTCGGGTTCATTCGAGTCGGGACTAGAAACTTCTATCCTAATCCCATGCAATGCTACAAATGCTACAAATTTGGGCATACGCTTCATCTCAAAATATATCACATATTTCAAAGAGGGTCCCAACCCCTCAAAAAACGGAGTTGCAATCGCAATCAAAGATAGCACTCCACATGATCTTCTTCCCATTACCACTGATCTTCAGGCAGTGGTAGTGCGCATTAAACACCCCTTTCCAATCACCGTCGTTAGCATCTACATCACTAATGATTCCAATCCGAACACTCTACGCGGCCAACTGGACCACCTGTTCGCCCAACTTCCCGCCCCAATCATGCTTATGGGTGATTTCAACGCCCACTCATACGCCTGGGGAGGTGCATACCTCGATCGAAAAGGATCCATCATTGAGGATTTCATATCCGACCATTCTCTTCTCCTTCTTAACAACGGCCAACATACCAGAATCCATTATTCTGGTATTACGTCAGCCATCGATCTCACTATAGTATCAGGCAAACTCTCTTCAAAGCTTTCTTGGAACATCCACGATGATACTTGCGGAAGCGATCATTTTCCAATCTTCACCTCCTTCGGCCAAACTTCTCCAGAGTTTTCAACAAGGCCAAGATGGAAATTTGAATACGCTGACTGGGTTGGCTATCAGTTTGACATTGAAAACCGCCTCTCCGCTAAACGAGATTGGACAGCCGAGGAATTCTCCAAAGTTGTCCTAGAAGTTGCAATGGTGCACATCCCCAGAACCAGTGGCATCCCTGGCAGGAAATGTATCCCATGGTGGTCGCCTGAGCTGAAGGCAGCGATCAAAGGTCGACGTAAGGCCCTACGCAAATTAAGAAAGGCCCATCCGGACAGCCCACTGAGACCCACTCTGCTTACAGAGTTCCAAAGGGCTCGCAAAGAAGCTAAGACTGCTATCAACACAGCCAAGCACAACAGTTGGGTTAAATTCGTCATCGAAATTAATCCCAACGCGTCAACAAAGGAGTTATGGAGTAAGATTGGCAGGCTTCATGGCAAGAAAAGGAGCAAAGAATATAATCTTCTAATTAACGGTCAATACACCAATGACCGGAAAATCATCGCCGAGGCGTTTGGAGATTTCTTTGCATCCGCCTCCTCCAATCAAAACTACGACCAAACCTTTCTAACCCACAAAACGGAATGCGAAAGAATTCCCATCGATTTTCATACCGATGTGGAATTTGACTTCAACAAAAACCTCTCCCTCAAAGAGCTCGATTGGGTACTGAACAAAGTCAAACAAGGATCCACAGGACCTGATGACATCAGCTACCCTATGCTTAAGAATCTACCCCATCTCGGGAAAAAAGCACTTCTGAAGCTCCTCAACAAAGTCTGGGACAGTGGAACCCTCCCCAGTTGCTGGAAAGTGGGTTTAATGATCTGTATCCCGAAACCAGACATGAACAACCATCTTCTTGACAATTTCCGCCCCATCACTCTCCTAAGTTGTGTTGGGAAAGACTTGGAAAAAATGATCAATCGACGCTTAACGACTTTTCTAGAGTCAAATAAGCTGATTGATCCCAGACAATTCGCCTTCCGTGCGGGAAAAGGTACAGAAGATTGCCTTATAGCAATCGAAAAAATCCTAGACGACGCAACTGAAAAATTACACCACATTGATATTGTTTCCCTGGATTTATCCAAGGCCTTCGATCGGGCATGGAGGTACCCAGTGCTGAAAAGCCTTTTCGACTGGGGGATTCGTGGGAGATTAGGTCTCTTCATTAAAAGTTTTCTAGAAAACCGGTCTTTCAAAACCGTTATTAACAACCACCAATCTTCTCTAAAAATCCCAGAAAACGGCTTCCCACAAGGCTCAGCACTTTCACCAACCCTCTTCAACATTGCCATGCAATCTCTATTCGAGATTATCCCGGACCATATAAAGATCATAGTCTATGCAGATGACATCACTCTTATCTCTACGAGCTGCTTCGGCTTAATTCAGAGAAAGAGGCTTCAAAAAACCTTAGACTCCATCCAAAACTGGGCTCTAAAAACAGGTTTCAAAATTTCCCCGGAGAAATCCAAACACATACATATCGGAAAAGCTCTCAGAAGGAGAACCTATCTTCAGCTCAACAAAATCTCGAGGACATTGAAAATACTAGGGGTCACTTTCGACAAGAAACTCAACTTCCTATCACATTCTCAAAAGACCAAAATAGCCACCAGAAAGAAACTGAACATCATCAAGGCTATCGCAGGCAACCTAGCCTCTGGTCATAGAAAGACGCTGCTAAATGTTGTAAATGTTTGGTTGGTCCCACAAATCCTTTACGGAATAGGCACCTTCAGCCGTGGAGGGGACAAGGTGTTAAACACCATTCAACCAATTTACAATAAAGCAATTAGGCTCGCAATTGGCGCTTTTCCCACCAGTCCTACTCTTGCTGTAATGGCAGAAAGTGGGAAACTTCCCTTCACCCACCTGGTAACAAAAGCCATCACCAATAAAGCCATCCGTCACTTGTCACTCCCCGAAAGCGACCACAATGTCCCATTAATACATAGGGCTAAAACATGGTTCAAAAATCTCACGAACAAAGATCTTCCCGATATATGTGAACGTTCATCTGCGACGGGAAGAAATTGGAACGTCAAACCGCCGAACATTAACCTTGAACTTCTCAAGGCAGTTCGGGCGGGAGACCCTTCTCCAAAAGTCAAAGCCTGCTTCAATAACCTCGTTGCATCCAATTTTCAAATCAACCACCAGGTATACACAGATGGTTCAGTCAGTGCCGATGGAGTTGGATGTGGAATCTTTGAGAGTAGATACACTGGTAGCTTTTCTCTTCCACCGCAATGCTCCATCTTCAGTGCGGAAGCTTTCGCTCTTTTAATAGCTACCCAAGAATGCACCCATGATTTCCTTCCTACCACAATATTCTCCGACTCAGCTAGCTGTCTCCATGATCTTCTGAGTGGAAACAGCAAACACCCATGGATTAAGCAAACAGAAGAGGCTGCTTCAAATAAAAACATCTCTCTGCTGGGTTCCTGGTCACTCAGGAATCCGCGGAAACACAGCCGCCGACATACTGGCCGGCAAGGGCAGCAAAATAGAACCCCCAGACATGCCCTGTCCTCCATCTGACATTGTCCGCTGGGTAAAACAGCAAGTCCGTGAAAGCTGGGACATAGGTTGGATAAACAGCCGTCCCACCCATCTTCTTCAAATTAAAAATTCCACTCTTCCTTGGGAAGACCGTCTCAATAGTAAGGAAAGGCAAGTCCTTACCCGTCTTCGAATTGGGCACACTAACTTCACCCACTCACACTTGTTCTGCAGAGCCGAAAAACCCCAATGTGCTTGCAACGAAGCTCCGGTTTCCGTTAGCCATCTTTTACTTGAATGTCAACATACCAAAGATGCTCGAGTCCGACACAACATAGGTCAGAGTCTCCGAGATATCCTCAGTAGAGACGAGACCCAAGAAACCAATTTAATTGCGTTTCTGAAAGAAACCGACTTCTTTGGTAAAATCTAAATAGAAATACTAAATACCTTGGAAATTGCTTAGTAAAGTTCGCCACTTCACAGTCATGTATGCGTGTTTATGTGTGTATACACATGTATGTACGGGTCGGAAGGAAGGAATTCATACATGTATATACACGCATTCAATAATAATAAATAACAAATAATATAATATATACTTCTATACTCACATCTATCTTCTATCCATTACATTATAATTTAATCAACTTCCTATTCCTACAGCCAAACTCACCAAGGAGGACAAATTCATTAAATAAACCTCTCCATTTTTCAGCTCTACTATATACCATTAAATTCAAAACCACTATATTTTATCATCTATTCAAACTGTATTTCATTTCATTTCGTGGTTTTGAAAAAAAACCTATTCGAACGCCCTCGATGCCGCCTTGTTCTGGATTTGCCACCAAAGCAGTTTGTATAAAGAACAAACTTTTTTCTTCTGCTTCTTCTTCTGCTTCTGCCTGCTGCCGTTTTGCGATTGCGTTTGCCACTCGCCACTCGCTGCAACTGCCTGTTGTCTTGATGTCCACCGAACCGAATGTGTTCTGTTCCGAATGCGGGTTTTCTTATCGTCGCGAGCAGCTTTGCCAGCTAACTCGATCACTTCGGCGGCCGAAACTATATAACGCCGGCTAGGTGGACTGGTGCACTGGTACTAACGCGCTCGGCCTAGCTACCCTCCAGATCAACACGGTTCGAGCGGGATTTTGCCTTTCCCTTCACTTTTCCTCCTTTACCATGTCCGGACATGGCTGCTTGGGTTGGTTTGTTGATGTGTTGTGATGCGAACCGATGTTGTGTACGGTTTGAATGAGAATGATCGTTACGGCAGCGGAGCGGGGATTTTTAAGCTGACTGGCTGGCTCGAGAGTTACGCATGTGTGAGACTGCGACCAATGTTTCGTTCATTTTTTGACGTAGGACTACGTCAAATCGGAAGATATAGGGGGTGAAGTGGAAATCTAGGCACTGAACAAGTAGGAAAAAATGCAAGATTTGGAACGCTTATAACTCGAGCATTTCTCAATAGATCGCAAAGGTTTTTTCATCAATTGATAGGAAATATATCTACGCATCTATCATAACGAATAACATTTCATTTTGACGAAGGACTACGTCTTTCATTTCTATACCGGGGTGTAAAATCAAAGTTTCGAAAACGAAAGCGTTACGCCGGAGACCGAGATTTTGAGATTAATAGCTCCTAAACAACTGAACGAAATGGTATGATAAACACTTCATTCGAAAGATAAAATGTCTACGCGTTATATACTTGTTACTTTTTGATCCAAAAACTTGTTTCAATAGTCTTAAAATTGCTTTCAAAACAGGCTATTGAAATCACCAATCGGTATATAAGCGAGCGGCGCTCGGAAATCCACTCAGTTCTAATTGAACAGCGATTGGAGCATGTTGTCGCTGTTGCGGTGAAGCTCTTTATTTATCATGAAAGCGCGGATGAACGGTGTTACCAAGAGCCTGTTTGTGCACCCTAGGCCAGAAGAGAATCTATCAGGAGGAGAGTGATACCACAAACGGTTCCCTGGGAAGACATCGCTACACACACATACACGCGCGGCTATTAACAGGTGGTTATCGAGTTGGCATTAACCACTGGTGGGCTTCCAGTATCGAGGAAAATGTGGAAATATCTAATCGTTATTGAAAATAATCTGCCAGTTCCTCTGGGAATTTTCAAAATATATTCATGTGAAAGAGTTTAATTGAATGTTTTCTATCCATGTTACACTGTGACCAAATATGTTTCAATCAAGTGCTATTAACAGGTGGTTATCGAGTTGGCATTAACCACTGGTGGGCTTCCATTATCGAGGAAAATGTGGAAATATTCAATCGTTACTGAAAATAATCTGCCAGTTCCTTTGGGAATTTTCAAAATATATTCATGTGAAAGAGTTTAATTGAATGTTTTCTATCCATGTAACACTGTGACCAAATACATTTGGTTTTGTGGTTTTTCAATCAATCGCAATTGACAGGATAGCTTCAGAAGATTATTCTTCCCCATCAGTAGGATATTTCCGTATCCAATATTGTATGCGCCCGCAATCGATTATTGCTCAGTCGCCGAAAGTTCCGAGCTCAGAGAGTTCATTCCCCTCTAGTTTGCCTTCCAAATTGCCATCGTAAACCACACCTTCTCTCGATTCAATCACACACAAAAAGCATACTTAATCGATATTCTGGTGGTGAGACACATTCATTTTTCGTGAGGACATCGACAAGACAACATCGTTGCCTAACGTGCTGGAAGAGGTGGACGGCGAAGGATCGACACATACACGCGCAGAACTCTTTCCGTTAGGATGCCATTCAGCATCGAGAAAGTTCCGGAAAGATCTAATCATTGCTGGAAAATAATCTGCCAGTTCCTTTGGGAATTTTCAAAATATATTCATGTGAAAGAGTTTAATTGAATGTTTTCTATCCATGTTACACTGTGACCAAATATGTTTCAATCAAGTGCTATTAACAGGTGGTTATCGAGTTGGTATTAACCACTGGTGGGCTTCCAGTATCGAGGAAAATGTGGAAATATCTAATCGTTACTGAAAATAATCTGCCAGTTCCTTTGGGAATTTTCAAAATATATTCATGTGAAAGAGTTTAATTGAATGTTTTCTATCCATGTTACACTGTGACCAAATATGTTTCAATCAAGTGCTATTAACAGGTGGTTATCGAGTTGGCATTAACCACTGGTGGGCTTCCAGTATCGAGGAAAATGTGGAAATATCTAATCGTTACTGAAAATAATCTGCCAGTTCCTTTGGGAATTTTCAAAATATATTCATGTGAAAGAGTTTAATTGAATGTTTTCTATCCATGTTACACTGTGACCAAATATTTTTCAATCAAGTGCTATTAACAGGTGATTATCGAGTTGGCATTAACCACTGGTTGGCTTCCAGTATCGAGGAAAATGTGGAAATATCTAATCGTTACTGAAAATAATCTGCCAGTTCCTTTGGGAATTTTCAAAATATATTCATGTGAAAGAGTTTAATTGAATGTTTTCTATCCATGTTACACTGTGACCAAATATGTTTCAATCAAGTGCTATTAACAGGTGGTTATCGAGTTGGCATTAACCACTGGTGGGCTTCCAGTATCGAGGAAAATGTGGAAATATCTAATCGTTACTGAAAATAATCTGCCAGTTCCTTTGGGAATTTTCAAAATATATTCATGTGAAAGAGTTTAATTGAATGTTTTCTATCCATGTTACACTGTGACCAAATATGTTTCAATCAAGTGCTATTAACAGGTGGTTATCGAGTTGGCATTAACCACTGGTGGGCTTCCAGTATCGAGGAAAATGTGGAAATATCTAATCGTTACTGAAAATAATCTGCCAGTTCCTTTGGGAATTTTCAAAATATATTCATGTGAAAGAGTTTAATTGAATGTTTTCTATCCATGTTACACTGTGACCAAATATGTTTCAATCAAGTGCTATTAACAGGTGATTATCGAGTTGGCATTAACCACTGGTTGGCTTCCAGTATCGAGGAAAATGTGGAAATATCTAATCGTTACTGAAAATAATCTGCCAGTTCCTTTGGGAATTTTCAAAATATATTCATGTGAAAGAGTTTATTTGAATGTTTTCTATCCATGTAACACTGTGACCAAATATGTTTCAATCAAGTGCTATTAACAGGTGGTTATCGAGTTGGCATTCACCACTGGTGGGCTTCCAGTATCGAGGAAAATGTGGAAATATCTAATCGTTACTGAAAATAATCTGCCAGTTCCTTTGGGAATTTTCAAAATATATTCATGTGAAAGAGTTTAATTGAATGTTTTCTATCCATGTAACACTGTGACCAAATACATTTGGTTTTGTGGTTTTTCAATCAATCGCAATTAACAGGATAGCTTCAGAAGATTATTCTTCCCCATCAGTAGGATATTTCCGTATCCAATATTGTATGCGCCCGCAATCGATTATTGCTCAGTCGCCGAAAGTTCCGAGCTCAGAGAGTTCATTCCCCTCTAGTTTGCCTTCCAAATTGCCATCGTAAACCACACCTTCTCTCGATTCAATCACACACAAAAAGCATACTTAAGCGATATTCTGGTGGTGAGACACATTCATTTTTCGTGAGGACATCGATAAGACAACATCGTTGCCTAACGTGCTGGAGGAGGTGGACGGCGAAGGATCGACACATACACGCGCAGAACTCTTTCCGTTAGGATGCCATTCAGCATCGAGAAAGTTCCGGAAAGATCTAATCATTGCTGGAAAATAATCTGCCAGTTCCTTTGGGAATTTTCAAAATATATTCATGTGAAAGAGTTTAATTGAATGTTATCTATCCATGTAACACTGTGACCAAATACATTTGGTTTTGTGGTTTTTCAATCAATCGCAATTGACAGGATAGCTTCAGAAGATTATTCTTCCCCATCAGTAGGATATTTCCGTATCCAATATTGTATGCGCCCGCAATCGATTATTGCTCAGTCGCCGAAAGTTCCGAGCTCAGAGAGTTCATTCCCCTCTAGTTTGCCTTCCAAATTGCCATCGTAAACCACACCTTCTCTCGATTCAATCACACACAAAAAGCATACTTAAGCGATATTCTGGTGGTGAGACACATTCATTTTTCACGAGGACATCGACAAGACAACATCGTTGCCTAACGTGCTGGAGGAGGTGGACGGCGAAGGATCGACACATACACGCGCAGAACTCTTTCCGTTAGGATGCCATTCAGCATCGAGAAAGTTCCGGAAAGATCTAATCATTGCTGGAAAATAATCTGCCAGTTCCTTTGGGAATTTTCAAAATATATTCATGTGAAAGAGTTTAATTGAATGTTTTCTATCCATGTTACACTGTGACCAAATATGTTTCAATCAAGTGCTATTAACAGATGGTTATCGAGTTAGCATTAACCACTGGTGGGCTTCCAGTATCGAGGAAAATGTGGAAATATCTAATCGTTACTGAAAATAATCTGCCAGTTCCTCTGGGAATTTAAAATTACATTCATGTGAAAGAGTTTATTTTAATGTTTTCTATCCATGAAACACTGTGACCAAATATATTTCAATCAAGTGCTATTAACAGGTGGTTATCGAGTTGGCATTAACCACTGGTGGGCTTCCAGTATCGAGGAAAATGTGGAAATATCTAATCATTGCTGGAAAATAATCTGCCAGTTCCTTTGGGAATTTTCAAAATATATTCATGTGAAAGAGTTTAATTGAATGTTTTCTATCCATGTTACACTGTGACCAAATATGTTTCAATCAAGTGCTATTAACAGGTGGTTATCGAGTTGGTATTAACCACTGGTGGGCTTCCAGTATCGAGGAAAATGTGGAAATATCTAATCGTTACTGAAAATAATCTGCCAGTTCCTTTGGGAATTTTCAAAATATATTCATGTGAAAGAGTTTATTTGAATGTTTTCTATCCATGTAACACTGTGACCAAATATGTTTCAATCAAGCGCTATTAACAGGTGGTTATCGAGTTGGCATTCACCACTGGTGGGCTTCCAGTATCGAGGAAAATGTGGAAATATCTAATCATTGCTGGAAAATAATCTGCCAGTTCCTTTGGGAATTTTCAAAATATATTCATGTTAAAGAGTTTATTTGAATGTATTCTTTCCATGTAACACTGTGATCAAATACATTTGGTTTTGTGGTTTTTCAATCAATCGCAATTAACAGGATAGCTTCAGAAGATTATTCTTCCCCATCAGTAGGATATTTCCGTATCCAATATTGTATGCGCCCGCAATCGATTATTGCTCAGTCGCCGAAAGTTCCGAGCTCAGAGAGTTCATTCCCCTCTAGTTTGCCTTCCAAATTGCCATCGTAAACCACACCTTCTCTCGATTCAATCACACACAAAAAGCATACTTAAGCGATATTCTGGTGGTGAGACACATTCATTTTTCGTGAGGACATCGACAAGACAACATCGTTGCCTAACGTGCTGGAGGAGGTGGACGGCGAAGGATCGACACATACACGCGCAGAACTCTTTCCGTTAGGATGCCATTCAGCATCGAGAAAGTTCCGGAAAGATCTAATCATTGCTGGAAAATAATCTGCCAGTTCCTTTGGGAATTTTCAAAATATATTCATGTGAAAGAGTTTAATTGAATGTTATCTATCCATGTAACACTGTGACCAAATACATTTGGTTTTGTGGTTTTTCAATCAATCGCAATTGACAGGATAGCTTCAGAAGATTATTCTTCCCCATCAGTAGGATATTTCCGTATCCAATATTGTATGCGCCCGCAATCGATTATTGCTCAGTCGCCGAAAGTTCCGAGCTCAGAGAGTTCATTCCCCTCTAGTTTGCCTTCCAAATTGCCATCGTAAACCACACCTTCTCTCGAATCAATCACACACAAAAAGCATACTTAAGCGATATTCTGGTGGTGAGACACATTCATTTTTCACGAGGACATCGTCAAGACAACATCGTTGCCTAACGTGCTGGAGGAGGTGGACGGCGAAGGATCGACACATACACGCGCAGAACTCTTTCCGTTAGGATGCCATTCAGCATCGAGAAAGTTCCGGAAAGATCTAATCATTGCTGGAAAATAATCTGCCAGTTCCTTTGGGAATTTTCAAAATATATTCATGTGAAAGAGTTTAATTGAATGTTTTCTATCCATGTTACACTGTGACCAAATATGTTTCAATCAAGTGCTATTAACAGATGGTTATCGAGTTAGCATTAACCACTGGTGGGCTTCCAGTATCGAGGAAAATGTGGAAATATCTAATCGTTACTGAAAATAATCTGCCAGTTCCTCTGGGAATTTAAAATTACATTCATGTGAAAGAGTTTATTTTAATGTTTTCTATCCATGAAACACTGTGACCAAATATATTTCAATCAAGTGCTATTAACAGGTGGTTATCGAGTTGGCATTAACCACTGGTGGGCTTCCAGTATCGAGGAAAATGTGGAAATATCTAATCATTGCTGGAAAATAATCTGCCAGTTCCTTTGGGAATTTTCAAAATATATTCATGTGAAAGAGTTTAATTGAATGTTTTCTATCCATGTAACACTGTGACCAAATATGTTTCAATCAAGTGCTATTAACAGGTGGTTATCGAGTTGGCATTCACCACTGGTGGGCTTCCAGTATCGAGGAAAATGTGGAAATATTTAATCATTGCTGGAAAATAATCTGCCAGTTCCTTTGGGAATTTTCAAAATATATTCATGTGAAAGAGTTTAATTGAATGTTTTCTATCCATGTTACACTGTGACCAAATATGTTTCAATCAAGTGCTATTAACAGGTGGTTATCGAGTTGGCATTAACCACTGGTGGGCTTCCAGTATCGAGGAAAATGTGGAGATATCTAATCGTTACTGAAAATAATCTGCCAGTTCCTTTGGGAATTTTCAAAATATATTCATGTTAAAGAGTTTATTTGAATGTATTCTTTCCATGTAACACTGTGATCAAATACATTTGGTTTTGTGGTTTTTCAATCAATCGCAATTAACAGGATAGCTTCAGAAGATTATTCTTCCCCATCAGTAGGATATTTCCGTATCCAATATTGTATGCGCCCGCAATCGATTATTGCTCAGTCGCCGAAAGTTCCGAGCTCAGAGAGTTCATTCCCCTCTAGTTTGCCTTCCAAATTGCCATCGTAAACCACACCTTCTCTCGATTCAATCACACACAAAAAGCATACTTAAGCGATATTCTGGTGGTGAGACACATTCGTTCTGTGTATGTCATTCGTTTCGACAACACGTGATTTTTTCCACTCTCGCTTATAGCTAAAGACAGGTAGTTTTTAATTTTTGGTTTTTTTCCATTCTTTTTTTTTACCCGCATTGGAGGTGGAATCGTCGTCACACGCTTTGGCGTGCTTGGTGGATATCGCCAAGAAAAGGAATATGGGGCGTCAGCGTTCCAGTACTTCAGCCACAGACGGCCCTTCGAAAAAGGTCCGGACTCAGTCCGCTGCCCCAGCGGATGCAGAAACAAATCAGCTGCTACAGACCAACCAATATTCGGTGCTCCCAGAGGACACTGGAAGCAACGATGCCGTCATCAAAAAGGAGCGCGTTCCCCCGCTGTTCACATCTAGGATGGACTTAGTGAAACTCGAGTCTGAGCTTTCCCAACAACATCTCAAGCCGCGATTCAAGCTGTGTAGCGTGGGCATCAAAATCGTATGCTCCAGCCTAAAGGAGTATCAACAAGTCGGGGCCTACCTGAAAACCGAAGGCGTGCAGTTTTACACACACGATATGCAAGCGGCGAAACCTCTGAAGGTGGTTTTACGTGGACTACTGCCTGTCGGCCCGGAGGAAATTAAAACTGAGCTGTCCAATCTTGGTTTGAAACCGGAGAACGTCTTCGCGATGACTCGTCGCCCAAACAACAACACGTGGAACCAGCTGTTCCTAGTACACTTCGCCAAGGGCACCACCAACATCAGCTCGCTCAAAAACATCAGTGATTTATTCCGCGTCATTGTATCATGGGAGCTGTATCGTCCCCAGCACCGAGATGTCACACTGTGCACGAACTGCCAAAGGTTCGGACACGGTACCAAAAATTGCTACATGCAGGCTCGCTGTGGTAAATGTGCTGGGAATCATTCCACGGCGTCCTGTGGTCTGGCTGATGACCAAAAGTCGAAGTGTGCTAATTGTGACGGTGAACACCAAGCATCCAACCGATCCTGCCCTAAGCGAGCTGAATTCATCACCATCCGACAAAAGGCGACAACATCCAACCAGCCTGGTAGACGCAAGCGTAACGTTCGTCCACCACCGATTACCTCGGATGCGGAGTATCCAGCTTTCCAGCAACGCCATCAGGTCCCAAATTTACACCCGCTTCCCCTCAACAGTCAGCGTAACACCAATACATCTCCTGCTACTAATCAAATCGATGAAGCAGTCCGCAATCGTCGTTCAGCACAGCCCCGCCTCGCAGCTGCTGCCACTCAACCGAATCAAGGGCACTCCTCCACCCCTCGTATGTCATACGCTGATGTGGCCGCTGGTGCAACCACGGACAGTACGCTATTCACCACACAGGAGATGCTAACTCTCGTGTCAGAAGTCATCACAATAATGCGTACCTGCAAAACTAAACCTGAGCAGCTGCAAGCGGCTTATTCACTGATTAGCAAATATGTCCCGTGAAGCTGTCAGCATTGCAAATTGGAACGCTTGCTCGCTGAGAAGCAAGCATATCGAGCTACTAGATTTCCTCAATAACAAGGAGATCGATGTTGCTGTCATCACCGAGACGCACCTTAAACCGGAAATCAACATCTTTCTTCCGGAGTTTCGGCTCCTAAGACTCGACAGAACCAGCGCAGATAAAGGGGGAGTGGCCGTTGCTGTGAGACGAAACATCGACTGCCGCCTGCTGCCGAACATTCAGCTCAAAACCATCGAAGCCATCGGTATCGAGGCTCGTACATCGATTGGGCCAATCATCATCATTGCGGCATACTGTCCTAAGCAAGTCAACATCAGGGACGGTTCAGCCGCACTGCTACGGAACGACTTGGCCAAGCTTACACGGCGGCGGGCGAAATACATCATCGCAGGAGACCTGAATGCTCGGCATGCGATTTGGGGTAACCGAAGGCAAAACCGGAACGGGATCATCCTTGCGGAGGACTTGGAGAGTGGTTATTACAATATCTTGGCGCCGAACAGTCCAACAAGAATCTCTAGATCGGGAGTTCACTCTATTCTGGACATTTTCCTGACCAACATGGCCATTTCCGAGGATCCACTCGTCTTCGAGGAACTGTCATCCGACCACTTCCCGGTGGTGCTTAAGTTGGGTGCCTCTGCTGATACGGTGGCCAATCATTCCCGACGAAACTATCACCGAGCAAATTGGGGCGAGTTCCAACATGTTGTTGATAACAACATCACTCCCAATCAGCCTTTAGATTCTCCGGAGAATATTGACCTGGCGCTGGAATCCTTTCAACGAGCGATTACCACAGCTCGTGACAGGGCGGTTCCGCTTCAACAACATCAGGTGAGTACCTCTCTCCAAATAGATAGCACAACCAAACACATCATTCGTTTACGAAATATGTATCGACGTCAGTACCAGCGTACTGGCGATCGGAACAAAAAGATAACGTATACCAATCTGACTAGGGTAATCCAGGATAGGATTCGAGAGTTTCGAAATAGAGAATTTCGTGATAAACTCCGTCAAATTCCTCCTCATTCGAAACCCTTCTGGTCTTTGACTAAAGTTCTAAAAAAGAAACCAAAGCCTGTGCCTCCGCTTTTCTCATCTGGAGGTCCACATGAAGGTAACATTTTATTAACACCCATAGAAAAAACGAATGCGTTGGGGCAACAGTTTGTGTCGTCTCACAACCTCGGGCATAACATCATCAGTCCTCACGAGCATGACGTCATTGAGGGAGTCTCTGTGGTCGAACGATCAGAAAGTTTTATTCCGGAGGGGTCAGAAGTCACTGCTGATGAGCTGATTGGTCTTATCAGAGGATCAAAGAACATGAAGGCCCCCGGTTTTGACAACACTTTTAACATCGAGCTCAAGCATTTGAGCCACGGCTCATTTGCTTTTGTAGCAAAAATTTTAAATAGATGCTGGGAGCTTAACTACTTCCCTTCTGTGTGGAAGTTAGCAAAAGTCATCCCAGTCCTGAAACCGGGAAAAGATCCTTCTGTCCCCAAGAGTTACCGACCCATCAGTTTACTCTCTGCCCTCTCCAAGCTTTTCGAGAAGTGTATTCAATCCCGAATTCTTTCTTTCGCAGATGAACATGGTATCTTTCCTGAGGAACAGTTTGGGTTCCGTAAGGGAAGATCCACCATACATCAACTCACTAGAGTTGTTAACATCATTCAGCGGAACAAGTCGGTATCCAAGACGACAGCAATGGCGCTCTTGGACATTGAAAAGGCCTTCGACAACGTATGGCATGATGGTCTGGTGTTCAAGCTACATCAATACAATTTTCCGATGTATTTGATAAAGATAATTAAAAATTATCTCTCTGATAGATCATTCCGGGTGTCCCTGTATAATGTGTGTTCAGAGCAATTCAACATAAATGCAGGTGTGCCCCAAGGAAGTATCCTTGGGCCCATTTTATATAACATATACACTGCAGACATTCCACCGCTTCCCGGTGATGGAACACTGTCTCAATTTGCTGATGACACCGCGATTATGTTTAAGGGTCGTATAATCAGCGCTCTGACTCGCAAACTACAGTGCGGTCTGGATGCTTTAACAGAATATTACGCAAGTTGGAAAATTGTAATCAATGCGGGGAAGACCCAGACTATCCTTTCCCGCATTCAAGGTCTCCTAAACTTGTTCCCACTGACAACGTGAGAATTCGGTTCGGAGACTCCCTTATTGAATGGTCCAAAGAAGTCACCTATTTAGGACTCACATTAGACAGTCATCTAATTTTCAAATCTCACGTTGATAAAACCGTCAACAAATGTAACATTTTACTTCGGTTCTTGTATCCTTTAATTTGCAGGAACTCGAAACTTTGTTTAAAGAATCAGATGGCTGTCTATAAACAGATATTCTATCCTGCCATTGAATATGCGGTTCCTGTTTGGAAGGGCTGTGCCCGGACACACAGACTGAAACTCCAACGCGTTCAAAACAAGATTCTTAAAATCATACTGAATTTGTCACCCTGGACGAGAACAACGGAGGTTCATGAAAGAGCCTGTCTGGATACCCTAGAAGTAAAGTTTGACAACGTCATACAAAAATTTGGAGAGAGGTGCTCCTCTTCCGTGCATGAAATTGTACGGAATTTGTATATAGTAGTTTAAGGTCTTAGGTTAAGTAGGTAGTTTTATTATAACAATTAAAAAAATACAAATGTTTATCATTAAAAAAAAAATTAGATATAGTAAAAACAAACAGTACCTAGCATTCTATTATGCAAATTAAGATGAACAAAGATGTGAAGCGTTAGCTGGCCAATTAAAATGTATAGAACTTTGTGTTAACCAAAAACGTATAAGAAATATAAATGAATTTATGCAAAAAAAAAAAAAATGTGAGACACATTCATTTTTCGTGAGGACATCGACAAGACAACATCAAAAAACATACTGATTTTAACCTCCGACCGAGAAGGTCGTTCTTTTTTCAGCTCGGCATTTGGAATTCCTGGACATTGGACTCGGACGTCTCTCGTTGGCGAGTTTTGAAGGAGCATCGTTTTGATTATTTCAGCGCGGCAGCAGAAGAAGAAGCAGATAGAAACGGCTAGTTGCGACCGTTAGGAGCGGGCGCTTGCCGGCAAACCGGAAAAGCGCGCGCTTTTGCGGTGTCACCGACGCCACGCCCCCTTTTTCCTTTGGGCAGTGGTGCCAGTTTTTCTTTTAGTACTGTAGTGATTTTTAACATATACAAAATTAAAAAAAAAAGCACGCATTACGGACGGTGAAGTGACTGAAGAAAACAATATCAAAAGTTTATTCCCCTAAATTGTGCGCGATTATTGGTGGTTTTTGTAAGAGCTCTATAAAGAAAAAAGTGACAGAGTGTTTTTCTAGATCATATCCCAAAGTGAAAAGCCTTCATAAGTGTTCTCTCTTTTAAATAATAAAACGATCTGTCGGCTATACCTAGGGGGTAGCCGACAACAGCATGGCTTCCAGTAGCTCCGGGCCTCCGGGAAGCCGGGCTACAAATTTGTACGAGGGTAAACCTACCCAACGTACTGCTCCAAGGTGGGCCGACCCACTGAACGGCAACCTACAGATCCTGTTACTTCGTGCCACAGGAGAGAACGCGATCCCGACTAACCCGTTCGTCGTGAGTAAGACGATCGCCAACGCTGTAGGAAAGAAATACTACACAGCGCGACCGCAACGGGACGACAAAAAAAGGGCGCAGTATATCCTTACTGCCAAGGACGAGGATATAATTGGTAAGCTTAATTAACAAATTAATCGACGAAACCCCTATTGAAGTGATCTATCATCCAATCCTAAATCAACGTAAATGCGTTGTTACTTGCCGTGATGTAATTGACATTAAAGAATCCGAACTGGTGACAGAGCTTTCCGATCAAGGTGTGATCGATGTCAAGCGCATCACCAGGAAGGAGAACAATATTGTTGTGCCAACTGCCACTCTTATTTTGCCACTCGATTCGTGGAACTGTTGTTCCCGATTTCATTAATTTTGGATTTATTCGGGCTGGGACTAGAAATTTCTATCCCAACCCAATGCAATGCTTTAAGTGCTACAAATTTGGGCATACTAGCAAACGATGCAAACGCGAGAACCCGCTTTGCCGAAATTGTGGACAGGAACATCCAGAACAAAAGGATGGAATTAAAACCTGCAACGCTTCAGCATTTTGCTTGAATTGCCAAGGGGACCATTCCTCTTCGAATAGGAAATGCCCCGTATGGCAAACCGAGAACAACATCACAAAAATAAGAATCGACTATGGTATCTCCTACAAAGAGGCGAAAGAAAAATACAACGGTCAAAATAATGGACCAACTTTTGCAAGTGTTCTGCAAGACAGACTCTCCAACTTGCAAAAACCAACACCCAGCTGCAACTGCAAATGCAACTGCGCCTCGGCCGCTTCGGTCTTTTCTAGCCGCGAAAGCACTCCCCCAATTGACACTACAATCGATACTTCTATGACAGAGTCGACAACCGACAGCTCAACAACGGAATCCGAAACCGAATCAGTCATTTCAATGGACACTTCTGATGTTCCAAACAAAAATAAAAATAAACGGAAAATGGCGAAAGGATCATCTTCTGATTCAGATGAAAAATCCGAAGATGAAATCCAAAATAACAAGGACAAGAAAATAACAAAAAACGAACAAAGAACTACACAAACAAAAAACAACAACAACAACACACATCAAACAAAAAACAACAATAACAACAACAGCAACGCACACTCAACAAAAAACAACACACACACAACAAACACTCCAAAGACTTCTACACCAAACAAAAACGACACCAACACCTCAAAGAAAGCTTCCCTTTCCAAGGGTAAAGGACCATCGAACTAATTCTCCTTGACATACACACACACATTTAAGACTTAGGAATTAGAGTTAAAAACACCAACACATTCACTCCAACACAGAAATTCGGGATACAATGGAACATCAGAAGTATCCGACAAAATATTCTAGAATTGAAAATGCTTATTTCGAACTCTAATCCCACAGTCATAGCCCTTCAAGAAACTATGACACCAAACAACTTCAATAAACACTTCATCTCAAAATACATCACATATTTCAAAGAGGATCCCAACCCCTCAAAACAGGGAGTTGCAATCGCAATCAAGGATGGCACACATGATCTTCTTCCCATTACCACTGACCTTCAGGCAGTGGTAGTGCGCATTAAACACCCCTTTCCAATCACCGTCGTTAGCATCTACATCACTAATGATTCCGATCCGAACACTCTACGCGGCCAACTGGACCATCTGTTCGCCCAACTTCCCGCCCCAATCATGCTTATGGGTGATTTCAACGCCCACTCATACGCCTGGGGAGGTGCATACCTCGATCGAAAAGGATCCATCATTGAGGATTTCATATCCGTCCATTCTCTTCTCCTTCTTAACAACGGCCAACACACCAGAATCCATCATTCTGGTACTACTTCAGCCATCGATCTCACTATAGTATCAGACAAACTCTCTTCAAAACTTTCTTGGAACACCCACGATGATACTTGCGGAAGCGATCATTTTCCAATCTTCACTTTCTTCGGCCAAACTTCTCCAGAGTTTTCAACAAGGCCAAGATGGAAATTTGAATACGCTGACTGGGCTGGCTATCAGTTTGACATTGAAAACCGCCTCTCCGCTAAACGAGATTGGACAGCCGAGGAATTCTCCAAAGTTGTCCTAGAAGTTGCAATGGTACATATCCCCAGAACCAGTGGCATCCCTGGCAGGATATGTGTCCCATGGTGGTCGCCTGAGCTGAAGGCAGCGATCAAAGGTCGACGTAAGGTCCTACGCAAATTAAGAAAGGCCCATCCGGACAGCCCACTGAGACCCACTCTGCTTACAGAGTTCCAAAGGGCTCGCAAAGAAGCTAAGACTGCTATCAACACAGCCAAGCACAACAGTTGGGTTAAATTCGTCAGCGAAATTAATCCCAACGCGTCAACAAAGGAGTTATGGAGTAAGATTGGCAGGCTTCATGGCAAGAAAAGGAGCAAAGAATATAATCTTCTAATTAACGGTCAATACACCAATGACCGGAAAACCATCGCCGAGGCGTTTGGAGATTTCTTTGCATCCGCCTCCTCCAATCAAAACTACGACCAAACCTTTCTAACCCACAAAACGGAATGCGAAAGAATTCCCATCGATTTTCATACCGATGTGGAATTTGACTTCAACAAAAACCTCTCCCTCAAAGAGCTCGATTGGGTACTGAACAAAGTCAAACAAGGATCCACAGGACCTGATGACATCAGCTACCCTATGCTTAAGAATCTACCCCATCTCGGGAAAAAAGCACTTCTGAAGCTCCTTAACAAAGTCTGGGACAGTGGAACCCTCCCCAGTTGCTGGAAAGAGGGTTTAATGATCTGTATCCCGAAACCAGACATGAACAACCATCTTCTTGACAATTTCCGCCCCATCACTCTCCTAAGTTGTGTTGGGAAAGTCTTGGAAAAAATGATCAATCGACGCTTAACGACTTTTCTAGAGTCAAATAAGCTGATTGATCCCAGACAATTCGCATTCCGTGCGGGAAAAGGTACAGAAGATTGCCTTGTAGCAATCGAAAAAATCCTAGACGACGCAACTGAAAAATTACACCACATTGATATTGTTTCCCTGGATTTATCCAAGGCCTTCGATCGGGCATGGAGGTACCCAGTGCTGAAAAGCCTTTTCGACTGGGGGATTCGTGGGAGATTAGGTCTCTTCATTAAAAGTTTTCTAGAAAACCGGTCTTTCAAAACCGTTATTAACAACCACCAATCTTCTCTAAAAATCCCAGAAAACGGCTTCCCACAAGGCTCAGCACTTTCACCAATCCTCTTCAACATTGCCATGCAATCTCTATTCGAGATTATCCCGGACCATATAAAGGTCATAGTCTATGCAGATGACATCACTCTTATCTCTACGAGCTGCTTCGGCTTAATTCAGAGAAAGAGGTTTCAAAAAACCTTAGACTCCATCCAAAACTGGGCTCTAAAAACAGGTTTCGAAATTTCCCCGGAGAAATCCAAACACATACATATCGGAAAAGCTCTCAGAAGGAGAACCTATCTTCAGCTCAACAAAATCTCGATCCCTACAATGAGGACATTGAAAATACTAGGGGTCACTTTCGACAAGAAACTCAACTTCCTACCACATTCTCAAAAGACCAAAATAGCCACCAGAAAGAAACTGAACATCATCAAGGCTATCGCAGGCAACCTAGCCTCTGGTCATAGAAAGACGCTGCTAAATGTTGTAAATGTTTGGTTGGTCCCACAAATCCTTTACGGAATAGGCACCTTCAGCCGTGGAGGGGACAAGGTGTTAAACGCCATTCAACCAATTTACAATAAAGCAATTAGGCTCGCAATTGGCGCTTTTCCCACCAGTCCTACTCTTGCTGTAATGGCAGAAAGTGGGCAACTTCCCTTCACCCACCTGGTAACAAAAGCCATCACCAATAAAGCCATCCGTCACTTGTCACTCCCCGAAAGCGACCACAATGTCCCATTAATACATAGAGCTAAAACATGGTTCAAAAATCTCACGAACAAAGATCTTCCCGATATATGTGAACGTTCATCTGCGACGGGAAGAAATTGGAACGTCAAACCGCCGAGCATTAACCTTGAACTTCTCAAGGCAGTTCGGGCGGGAGACCCTTCTCCAAAAGTCAAAGCCTGCTTCAATAACCTCGTTGCATTCAATTTTCAAATTAATCACCAGGTATACACAGATGGTTCAGTCAATGCCGATGGAGTTGGATGTGGAATTTTTGAGAGTAGATACATAGGTAGCTTTTCTCTTCCACCGCAATGCTCCATCTTCAGTGCGGAAGCTTTCGCTCTTTTAATAGCTACCCAAGAATGCACCCATGATTTCCTTCCTACCACAATATTTTCCGACTCAGCTAGCTATCTCCATGATCTTCTAAGTGGAAACAGCAAACACCCATGGATAACACAAACAGAAGAGGCTGCTTCAGATAAAAACATCTCCTTCTGCTGGGTTCCTGGTCACTCAGGAATCTGCGGAAACACAGCCGCCGACATACTGGCCGGCAAGGGCAGCAAAATAGAACCCCCAGACATGCCCTGTCCTCCATCTGACATTGTCCGCTGGGTAAAACAGCAAGTCCGTGAAAGTTGGGACATATGCTGGATAAACAGCCGTCCCACTCATCTTCATAAAATCAAAAATTCCACTCTCCCTTGGGAGGACCGTCTCAATAGTAGGGAAAGGCAAGTCCTTACCCGTCTTCGAATCGGGCACACTAACTTCACCCACTCACACTTGTTCTACAGAGCCGAAAAACCCCAATGTGCTTGCAATGAAGCACCCGTTTCCGTTAGCCATCTTCCATTAGAATGCCAACATACAAAAGATGCTCGAGCCCGACACAATATAGGTCAGAGTCTCCGAGATATCCTCAGTAGAGACGAGACCCAAGAAACCAATCTAATTGAGTTTCTGAAAGAAACCGACTTCTTTGGTAAAATCTAATTCGAAATACTAAGTACTTTTGAAATTGTTTATTTATTACAGTTCGCCACTTCACGGTCATGTATGCGTGTTCATGTGTGTATACACATGTATGTACGGGTCGGAAGGAAGGAATTCATACATGTATATACACGCATTCAATAATAATAAATAACAAACAATTTAATATATACTTTCATGCCCATATCTATCTTCTATCCATTACATTATACTTTAATCAACTTCCTATTCCTACAGCCACACCCACCAAGGAGGATAAATTCACTAAATAAACCTCTCCATTTTTCAGCTCTACTATATACCATTAAATTCAAAACCACTATATTTTATTATCTATTCAAACTGTATTTCATTTCATTCCTTCTTCTTGACTCGAAAATCGAGCGGACAGATCTGATGGATGTTATTTTGTTTTTGGTTTCCCTTTTCGCCAGTCCCCTCTGGGCTGGTCTTATTGTGGCTCTTCACTGGGCTAGAGGCGAATGAACTGCAAAGTTTAAAGCCTCTTAAAAACAAAGAAGAAGAAGAAGAAGACAACATCGTTGCCTAACGTGCTGGAGGAGGTGGACGGCGAAGGATCGACACATACACGCGCAGAACTCTTTCCGTTAGGATGCCATTCAGCATCGAGAAAGTTCCGGAAAGATCTAATCATTGCTGGGAAATAATCTGCCAGTTCCTCTGGGAATTTAAAAATACATTCATGTGAAAGAGTTTATTTGAATGTTTTCTATCCATGTAACACTGCGACCAAATATTTTTCAATCAAGCCTACTGGTGGGTTTCCAGTATCGAGGAAAATGTGGAAATATCTAATCGTTACTGAAAATAATCTGCCAGTTCCTCTGGGAATTTTAAAATACATTCATGTGAAAGAGTTTATTTGAATGTTTTCTATCCATGTAACACTGTGACCAAATACATTTGGTTTTGTGATTTTCCAATCAATCGCAATTAACAGGATAGCTTCTGAAAATTATTCTTCCCCATCAGTAGGATATTTCCGTATCCAATATTGTATGCGCCCGCAATCGATTATTGCTCAGTCGTCGAAAGTTCCGAGCTCAGAGAGTTCATTCCCCTCTAGTTTGCCTTCCAAATTGCCATCGTAAACCACGCCTTCTCTCGATTCAATCACGCACAAAAAGCATACTTAAGCGATATTCTGATGGTGAGACGCATTCATTTTTCGTGAGCGCATCGACAAGACAACATTGTTGCTGAGAGTGCTGGACAGCGAAGGATCGAGATCTCCCCTGAAACGCAAGCAGTTTGTTTGAAACTGTGAGGGAGCACAGAGAAGCCGATCCTTCAGGAGAAGAGAAGGTGACCATCGAAGCAGCCGCTACACACACACATACACGAACGGAATTCTTTTCATTTGGATGAATGGCATCGAGAAAGATCCGGAAAATAATCGACCAGTTCCTCTGGGAATTGAAAAATACATTCATGCGAAAGAGTTTATTTGAATGTTTTCTATCCATGTAACACTGTGACCAAATATGTTTCAATCAAGTGCTATTAACAGGTGGTTATCGAATTAGCATTAACCACTGGTGGGCTTCCAGTATCGAGAAAAATGTGGAAATATCTAATCGTTGCTGGAAAATAATCTGCCAGTTCCCCTTGGAATTGAAAATTACATTCAAGCGAAAGAGTTTATTTTATTGTTTTCTATCCATAAAATATCCATATAATACATTTGGGTTTGTGATTTGTCACTCAAGTACAGTTAGCAGGAAAGCTTCTGAAGATAATTCTTCAGAACAAGGTTTTTCGTATCCTATATTGGATGCATAAATCCTTGTGCCTCCAACGTAACGCTCTCGTTTTCGAAGTCCCCCAAATATTCATTTATTCATTCATTCAGAATGGATTTAGATTCTACTTCAAACAAATGATCTCTATATCAACGATAGTCCTACGTCACCCTTGCGGTTATACCATAGATATAACCCACTTCCTGTTTTTTGTCCTTTAATGGGTCATCGCTATATTCGTTAATCGCGGTGAGTTTGCCCGACTATTCCGCGGATAATCGGGATTCTACTGTAGCTTGAATTAACACATAATGTTTTTTCATCTGTGATTTTCCCAGATCTTCTCATTCTCCAAATTTTATAGCGGAGTGTGAAGAAACACACAACCCGCTCACTAGCGCAAAGAATGACCGAGCTCAACGTTAAAAAAATCCTAAAACGTTAAGTTTCATTCACTCTCTCACCATCACTTTGTCAGTTTACTTTGAAGTTTTGATTTGTATCGTGAAAAGTACCGTATTTTGCTATTCAAAGTATCGGTTTTCCAAACCAAAAGCTTCCATTTATGATTCCTACAATTTCAGTAGTTTATAAATTTTAATTGCAATCGCAAAAAAGACTAACAAAAATTAAATGTGCGCTTGCATATCTGGCAACTCAGTCTGGAAGTCCGTGAGGTAAAACGTCAACATCATGCATCCATATGAAATGTCACGATATTGATGCTCGAAAATCAGAAAATCCGGATTTCTGCGTCGTCGGCCATGTTCAGCTGTCATTATGCTCTCAAATGTCATCATATTGTCAATAAAGTTGACCGTGTAAGGTCCGCTATAGATATTTTCAACGGTATTGTTTTGAAGACATAATTGACGAATTTACGTTGGATTTACAACCAGATGGAGCAGCGAGTAAAATGAGAATGTTTTGTTTTTTTTGACGTAGGACTACGTCTAACCGGAAGATATAGGGGGTGAAATGGAAATCTAGGCACTGAACAAGTAGGAAAAAATGCAAGATTTGGAACGCTTATAACTCGAGTATTTCTCAATAGATCGCAAAGGTTTTTGCATCAATTGATAGGAAATATATCTACGCATCTATCATAACGAATAACATTTCATTTTTCTTGCGATAAATAATTGAATAATTGTGAAATATCAAGCATTGTCAAAATGCACTATGTGCCCATTTTTGATTGGTCCATTTTGTGCTCCTCAAATCGTACCGACCAAAACGGGCAACCAGAGCAGCAGCGAAATAGAATGAAGCACGATTGGGAAGGAAAAAGAAAAAAATGAACGAAACATTGGTCGCAGTCTCACACATGGGTAACTCTCGAGCCAGCCAGTCAGCTTAAAAATCCCCGCTCCGCTGCCGTAACGATCATTCTCATTCAAACCGTACACCACATCGGTTCGCATCACAACACATCAACAAACCAACCCAAACAGCCATGTCTGGACATGGTAAAGGAGGAAAAGTGAAGGGAAAGGCAAAATCCCGCTCGAACCGTGTTGATCTGGAGGGTAGCTAGGCCGAGCGCGTTAGTACCAGTGCACCAGTCCACCTAGCCGGCGTTATATAGTTTCGGCCGCCGAAGTGATCGAGTTAGCTGGCAAAGCTGCTCGCGACGATAAGAAAACCCGCATTCGGAACAGAACACATTCGGTTCTGTGGACATCAAGACAACAGGCAGTTGCAGCGAGTGGCGAATGGCAAACGCAATCGCAAAACGGCATCAGGTAGCAGAAGAAAAAAGTTTGTTCTTTATACAAACTGCTTTGGTGGCAAATCCAGAACAAGGCGGCATCGAGGGCGTTCGAAATGGTTTTCTTCAATACCACGAGTACTAAGTTTTCTAAATTGGAACCATTCCATAAAACAAGGCGCTTTTCAGGGCCATTAAACCTTCCAAAAAAGAGTTTAGGAAATACAGTTCAATGCTTTCTAAAACATTATCCAAAATAATAATAAAACACAAATTGATTTTGTCATAATTTGTTTGCCAGGATCTGATGAGTATGTGAATTTGACAGTTGTTCTGAGCTTATTGATAGTTGGGGACTTTCCTGATTATTCAATTTTCACCAATTCTTAAATTGTTTCCAGATTGAAAGTACAGTAATTTACAATTAGTTCGACATTAAGCTAATTGGACGGACATGTAATGCGACTTATTTAGTTGGAAATTTTTGTAAACATAGAGATCCAAATTATGACCCCACATTGAAAGTCGACACTGTACCACTGTCATCGCAAATGTTCAATTACAGGTTAAAATCGCCTCCAATGCGATACTGAGTGGCGCTTCGGCACGTCGCATTGAATGTAATTTACTGTACAACATGTGACAAAGCTGGATGGGAAGAAATTTTCCAACTGTGAAAGCTGTGGCGAGTGGCAACAAATCTCTAAACAGGAAGGTTTAGCCGAACAAGATGAGGATATCGAGTGATAACAAAACAATAAACGCTTTAGATTGAAGATAATTTTGTGATCCTGAAAAGGACCCTTTTTAGCCTGCATGTGAATCCAAAGAGCGAACAAATCGTAATGAATGTATTTTTTGCCATCGCTCCCTTTGAACGCTCATTCGTTCGTCTCGTTGGACTCGCCCCTCTGGCTGAGTCTGCCGATTTGTCTCTATCCTGTGAGTGTGTACCGCTAGAGTATAAAACACGCGGACCCCAAAAAAATATCTTATTTTCTTTCAAATCGTAAACCCGTGTGGTTGTACGGCATCGGCATCGTGGACGTAACAAAGGAGGACAAGTTAAGGGAAAGGCAAAGTCTCACTCGAACCGTGCAGGTCTCCAGTTCCCTGTTGGTCGCATTCACTGATTGCTCCGCAAGGGTAACTAGGCTGAACGGATTGGTGCCGGAGCACCAGTATACCTAACAGCGATTATAGAGTTTCGGCCGTCGGAGTGCTCGAGTTGGCTTGCAAAGCTGCTCACGACAATCAGAAAACCCGCATAAAGAACAGAGTAGCTTCGGTTCGGCGCTCATCAAGGCAACAATTAGTTTCAGTGAGTGGCAAAGTGTTTCTCCGGCACGTCGCATTAAATGTAATTTACTGAACAACATGTCACAAGCTGGATAGCAAGAAATTTTCCAACTGTGAAAGCTGTGGCGAGTGGCAAACGCAATAGCTAAACAGGAAGGTTTAACCGAACATGATGGGAATATCGAGTGATAACAAAAACACAACACCAAAGGTTCTTTTCAGAACCATCAACATATTCATAAAGAGTAAACAGTAAACTAATCCATTTTTCAGGTAGATAGGTAGGTATTCACGTAGGAGAAGAAAATAAAACAATATATTTAAAATATATATTTAACAAAAGCTGTCCCCTTTGTATAGTCCTACGTCACTCCGGTTATGTCCCCGACATTACCCACCCGTCTTTTGAACTAAGAAAATGATGCTAATGTAACCTAAAACTCAAAAACAAATCACGTATATTTTACTTTCGGGCTTCCCAAGGTAGTTCTCACATGCAGGAATCGTACAGTAAAGCGTGGTCAGCAGAGGAGGATAATCCTCAGAATGTTGATGAAATAATCGAAAAATTAAAGAATAAATGTACGGTTAAAATCGCACCCGAATCAGTGGTTGCAAAATTGAACGCTATCAAACAGAATGGCAATATCGGAAAATTTACCGATCAAATTGAAAAATTAACTTTAAAGCTAGAACGCGCATACATTGACGAAAACGTTCCAGTCGAAACAGCATCAAGGATGTCCATAAAAGCAGGAATTAAAGCTTTGGCATCTGGGGTAAGGAACAACGAAACCAAACTGCTACTCAAAGCAGGCCAATTTAATACCCTTTCCGCAGCGATCGAAAAAATTAGCAACGATAATGCTAATGTACTGCATTACCGGACGCAAAATGCCAGAAATAACTCATACCAAGGTAATCGACCCTCATTCAATAACAGAAATCGTGGTAATTCGAACCACCATAACAATTTTAGACGGAACGATAGATTCCAACCTAGACCATTTTCAACGTACAGGAGCACAAACAACAATAATGGCTATCAGAGACAACAGCATCATCAAAATTTCAATAGACACCCGCAAAACAGAGCACCATACAACGGTTCACGTATTTTCGTAGCACAATCGGGAAACGCGCCCAACCCCCAGCAAATAACCGTTGGGAGTACTGGACAAGACTCAAGACAAAGTCAAGGTCAATATCAGGATGTTTTACAGGAGCAACCAACTCGACCGCAACGGCACATGCAAACAGAAACTATTGGACCTATGTTCGAAGTTCAATGATATATTTGCTTTAGAAGGAGACACATTATCAAGCAACAATTTTTATAAGCAGAAAATAAATTTGTCTGAAAACACACCAGTATACATTAAAAATTACCGTTCACCCGAAGTTCACCGACAAGAAATCAATTCACAAGTAAACAAACTGTTGACTGACAATATAATTCAACCGTCCGTATCACCATCTAAAGGCCCATTTATACGTTGCTAGTAGCTGACTTGACAATGAGCAGCTACTGACCCGGTGGACTCGCTTGACAATTGGTTGACTCGCCTTGTCCGTTCACACAGTGTGAGCTGCTGGCGAGAAACTAGATACTACGGCACGGGTTTACCAGGGATGCCAGGCGACTTTTCAAATGTCCATCAAATAGTCAGAAACAGCAATCAGGTCCGAATTTGTCAAATGATTGGTCCAAAATCGACTTCTTTATTGGCAGTTTTCATCTTAGGTTTTCAGTTGAATGTATCATCACACAATTTTATTTCAAAACAAACGCTGATCGTGTTTAAAAATACATACTTTGTGCTGAATTTCTTTGAACTGAAGGTACTATCCGAAAAAGCAGAAAGAGAAAAGGATTCGGGCCAGGAATTAGATGCAAAGAAAAGGAGCAACAAATACAATATTGAAGGAACTCTACGATGAGGATCCCCGAGATTACAGAGCAGTGTTGGTAATAACACCTGAACAAGTGAAAAAACTGTTGGATTTAATTGCTCCACGAATACAACGCCAAGATACAGTCATGAGGGATGCTGTACCTGCAAGAGTTAAATTAGAAATGACATTGATGTGCCTTTGTTTTGGAATATCGTTGGGATTGTTGTCGATATTTTTTAGAATCTCGAAAACATCCATAGCTCAGATAATTCCGAAAGGATGTGATGTTATAAATGGTAGTCTAAAAGATTTTTTTTTTAATTTTATTTATTTTGTGAAATGAAAATGATAGTCGATTTGCAGGTGCAATAGATACGCTTCAAAAATTTTAATAATGAATGAAAATGTACTTTTTTAAATCGAATATGTATTCTGTTTCTTAGAACAATACTTTTTTTTGTAAGTTGTGATCTGATAATGATTCTATATTAGAGATTCTCAAGAAAACTATCTCAAAAAGAAAGCGTGCCCCGCCAGCGTGCAAAACGAAATAACAATTATTTCGTTTAGAAACTATGAGGGTTTTATTTGTTTTTCCAATAATTTTCAAGTCTATAAATATCTTCACATATTTTCAAATATCTTAAAAATAGAGACATTTCATTACATTTGGCATCACTGATTCGAACGCTAAATTCTGTTTTTGACGTTGTGAAGCATGCAAGTGCGAGTAAATTCAAAAAACTTTGAAGTAGCTCGCACGCCGGATCACACATGACAATAACTGGCATGATGTGTTCACACGGTGTGAGTAGCTGCACTGCAGTAACTGACTAGACCGACTCGTATGCTTACTCGCACCGTCTGAACCCGGCTTAAAGGCCCATTTATACGTTGCTAGTAGCTGACTTGACAGTGAGCAGCTACTGACCCGGTGGACTCGCTTGACAATCGGTTGACTCGCCTTGTCTGTTCACACAGTGTGAGTTGTTGGCATGTAACTAGATACAACAGCACGGGTTTACCAGGGATGCCAGGTGATTTTTCAAATGTACATCAAATAATGAGAAACAGGAATCAGATCAGAATTTGACAGATAATTGATCCGAAATCGACATCTCTATTGGCAGTTTTTATCTCAGGTTTTCAGTTGCATTTATTATCACACAATTTGATCCCGAAATACACGCTAACCGTAGTTTATACCGTATACAATGTTGTCCAGCAAAACACGGCTGACTGTAGTTCGTACCGTGACAAAAGCGGTTACAAAAATACTTTGTGCTGAATTACTTCGAGCTGAAGGTACTATTCGGAAAAAGCAGAAAGGCAAAAGGATTTGGGCCAGGAATTGGATGCAAAAAAAAGGAGCAACAAATACAATACTGAACGAACTCTACGATAATGATCCCCGAGAGTACAGAGCAGTGTTGAGAGTAACACCAGAACAAGTGGAAACACTATTGGATTTAATTGCTCCAAAAATACAACGCCAAGATACACTTATGAGGGGTGCTATACCTGCAAGAGTGAAATTAGAAATTACTTTGGTGTACCTCTCCTCTGGAATATCGTTCAGATTATTGTCGATATTTTTTAGAATCTCGAAGGCATCCATAGCTAAGATAATTCCGGAAGTATGTGACGCTATAAATTTCAGTCTAAAAGATTTTATTAAAGTAAGTAGCTTTTTTTATTATCTAAGTTCTATTGTATGGAAAGTGATCCTTAAAAATAGTACAATATTGCATGACTTGGTTATAGTATTTGCGACTGTTGATTTGATTGTGAAGATGTAGGACGTTAGGGTGATCTTGGTGGAAAACCTACAGTCGCCTGTGATGTTTCAGTATATTCGTGATCAGAATATGTGTATTGCATTCTACTGACGCAGAGGGCATTCTTACGGTATCTAGAAAGAATTGCATGTATTTCATCTGTCGCATCAATTCTATCAATTGGGGATAACTGTCTGAGCTGCATTATAACATGTCTTCCAATTGCCTCACATTCATCTTCTGGTTCTCCCATACTCGAGGCAGACACTGTTAAATTATTATTCAGTTCCTTCAGTTCATTCACGGCCGCTTGTATTGTAGACTGCTCAGTTGACAATTTCTTCTTCGATCTTCTGTTCGATGGCTTCTTTGGTAGGATTTCATCAGCGTTGTTTTCATCAGTAGCATCGAGGTACTCCTCATCGATTATTGTAATTTCTTCAGCAAAATCGCTCCCAGATGTTGATGCATGAAATGGTTCCTGAAATTGAAAATATTTTATTTTATGACACTATTCTAATTGAAATCATAACTAACAATTATATTTTAATTTTTCAGATGCCGAATAAGGAAGAATGGCAAGATATAGGAGTAGGATTCCATTCAAGGTGGAACTTCCCAGGTTGCTATGGAGCTATTGATGGGAAGCACATCACAATTCAAGCACCACCTAATTGTGGTAGTGAATATTACAACTATAAGGGAACGAATAGCATAGTGTTAATGGCAATCGTGGATCACGATTATTGTTTTAGATATGTTGATATAGGCTCATACGGTCGTAACGCAGATGGTGGGATATTTCAAAAATGCTCTTTATATTCTCATCTAGAAAACAATATTCTATTGCCTGAAAATGGCGTTTTAGTAGGTGATGATGCGTTTCCATTAAAGCCGTATTTATTGAAGCCCTATAAAAATACACCGACTAAAGAAGAAAAGATTTTTAACTACAGATTGAGCAGAGCAAGGAGAATAGTTGAAAATGGATTTGGCATTTTAGCATCTCGTTTTCGTATTTTGGGAAAACCAATCCAGGTTAGAGAGGATACCGCAATGAAGATAGTTTTATGTGCATGTACTTTACACAACTGGTTGCGTATGTCTGCATCGAAAACGTATACTCCACCAGGAACAATTGACTATGAAGACATAATAAATTTTGAAATTAATTTAGGGCAGTGGAGGTCAGAGATTGAGGGTTTACGAAGCATTCAACGCTCACGGATGAATAATAGATCAAAGGCTATTGCAGAGAAAATGAGAGATAAATATAAACATTACTTTAATAGCGAGGGAGCGGTTACTTGGCAAAATAATATGATTTATTAATTAGAGAATACAGTATAATATAGTGTAGTATAGTTGCAGTATAGTATAATATCGAATCATTTAGTAATGTATATATATATTTAGTGTTATAGTGCATTATATAATAGAAGAAAATAACTTACTAGATTACTTATTGTTTGTTTTTCCTTCAGATGAATAATATTCATGATGTAATCCATGGCATCGAACCATTGGACGGAAGGTTTATATATCTCATCAGTACCACATCCGCTTCGTTTGCTTTTCTCAATTTTTAATTTCTCCTGGTTGTATGTAGAACGTAAATTTTTTATTTTTTTTGTAACTTCTTTCGTATCCGATAACCCCACTTCTGAACGAATGTATTCAAGCGAGGCTTTACGCAAATCTCTGTTTTTATAATTGGGATCCATACAGTTCCACAAAATGGTTTGTTCTTTATATAATTCCACAAAGTGTTCATTTTGTTCCGAATTCCATCTTTGCGTCATTTTTTTGCTTTTAACTGCTGCTGCTAACACGAAAAAACATGCAAACAAACAGAATGCACACGGACTACTATCTCTTCGTATTTCGCCTTGACAGCAGCTTCTTGTGCCGATTTGTGAAGTGAAAATGATAGTTGATTTACAGGTGGAATAAATACGCGTCAAAAATTGAAATTATGAATGAAAATGAACTTTTTCAAATCGAATATGTATTCTGTTTAATAGAACAATACTTTTTCTGCAAGTAGTGAGTGAATCTTGAACGAAAATTGTGTCTGATGATAACTTTATACTATAATGATAAGTTTTGGTGGAAATATAAAAAAAATATATAGGAAAATAGTTTATTGAGGATCAGGGTCACGTGCTTTAAATGGTCAAATAATGTATGTATGAAATTTTCATTCAAATTTTAACGGTTTAAAACTGCCTTCAAGTATACTAATCTGATAGAGAAATTTGCCTCACAAACACGGATGCCGCCATTTAATATAGATATTCTATCTTTGATTAGGGATGCCAGGTATCTTTCTCAAATATCCTTGCACGGCATATGGAATTATCATCTGATGTCTTCACTCATGGATGGCTTATGTTTTTGTTTTCAAGAAAACTATCTCAAAAAGAAAGAGTATAAAACAAAATAACAACGATTTTATTTAGAAACTATGTGGGTTTTATTTGTTTTCCAAGAATTTTCGAGTTTGTTAATATTTTGAAATATCTTCAAAATGGAGACATTTCTTTACGTTTGGCATCCCCGATTCGAGCGCTAAATGCTGTTTTTGACGTTTTTAGGGATGCGAGTGCGAGTAAAATCAAAAAACTTTGAAGTAGCTCGCACGCCGGATTACTCATGACACTAACTGGCATGATGTGTTCACACGGTGTGAGTAGCTGCACTGCAGTAACTGACTAGACCGACTCGTATGCTTACTCGCACCGTCTGAACCCGGCTTAACTCTCCCATACTTTTGGTGCCAAAGAAGTCAACAACAGACTCCAAAAAATGGCGTTTAGTCGTATATTTCAGGCAACTGAATGAAAAAATTGTTGCCGACAAATTCCCTCTGCCTAGAATCGATGATATTTTAGATCAGCTAGGTAGAGCTAAATATTTTACGACCTTAGATTTGATGTCAGGTTTCCACCAAGTTGAACTTGATGAACATTCTAAACAATTCACCGCTTTCTCTTTCTCATTTCGAATTTAACAGATTACCGTTCGGTTTGAACATATCACCGAACAGTTTTCAAAGAATGATGACCATTGCCTTAAGTGGATTGCCTACAGAAAGCGCATTTTTATACATAGATGATATAATTGTCATTGGATGCTCGAATAATCATCATTTGTCTAATCTTGAAAAAGTTTTTGAAAAGTTACAAAAATTTAATTTGAAATTGAACCCTGGAAAATGTATTTTTTTTGTGCAGATGTAACCTACTTAGGACATAGCTTAGGACATAGCATAGCTTAGGATAGTGTGTGGCTTATAAAACACAATGTCAATATAACTTAACTTGGGGCTTGACCTATAACGTGTTAGTACCATTATACACCACCGCAAGCGCAACAGTATACAGCCGTTAATCGGGTAACGCTTCACCGCATACACACACACATACACACGAGCCGAATATCTACTCCTCCATATATGATTCGGCACTCTCCCACCGACACAGCACGAGGTAAGTCGCACAGATAGTAGCACCAATAGTCGATAAACAAGCAAACACTCTTGCTAAAGCATTTGTAGAATGTTTAGTGGTTGCCCGTCTATTGTTAAATCAGATTTGGGAACCGAATACAAAAATGAAGTTTTTCAGCATATGTGCAGTTTACTTCAAATAAACCAAAATTTTTCAACGGCATATCATCCCGAAACAATAGTAAGTTTAGAACGCAATCACAGATGTCTAAACGAATACTTGAGACATTTCATAAATGAGCAACATGATGATTGGGATTCATGGCTAGCTTATTACACATTTTTCTACAATACAACCCTACATTCGGAACATAAATATTCACCATTTGAACTAGTATATGGAAGGCAATTTCAATTTCCAACAATTATTACAAGTAAAATAGATCCGGTATATAATACAGACTCATATATCACAGAATTAAAATACAAAATCCAAACTGCATGCCTGAAAGCTAAAAATCTACTTGACAAATCAAAGACGCAAAGAATAGAAAACCAATTAGATAAATCAAACCCGTTAGAAGTAAAGATAGGTGATAAAATATGGTTAAAAATGGAGAATAGAAGAAAACTGGATCCTGTATATTCAGGACCATTCCAAATCGTAGGTTTAGAACACCCAAATGTTATTATAGAAAATTTGATATCCAAACAAAAGCAAAAAGTGCATGAAAATAGAATAATAAAATAAAAAGAAACCAGACAGAATTATTATAAATAACGAATCGCGTACACCATTCTTTCCAAGAGGAGGTGGGTTTGCTGTAATATCCTCATTCCCACATTAGACCATATGTTTCCTATAAAACACCGATTCATCCATTCTCCCATTTCCATGTCATAAACCACCCAATGTGACATACTTTCCTTCCCCGAATCCATACACATTATTTGTAACGTGAGAAGTCCCGAGCGCCTCTAGCACAAAGCGACATGACTCACTAAGCTCCATATGTTAACCATTAACGACCTTGCTATGGTTCGATTTTGTGCTCCCTTGGCCGAGTGGTTAGCGTCATAACTAACATGCCGGGTGTTCGGGTTCGATTCCCGTTCTGGTCGGGGGAATTTTTCGTCAAAGTAATTTCCTCCGACTTGCACTGTGATCACGCGTATTCTAGAGCTTGCCACTCAGAATGCATTCAAGGCGTGTTATTTGGCATAGAAATCTCAACTAAGTACTAATAAAAATGACGCAAGTAATACTACGTTGAGACGGTGAAGTTCCTCTAGGAACGTTAGTGCCATTGAAGAAGAAGAAGAAGATGGTTCGATTTCTGCTTTCCATGCAAACTAGTAACACACATCTGCGCACCAAGTGCCAGCAACTGAACCCAAAGGCACAGCGCACAGCGAGAGTACATTTGTCTCTCTCTCGCTCGACCTTATGTTGATTATGTACAAATCTAGCCGTAAGGAACTTTTGTGTAAAGAAAACTAGAAATAAAGATTCATTCTTGTCTTAACTTTACGAAGGATAGCGTGTCGATACTCACTCCGAAAAACAAGCCCTTAGTAGCAGGCCTCAATAATAGCGTTTTTCCTGCTTGGCGTCCGATGATAGAATGTGGCCAAGCCCCACCATCGCTCACTTTATATAGCCATATAGTTAACGTTGTAGCGACCGCCTATATTTATTCATAATCTCCAAAATATTGAAATGGGCCCCTATATTGAAAGGTTAGACGTAGTCCTACGTCCTGTTTCTGGTCTGGTACGCCAATTATGAATGTTTGAATTACAAAAAACTAGCTCTGCAACGTTGGAAAAACTTTACAGTTATTATTTTATATCCAAAATATCAACAAATCAATATTATACATAATCAATCATAATGATCGTATTGGGGTCAGTGGCCCATGTGGTGTCGACAATACAACTTTTTCATTTGCCAGTTTTTTGGCTTGACTTGCCATATATTTATTAACACCAAATTCTTCATAGGCAAAACTGTTAAAATTCTAACTTTTTCTGATTTTGTTGTCTCTGTGTGGTCAAATTTCTCTTTGAGCTGATTGATAATCTCATCAAACACTTTTGCCTTTTGTTTAAAGTTCGACTCTTCGTCATCTTCATGTGAAAAGGAAAATAGATTTCTTTTAATACCTTTAGAAATTTCTTTGAATTTTTGTTCGGGGTAACTAGCCTGTCCAAGTCTTTTCGTCGTTATTGGTGAAACGTTAATACCGGCGATTCCCTTGATGAATAGCTCAATGTTGTACGCTCGGGAATACTCTGGTATATTGCTGTTTTGGGAATCTTGCGAAGATGCTGAAACGACTGAAACTATTGATGGTACTTCTTCTGAAGTATTTCCTACTGCTGTACTGATCTGCTCCTCAGTATTACACTGCTTTGGTTTGGAAGAGTATACAGATAAACGGCATGATCCGCAAGTTTTTAAAGATGTATCTAAAAGGATATTGCATCCCATTGACTTAAGTTTCTCAATCATTGACACGTTTAAGAAACGTTTTTCAGATGCACATTTCTTACCGTTTTTCGGAAACGATCTACAACACGAAAACAATTTTTTGTAGTCCATTGTGGTATACTGTTATTCACTCTATAAGGAAGATTGTTCGACTGATGAACGATGTTTGAATATGAGTAAGTACCTGACTTTATATACCTGTACAGAGCTAGCTTAAAGATACCTGACTTTATATACCTATACAGAGGTAGCTAAGAGATACCTGACTTCAGGTATAATCTAGCCATAACGTAAACAAGTTAATTATATTTGTACCCATAACGTCCGGTTGAATCAACAAGGTGTATTTGTTGTTGGGATTTCAATTCTACTGTTCGTGTTTTGATTGTGAAACACGAATAATATGTTAAAAGTTTGTATTAAGATAAAAAAAGATTTTTTAATATCGCTACGTTTTGTGTTAACTTCAAATGTTTTTCAACGTAACTCCTAAACATATATTTTTACCATAATGATGTATTTGGAAAAGTTGTTGGAAATTATAAGCAAATTCATAAAATTTCATGAACATGACGGTATAACACGACAATCATATTAAAAGGGAATATTTACTATAAAAAGACAATAAATTAAAAATATTGACGTAGGACTACGTCTAACCGGAAGATATAGGGGGTGAAATGGAAATCTAGGCACTGAACAAGTAGGAAAAAATGCAAGATTTGTAACGCTTATAACTCGAGCATTTCTCAATAGATCGCAAAGGTTTTTTCATCAATTGATAGGAAATATATCTACGCATCTATCATAACGAATAACATTTCATTTTTCTTGAGATAAATAATTGAATTATTGTGAAATATCAAGCATTGTCCAAATGCACTATGTGCCCATTTTTGATTGGTCCATTTTGTGCTCCTCAAATCGTACCGACCAAAACGGGCAACCACAGCAGCAGCGAAATACAATGAAGCACGATTGGAAAGGAAAAAGAAAAAAATGAACGAAACATTGGTCGCAGTCTCACACATGCGTAATTCTCGAGCCAGCCAGTCAGCTTAAAAATCCCCGCTCCGCTGCCGTAACGATCATTCTTTGTGTGGACACCGACTGGACAACATCGTTGCTGGACGAGCTGGACGGCGAGGGATCGAGTGCCTTTCTCAAGGCAAGAGGGCGGAGGTGGTAGCGCTGGAGTAGAGTAGAGTTTTCAAAGGGCCTTTCTCAAGGCTAGAGACGAATGAACTGCAAAAGTTTAAAGTCTCTATAATACAATACCTTCCTTCCTTCCTTCCGTAACGATAATTCTCATTCAAACCGTACACCACATCGTTTCGCATCACATCACATCATCAAACTAACACAAGCAGCCATGTCTGGACATGGCAAAGGAGGAAAAGTGAAAGGAAAGGCAAAATCCCGCTCGAACCGTGTTGGACTGCAGTTTCCCGTAGGTGTATTCGCCAATTGCTCCGCAAGGGTAGCTAGGCCGAGCGCGTTAGTATCAGTGCACCAGTCCACCTAGCAGCCGTTATAGAGTTTCGGCTGCCGAAGTGATCGAGTTGGCTAGCAAAACTGCTCGCGTTTTGTTTCGGTGGACATCAAGACCTCAACAGGCAGACGCAGAAGAAAAAAAGTTTGTTGATTATACAAACTGCTTTGGTGGCAAATCCAGAACAAGGCGGCATCGAGGGTGTTCGAAATGGCTTTTTTTCAAAACCAAGAGTACTAAGTTTTCTAAATTGGAACCATTCCATAAAACACGGCGCTTATCAGGGCCATTAAACCTTTCAAAAAAGAGTTTACGAAATACAGTTCAATGCTTTCTCAAATAATATCCCAAATAATAATAAAACACAAATTGATTTTTTCATAATTTGTTGACCAGGATCTGATGAGTATGTGAATTTGGCAGTTGTTCTGAGCTTATTGATAGTTGGGGACTTTCCTGATTATTCAATTTTCACCAATTCTTAAATTGTGTACAGTAATTTACAATTAGTTCGACATTTAGCTAATTGGACGGACATGTAATGCGACATATTTAGTTGGACATTTTTGTAAACATAGAGATCCAAATTATGACCCCACATTGAAAGTCGACACTGTACCACTGTTCACAAAGCTGGATGGGAAGAAATTTTCCAACTGTAAAAGCTGTGGCGAGTGGCATCAAATCGCTAAACAGGAAGGTTCAGCCGAAGAAGATGGGGATATCGAGTGTTAACAAAACAATAAACTCTTTAGATTGAACATAGTTTTGTGATCCTGAAAAGGACCCTTTTTAGTCTGCATGTGAATCCAACGAGCGAACAAATCGTAATGAATGTATTTCTTCTTCTTCTTTTTGGCTTTAAGAGGGTTTAAACTTTTCAGTTCATTCGCCTCTAGCTCTGAGAAGAGCCATTGAGCACCAGTCTTGAGGAGGCTGGTGGAAAAAGAAGAAAAAACCATATTCAGCGGACCTGTCTGCTGAGATGTAAAACCGGGCGAAGGCAGGAAAGGATCCTATGCCATATAAGATGTTTAATATAAGCTGTAACGTAATTGTATTGTTATTAATTAGTACCAAAGCGGCGACGAAGCATCGTAGAACCAAGCTCTAGAACAAAGGGAAAGGGAGGGAGTGGGGGGTGGTGGGTGAAAAGGAAAGGAAAGGTAAGGAGAAGGGGTGGGATGGAGTGGGAAGGAATGATGTGATGTTGGGTGATTTATAAATGTAGTTAGTTTAATGGTGTTAGTAAAATGCTGGATAAGTATGAATTAGTGTGGTTAGAATTGAGTAAATAAAATAATAATATGTTTAAAAGGTATGCTGTTTGATTATATAGTACTGCTGCATATGCTGGAAAAAGTTAATTTGTGAGTTATATATGGAAGATGTTTATGTTTATATATTTTTATTTGTTTTAATATTTTTGTATGTTATATGTTTATAGATGCATACACATACATACGCCATTTTTGTTAGATTTGTAATTTTGTACATAAACCTGTGCATGCATGCGCATGTACATGCATACATATATATACATTTTATTTACTTATATCTACATGTATATGCATACGCGGCGGTGAAGTGACTAACTGAAATAAGAGTGTATTTTAGATTTTACCAAAGAAGCCGGTTTCTTTCAGAAACGCAATCAAATTGGTTTCCTGTGTCTCGTCTCTACTGAGAATGTCTCGGAGACTCTGACCTATATTGTGTCGGACACGAGCATCTTTGGTGTGTTGGCATTCTAGTAGAAGATGCCTAACTGAAACTTGGGCTGAGTTACATGCGCAAAGTGGTCTTTCGGTTTTCTTCATTAGGTGTGAGTGTGTGAAAAAAGTGTGTCCAATTCGAAGACGGGTTAGCACCCGTCTTTCTTTGCTGTTGTTTTGATCAAACCAAGGAAGTGTGGTATTTTTGATTTGATGGAGATGGGTGGGAGGGCTATTTAGCCAGCCTATGTTCCAGCTTTCGCGAATTTGCTGTTTGACCCAGCGAACTATATCAGTTCGAGGACAGGGTATAACTGGTGGTTCCATTGTGCTACCCTTACCGGCCAGTTTGTCTGCGGCTGTGTTTCCGAGGATTCCGGAATGACCAGGAACCCAACAGTAGGAGATGTTTTTTTCTGAAGCAGCCTCTTCTGTCTGTATTATCCATGGGTGTTTACTGTTTCCACTGAGCAGGTCTTGAAGACAGCTGGCTGAATCGGAGAAAATTACCGTAGGAAGGTGATCATGGGTACACTCTTGTGTAGCTATTAATAGAGCAAAAGCTTCCGCACTGAAGATGGAGCATTGCGGTGGAAGAGAAAAGCTACCGGTGTATCTGTTCTCGAAAATTCCACACCCAACTCCATCGGAGTTAACAGAACCGTCTGTGTAGACCTGGTGTTTGTTTTGAAAGTGAGTAGCCGTGAGATGGTTGAAGCAGGCTTTAATTTTTGGTGGAGGGTCGCCTGCACGGACAGTCTTGAGAAGATCAAGATTCACGTTCGGCGGTATGACGTTCCATTTTCTTCCCGTGGCAGTTGAAAGTGCACATATATCGGGAAGGTCTTGGTTCGTGAGGTCTTTGAACCAATTTATAGCTCGAATTACTGATGGTGCATTGGGGTCATTGTCAGGAAGTGAAAGTTGTCGGATGGCTTTGCCTGTGATGATTCTTGTTACAAGGTGTTTGAAAGGCAGATGACCACTTTCCGCCATAACAGCAAGAGTGGGGCTTGTGGTGAAGGCTCCTGTTGCTAGCTTTATTGCTTTGTTGTAGATGGGTTCAATGGCGTTGAGTACTCTGTCCCCACCACGGCTGAAGATGCCTACTCCGTAAAGGATTTGGGGGATCAACCAGATATTGATGATTTTAAGCAGTGTTTCTCTGTGTCCAGAGGATAAACTTCCTGTAATGGATTTGAGGATATTCATTTTCCTGCTGGCGGCTTTTTTGACCAATTGAGCATGATGTAAAAGTTAAGCCTGGTATCGAAGGTAACACCCAGTATTCTGAGTGTTCTCTTCTGAGGGATTTCGGATTGATTAAGCTTTAGGACGGATTTCTTTTTGAGTGTTTTGCCAATGTGAATGAATCGGGATTTTTCTGGCGAAAATTGGAATCCTATGTGTTGGGCCCAGTTTTATATGGAATCAATTGTACTCTGAAGTCTCTTTCTCTGTGCTAAACCAAAGCCACTGACAGAAACAAGAGTGATATCATCAGCATAAACAAAAATGTTTATACTGTCGGGAATTAATTCAAAAATAGGTTGCATGGCAACATTGAAGAGTGTTGGAGAAAGGACTGAACCTTGGGGAAACCCGTTTTTAAGAATTTTCAATGAAGACTTGTGATTGTTGATGATTGTTTTGAAGGTTCTGTTTTCCAGAAACCCTTTGATGAAGAAGCCTAATCTACCACGAACCCCCCAGTTGAAAAGATTTTTCAGAACTGGGTACCTCCATGCTCGATCGAAGGCCTTGCTAAGATCGAGTGATACAACATCTGCGTGCAGATTACTTTCAGCGGCGTCGTCTAGGACTTTTTCGAGAGCTACGAGGCAGTCTTCTGTACTTTTACCCGCGCGGAAGGCAAATTGTCTAGGGTCGAGCAGCTTGTTTGACTCTAAAAAGGTCGTTAAGCGCCGGTTGATAATTTTTTCCATGATTTTACCGACGCAACTCAGAAGAGTAATGGGACGGAAGTTGTCCAGCAGGTGATTATTTTTGTCTGGTTTAGGCAGAGAGACCATTAGGCCCTCTTTCCAGCAATTTGGGAAAATTCCACTGTTCCATACGTTGTTGTAAAGTTTTAAAAGAACTTTTTTCCCAAGATAGGGTAGGTTTTTCAGCATTGGGTAGCTGATGTCATCTGGTCCAGTGGAGCCGCGTGTTGTTTTGTTTAAGGCCCATTCTAGTTCTTTGAGGGAAATAGTTTTGTTGAAGTCAAAATTTGCGTCGGTGTTAAAATCAATGGGGATTTTTTCGCATTCTGCCTTGCGGGTTTGGAAGGTGGTATCGAAGCTTTGGTTGGATGAGGTGGAGGCAAAGAAATCTCCGAAAGCCTCTGCTATAGTTTTCCGATCATTTGTATAATGACCGGCAATTAGAAGGTTGTATTCATTGTTCCTTTTTTTGCCATGAAGCCTGCCAATTTTGCTCCATAATTCCTTTGACGACGTGTTAGGATTAATACCGTTGACGAATTTAATCCAGCTGTTATGCTTGGCTGTTTTAATAATAGCTCTAGCATTGTTGCGAGCCCTTTGGAATTTCTCTAGCAGAGTGTGCTTAGATGGGTTATCCGGGTGGGCCTTTCTTAGCTTGCGTAAGGCTTTTCTTCTGTCTTTGATGGCTGTATTTACTTCAGGTGTCCACCATGGGACGCATTTTCTACCAGGATTTCCGCTGGTTCTAGGAATGTGTCGTATTGCAACCTCAAGGACGGCTTGGGAAAAGTCCTCGGGTGTCCAATCTTGTTTGGCTGAGAGGCAGCTTTCAATGTCACATTGATAGCCAGCCCAGTTTGCATATTCAAATTTCCATCTAGGCCTTGTTGAAACTTCTGGAGAAGGTTGGCCAAGGGAAATACATATTGGGAGATGATCGCTGTTGCAGCAATCATCGTGAGTGTTCCATGAAAGCTTTGAACAAAGTTGAGGGGATACGATGGTGAGATCTATGGCCGAAGAAGAGCCAGAAGCAGAATTGATTCTGGTGTGTTGGCCGTTGTTCAGAAAAGTGAGAGTATTATCGGAGAGAAAATCCTCTAAAATGGACCCTCTTCGATTGAGGTATGAGCATCCCCAGGCATACGAGTGAGCATTGAAATCACCCATAAGGAGAACTGGGGAGGGAAGTTGGTTGAGAAGATGTTCCAGTTGACCCCGTAGAGGAGCCACATCGGACGTAGGAGAAATGTATATGCTGGCTACTGTGATTGGAAACGGAAGGTTTATGCGTATTGCCACTGCTTGTAGAGTGGTGTTAACGGGGAGAAAATTGTGGGGGGTGCCGATTTTTATTGAAGTTGCAACCCCGTTGAATGAAGGGTTGGGTCCTTCTTTGAAATAAGTGGTGTAACCTTTGATAGAATCTTTGTGAAAATTTTTCTGCGTCATAGTCTCTTGAAGAGCTATGATTGTGGGATTATATTTATAAATTAATGTTTGTAATTCCGGAAAATTTCTTTGGAGACTTCGAATGTTCCATTGAATGGCTAGTTTGTTCGTTGGAGTGAATGTATTGGCGGGTTTGGTGGATCTTATTTACCCTTGGAAGGGGTGCTGTTCTTTCCGGATCTCTTGTCATTTTTGTTTTGTTTGTTGTTGTTTTGTTTGTTATTTTGTGTGTTGTTGTTCTGTGTGTTGTTGTTTTGTGTGTTGTTGTTTTGTGTGTTGTTGTTTTGTGTGTTGTTATGTGTGTTGCTGTTTTGTGTGTTGTGGTGTGGTGCGTTGTTTTGTGTGTTGTTTTTTTGTGGTGTGGTTTCCTTTGATTCCTGATTGTTTCGTGTCTTCTTCCTTTGTTTCTCTTTATTTTGTCGAAGTTCATCTTCTGAGGTTTTTAGCTCTTCTGAAGATGTGTTTTTGGAAGATATCTTCCTCTTGGTTTTTCTTGGGGCCTCAGATATTGTCATTGAAACATCGGAATCATATTCTGATTCGCTGGTCGAGGTATCAGATTCGGACATAGTAGTGTCAACTGTGGATGGAGTGCTTTCGCGTCTTGTTGCCGGACTGTTTTCAGCTGAAACGCAACTACATTTGCACTTGTTGCAGCTAGCAGTCGGTTTTTGAATATTATTTATTCTGTCTTGTAGAACACTTGAATATGAAGGTCCATTATTTTTAATGTTGTACAGATCCTTGGCTTGTTTATATGAAATGCCTTGATCTATTCTAATCTTGGTTATGTTATTTTCTTTTAGCCATATTGGGCACTTCCTGCTTGAAGAGGAGTGGTCCCCTTGGCAATTAATGCAGTGGGCGACATCGTTACACGTTTTGATTTCTGTGCCATGTTCTTTGCCGCAATTTCGACAGAGTGGATTCTCGCGTTGGCATCGTTTCGACGTATGTCCAAAGCGGAAGCACTTGAAGCATTGCATCGGGTTCGGGTAAAAATTCCGAGTCCCGATGCGAAGGAATCCAAATAAAATTATTTCTGGGATCACTGTCCCACGGATGGTCAGAATTAGGGTAGCTGTGGGGATAACTATATCGTTTTCCTTCCTAGTGATCCGCTTAACTTCGATCACTTGTTGGTCGGCAAGTTCAGTGAGAATTACTGATTCAGGTATTTCAATCACTTCACGGCATGTGACAACGCATTTGCGTTGATTTAATGTTGGGTGATATATTACCTCAACAGGTGTTTTATCGATGAGTTCATTTATTAAGAGGAGCTTACCGATGGTGTCCTCGTCTCTGGCCGTTAAGATGTACTGCGTTCTCTTCTTATCGTCCTTTGATGGTCGGGCGTTGTTTTTATTGAAATCTTTCACGAATTTGGTGATGGTTTTACTCACAACAAATGGATTGGATGGTAACACATGATCTCCTGTAGCACGCAAGAGTAAAATTTGTAGATTACCGTTCAGAGGGTCAGCCCACTCTGGAGCGGTACGTTGAGTCGGCTTTCCTTGGTAAAAGTTTGTAGCCCGGCCTCCCGGAGGCCCGGAGCTACTGGATGCCATGATATTGCCTAGCTACACCCTGGGTATAGCCGGCAGAATGATTTCGGTTTACACAAACCTAACAAAACACTATTCGGATATGTGCGAGAAAACGTTTAACACACTCAATGGAGAAAAACGAAATAGCCCAAAACTGATTCACTGTAACGCGAAAATTTTTTCAGTCGTATACACTTTCAGTTCAATCACTTCACCGTTGAAATTCGTTTGCGTATATTCACGCTATGTATTATTTGATTCTAAACACTAAAAGAGGCACTATGAGGGTAGCGTCAGTGACGCCACGAAAGCGCGCGCTTTTTCCGGCTAGCCGGTGAGCGCCCGCTTTCCACGGTCGAAACGAGCTGATGCCTTCTCCTATTCGCCTTCTGCTTCCACGCTGTAAAAATTTCAATAATTCTCCTTCTCAAATCGCCAACGGGAGACGTCCCAGTCTGCTGTCCAAAACGCCAAAACGCCGAGCTGCTGAAAAAAACGACCTTCTCGGTCGGAGGTTAAAATCAGTATGAATGAATGAATGTATTTTATTGCCATCGCTGCCTTTTAACGCTCATTCGTTCGTCTCGTTGGATTCGCCACTTTGGCTAAGTCTGCCGATTTGTCTCTATCCTGTGAGTGTGTACAGCTAGAGTATAAAACACGCGGACCCCAAAAAAATATCTTATTTTCTTTCAAACCGTAAACACTTGTGGTTATACGGCATCGTTTAACATCGCATCGCATCACATCATAAAAAGAAAACAAGCAGCAACGTGGACGTAACAAAGGAGGACAAGTTAAGGGAAAGGCAAAGTCCCACTCGAACCGTGCAGGTGTGCAATTCCCCGTAGGTGTATCCGCCAATTGCTCCGCAAGGGTAGCTAGGCCGAGCGCGTTAGTACCAGTGCACCAGTCCACCTAGCCGGCGTTATATAGTTTCGGCCGCCGAAGTGATCGAGTTAGCTGGCAAAACTGCTCGCGCTTTGGTTCGGTGGACATCAAGACCTCAACAGGCAGACGCAGAAGAAAAAAAGTTTGTTGTTTATACAAACTGCTTTGGTGGCAAATCCAGAACAAGGCGGCATCGAGGGTGTTCAAAATGGCTTTTTTCAAAACCACGAGTACTAAGTTTTCTAAATTGGAACCATTCCATAAAACACGGCGCTTATCAGGGCCATTAAACCTTTCAAAAAAGAGTTTACGAAATACAGTTCAATGCTTTCTAAATCAATATCCACAATAATAATAAAACACAAATTGATTTTTTCATAATTTGTTTGCCAGGATATATTGAGTATGTGAATTTGGCAGTTGTTCTGAGCTTATTGATTTTCTCCCAATTCTTAAATTGCTTCTAGATTGAAAGTACAGTAATTTACACTTATCTCGACATTTAGCTAATTGGACGGACCTGTAATGCGACATATTTAGTTGGAAATTTTTGTAAACATAGAGTTCGGGGTCCAAATTATGACCCCACATTGAAAGTCGACACTGTACCACTGTCATCGCAAATGTTCAATTACAGGTTAAAATTACCTCCAATCCGATACTGAGTGGTGGTAATGCGACGTGCCATTGAATGTAATTTACTGTAAAATATGTCACAAGCTGGATGGGAAGAAATTTTCCAACTGTGAAAGCTGTGGCGAGTGGCAAATGCAATCGCTAAACAGAAAGGTTTAGCCGAACAAGATGGGGATATCGAGTGATAACAAAACAATAAACTCTTTAGATTGAAGATAATTTTGTGATCCTGAAAAGGACCCTTTTTAGCCTGCATGTGAATCCAAAGAGCGAACAAATCGTAATGAATGTATTTTTTGCCATCGCTCCCTTTTAACGCTCATTCGTTCGTCTCGTTGGACTCGCCCCTCAGGCTGAGTCTGCCGATTTGTCTCTATCCTGTGAGTGTGTACCGCTAGAGTATAAAACACGCGGACCCCAAAAAAATATCTTATTTTCTTTCAAATCGTAAACCCGTGTGGTTGTACGGCATCGGCATCGTGGACGTAACAAAGGAGGACAAGTTAAGGGAAAGGCAAAGTCTCACTCGAACCGTGCAGGTCTCCAGTTCCCTGTTGGTCGCATTCACTGATTGCTCCGCAAGGGTAACTAGGCCGAACGGATTGGTCCCGGAGCACCAGTATACCTAACAGCGATTATAGAGCTTCGGCCGTCGGAGTGCTCGAGTTGGCTTGCAAAGCTGCTCACGACAATCAGAAAACCCGCATCAAGAACAGAGCATCAAGGCAACAATTAGTTTCAGTGAGTGGCAAAGTGTTTCTCCGGCACGTCGCATTAAATGTAATTTACTGAACAACATGTCACAAGCTGGAGGGGTAGAAATTTTCCAACTGTGAAAGCTGTAGCGAGTGGCAAACGCAATAGCTAAACAGGAAGGTTTAACCGAACAAGATGGTAAACTAATCCATTTTTCAGGTAGATAGGTAGGTATTCACGTAGGAGAAGAAAATAAAACAATATTTTTAAAATATATATTTAACAAATGCTGTCCCCTTTGTATAGTCCTACGTCACTCCGGTTATGTCCCCGACATTACCCACCCGTCTTTTTACAAACCCATGCATGGTTTCCAAATTAAAAGTGGCTTCAGATTACAACACATTGTATGCAGGATGGCATTAACAAATTTTCTCGGTAGCAAGAACTGCTTTCTTTGGTTGATAACTGATGTTGAAAATTGACTGACGTTACATATGCATTGCATAGAGAAATAACTAAGGAGCAACACGATGAGCTATGTATTTCCTGCTGCTCTGTTCTTATTTTAAAGGGCTCTAATCCGAAGGACATCCGTCCCTGTATTTACTGTTGGTTTTTCAGAACGCTTATAGTTCGTTTATTTCTCGACAGATCGTAGAGTTCGTCTCCAAAACCTCAGTTCTTTTTCATTTTTATTTACTTTGTTTGCGGAGACTACAAATCTTACAATTCATTCGTCTCCGAAACCACAGTTTAAGGTACGGTAATGTGCTCAATAGTGAAATATATGATAGTGAATGAGCTGATGACCACCTATGCATCCCCTGTCACAGCCATCATTTTGATTGTACGATATGTGCATACGTCGAAAGATGCCTTACAAAGCCTTCGGAAAAAAATCAAGAATCAACTATAAGACAGTGAGAAAAAATTGAGAAAGTTTGTAAAAAACGCAAAAAAACAAACAGAGTAAACAGTAAACTAATCCATTTTTCAGGTAGATAGGTAGGTATTCACGTAGGAGAAGAAAATGAAACAATATATTTAAAATATATATTTAGCAAAAGCTGTCCCCTTTGTATAGTCCTACGTCACTCCGGTTATGTCCCCGACATTACCCACCCGTCTTTTTTTTTCACTTAAATTCTTTTTATTTCTTAATTTGGTTTACATTATAATAAAGTACTACATATCAAGTGATCAACCTAGGGTTCTACATCTTTAAGTTGCAATGTCAAGTTTTGTAATGATTTGTATCATACACATTATTCGATTGTTTCATATTCCTATTGTAAAATCATGCCTAAACTTTTCTAGTTTTTTGTTACGTGGGACTACGTCTAACCGGAATATATGGGGGGTAAAATGAAAACATAAACACTAAACATGCAGGAAAAAATGCAAGATTTCGAATGCTTATAACTCGAACATTTTCTACTGAATCGGAAAGATGTTTGCATCAATTGATAGGAAATATTTCTACGCATCTATCGCAATTAGTAAAATGTTATTTTCCATTAGGTAAATAATTGAATAACTGTAAAATGTTAAGCGTTATCTATACGCCCTTACTGCCTCGTTTTGATTGGCCCGCTTTACGGTTTCCCCAACACAGACTTTAAAACCAAGCAGCCTTGGGGAAATCGGAATTGCAAATACATGAAAGTAGGGGGACTTTTGTTCTCTCCGAAATGTGTTCCCTAACACAGACTTTAAAACCAAGCAACATTGGAGAAACCGACATTGCAAATACATGAAAGTAGGGGGAGCTTTTGTTCCCACCGAAATGTGTTTCCCTAACACAGACTTCAAATCCAAGGAGCGTGGGGAAGTTGGCATTGCAAATACATGCAAGTCTGGGGTATTTTTGTTCCAATTGAAATGTGTTTCCTTAACACAGACTTCAATTCCATGGAGCGAGGGGAAATTGGCATTGCAAATACATGCAAGTCGAGAGCATTTTTGTTCCGACTAAAATATGTTTCCTGAACACAGGCTTCAAAACCAAGGTGTCTAGGAAAATTGGGATTGCAAATTCATGCAGGTCGGGAGTATTTTTGTTCCGACTGAAATCTGATTACCTATAAAGACTTCTAAACCAAGGTGTCTGGGGAAATCGGCATTGAAATCACATGCAAACTGCGAGTACTTTTGTACTCGCTTACCTTTGTACAGACTAGAATGCGTTTCCCTAACACGGTCTTTTAAACTTAGGTACCTGGTAAGATCGTGCAGACACTAGAGACATTGCATTTGTTCAAATTTTTTCTCACAACTCAAATATATTGAATTCAATTGAATTCGGAAATTGTTTTATTCAATCAATACAAACAAATGATTACTAAGCTAAGGTAGTCCCACGTCAACCTTGCGGTAATATCATAGATATAACCCACCCATTTTTTTTTACCTAAATCTAACTTATAAGATACCCTCCCCAAATTATTTACATTACCCCAGCTTACACTACTTATCTAACTGGAAATAAATATATCTACCCAAACCCAAAGCCGTTACCTTGAAAGGTAACGACTATGAAGTCAGGTAGCATAATCATACAGATTTTGTATTATTCCGTGTGTTGAGAGAGCGCAGCTCTGTTCAAATTTCATACAATTGTTATTGATAATTTCATCCAAGGTTTTAATCCCGGCCAGCTGATGTATCTCCGAATTTCGCGTTCTGGGTGGAGAGTTTAGAATCATACAAAGAATTTTGTTTTGTATGGGTTGAAGTTTTAATTTGTGAGTTGGAGCACAGCACTCCCAAATGGGCATCGCATATGCGATAACTGGAAATATTATTTGTTTGTATACTGTAAGTTTATTCGTTAGAGATAATCGAGAGTATCTATTGATCAGGGGATACAATGACCTGATTAAAATGTTGCATCTTGTGTCTGTTTTGTCAATGTGTGCTCTGAAGGTAAGCTTTCGATCGAAAGTTAGACCCAGATACACTACTTCTGAAGACCATTCAATACTATTGCCATTAAGACTGACTGTCATATTTTGAGGAGGAACAAGCTTTGGAGTGTTCTTGTGGGGAAACAATATAACTTGTGTCTTTGCGGCATTTATGCATATTTTCCAATTATTAAAATATCCAGACAAAGCGTCTAACCCTCTTTGAAGTTTAGATCTTAGTTCTGTGATACTTCTGCCCTTGTAAATGATGGAAGTGTCATCTGCAAATAGTGACAGTTTCCCATCAGATGGGAGTGCGGGAATATCTGAAGTGTAGATATTGAAAAGAATTGGTCCCAAGATGGATCCTTGAGGAACACCTGCATTCACAATGAATTTCTCTGATGAAATATTGTTTATAGAAACATTGAACGCTCTATCAGAAAGATAATTTTTGATAATTTTTATCAAGTATGTAGGAAAACCAAAGTTCTGAAGCTTGTAAATGAGACCATTATGCCAAACATTATCAAATGCTTTTTCAACATCAAGAAGTGCCATGGCAGATGATTTTGAAACTGACTTGTTTCGTCTGATTATGTTGTATACTCTACGAAGCTGGTGAATGGTAGAGTGGCCTTTTCGGAATCCAAACTGCTCATCCAAAAATATATTGTGCTCATCTGCAAAAGCAAGAATGCGCGTTAATATAATTTTGACGTAGGACTACGTCTAACCGGAAGATATAGGGGGTGAAATGGAAATCTAGGCACTGAACAAGTAGGAAAAAATGCAAGATTTGGAACGCTTATAACTCGAGCATTTCTCAATAGATCGCAAAGGTTTTTGCATCAATTGATAGGAAATATATCTACGCATCTATCATAACGAATAACATTTCATTTTTCTTGAGATAAATGATTGAAAAATTGTGAAATATCAAGCATTGTCAAAATGCACTATGTGCCCATTTTTGATTGGTCCATTTTGTGCTCCTCAAATCGTACCGACCAAAACGGGCAACCAGAGTAGCAGCGAAATAGAATGAAGCACGATTGGAAAGGAAAAAGAAAAAACGAAAGATTGGTCGCAGTCATTCATTCGTTGCTCCGCTCCCGTGTTAATCGGTCGCTTTTCTAGTGAGCTCGTGATTTTTAATACAGTTAGTTTTGTTGTTGTGTGCGTGGCGCGTTGCATTCGGAAAGTGCATTTACCCTCGATATGGGAAAACAACGCTCTAATAAAGAGCAACCAAACACTGCGAAGAGGACTCGCTCTCAGGCAGAACTAAGTGATGAACAGTCTGAAGAAGCACAACAGCTGCTTGCAAATAATAAATTTGCGGCGCTTCCAGTGGAAGATGGCGGAATTATAACCAAAAAAGAAAAGATGCCACCGTTTTATACAAAAGGTTTTCCGGACAAATTCCGCGAGGAAATTAAATTGCTCATCTCTAAGGGCCTTCAACTTAAATATAGCCTGTGTACTGATGGTTATAAAATAATGGTTCCGGGATTGAACCATTAGGCGGCTCGCACACCGCAGCAATAAGCAACTAGCAAACTGCAATACGCTATATACAACAGGCAACATATTTTGTTGTTCTTCGCATACCAGAGCAATAAAAACCCCTGACATTATGCAAACAATCGGCTAATGTACGAAACTTGTCAAAATATGGGCGATAAGTTGCTCTTCAACCGACACGCTTTGTTGCTAGCGACATGTGTTGCTCTGTAAAGGCGACAGCAATATCGTATTGCGTCGGTGTGCGAGATCAACAAAAATTAAATGGAATAATCCATTGGCGATAATATTGCGTATTGCATGTTAACAGTTGCTAGTTGCTTATTGCTCCGGTGTGCGAGCCGCCTTACAGGGCAGTTCAGGAATATCTGAAAAGAAAAGGGGTGGAATATTTCACTCATGATATAGTGGCAAACAAACCATTCAAGGTTGTTCTTCGTGGACTGCCGGATTGGGAAACCAAAGAAGTGCAAGATGGTTTGACCGAACATAACCTGAAAGTGATTGCAGTACATAAAATAAATAGACGGAATAAAAACATCACATATCGCGATCAGCTGTATCTTATCCATCTCGAACGAGGATCCATCAACATGGCTGGGTTGAAAGAAATCAAATACGTAGAACATATGACCATTAAATGGGATCGATACAATCCCGTTCATCGCGATGTTACTCAGTGTACGAACTGTCTGAACTTCGGGCATGGTGCCAAGAACTGCTTCATTAAAAGTAGATGCAACTTATGCAGCGGTAATCATCACACGAGTGCATGTATGAAGGAGGATGCAACCACGAAATGCATACACTGTGGCGAAGAACACTCATCTACTAGCCGTGTTTGCCCTAAGCGGGCAGAGTTCATAGAGAAACGGAAAAATATATCGATGAATAATAACTCTATTCGGAGAAGTTCACACATCCACCATACGGTTCCACAGCAAACTAATACACGGAGACCCATTCCTGTTCTTGAGCCTCTTCCGCTCTCCGCCGCGGAGAAAAACAAAAAGGTCACTCTATCAAATCGAATTCCAAATACGCCGGATCTGTCGACATCGCGCGCCCCTCCTCCTGGAATAATGAGCTTTGCTCAGGTAGTAGCTGGCGCTACTCAATCAACAGCAGCAGATTCAGAGGATCTGTATACCGGCGAGCAAATGAGCGCCCTTTTTCTCGAATTTTCGCGTCAGTTTCGTGCCTGTAAAACCAAACAGGACCAAATCACCACGATGATGAATTTCCTGTACCAGTATGGCCAACCATCCAACCAATCTTAAAATCATCACGTGGAATGCCTGCTCGCTTGCAGCAAAACAGATGGAGCTCGCAGAGTTCCTTAGAAACTATAAGATCGACATCGCAACTATCACCGAGTCTCACCTTAAACCCAACATCAACTTCCACCTACCTGACCATACTATTGTTCGACTGGATCGCTCCACAACACGAGGGGGTGGTGTCGCTGTAGCAGTAAGGCGAGGTCTGAAGTTCCTTTCATTAAGAAGCTTCAACCTCAAAATTATTGAGGCTATCGGCATCGAACTTATAACAACAACAGGGTCAATCAACATCATTGCAGCGTACTGCCCCTACCAAGTGAAGGAAGGAGACGGCTCCAGTCTGCTGCTACGCAGAGACCTCATCGCACTTACCCGGAATCGTGGCAAATTTATCCTAGCTGAAGATTTGAATGCCAAACATGAAGCCTGGGGGAATCTTCGACGAAACATGAATGGCAGAGTTCTCTTTAGTGATCTTCCTTGCGGGCACTACAACATCCTGTGCTCCGAGGAGGCAACATACTTTTCTCCGGCTGGAGTTCCATCAACTCTTGACATTTTTGTCACAAATATGACCAACATCCAGCAGCCAACGGTGGTGCACGAGCTAAGTAGTGACCACTACCCGGTAATGATAGTTCTTGGTGAACAGGTGGAGACCAGGAGGTTGCAGCGTAGGAATTACCATCGAGTCAACTGGCCAGCTTTCCAGCAACTGGTCGACGCTGGCGTGATTTTTGACCATTCGCTGCATACCAAGGAAGACATCGATAGTGTGCTGAGTGGCGTAGAAGAGGCACTGTGTGTAGCTCGCGAGCAGCATGTCCAACAAGTTCCGTGTGTAAGTAGCTTTCTCGAAATTGATGATCTAACCAAACAACTTATCAGATTGCGAAACATCTATCGAAGGCAGTTTCAACGAACTTGCCTTCTAGAAAAGAAGTTGGCGGCGAATCAGCTTTCCAGAGTGGTCCAAGCCAGAATCTTGGATCTCAAAAACAAATTTTTTTCTCAAAAATTGAACCAGCTCCCATCCCATTCCCGTCCCTTCTGGAAACTGTCAAAAATTCTAAAAACCAAACCCAAACCTATCCCTCCTTTAATTCCCGATGCTCCTGGTCCTGATCTTTTAATAACTCCTGCTGAGAAAGCTGATGCGTTGGGCCATCACTTTTGTAATTCACACAGTATTGGGCAAGCCATGCTCAGTCCCCGGGAGGCTGATGTTGCGGAAGCTGTGGCTGAGGTTGATCGGACCCAGCCAACTTTGGATGATGAGCAGAGAATAACCGCTGAAGAGGTTGAGGCTAAAATTAATGCCTCGAAAAATATGAAGGCCCCCGGCTTTGATAATATCTTCAACCTGGAGCTGAAACACCTAAGCTCCAGGTTATACGGACATTTAGCATCGATCTTCAATCGATGCTTACAACTTGGTTACTTCCCCTCGAGGTGGAAGTTAGCTAAAGTTGTACCCGTCCTAAAGCCGGGGAAAGAAGCATCCTTAGCCGGAAACTATCGCCCAATCAGCTTATTGTCTGCTCTCTCCAAGGTTTTTGAGAAACTGATCAGCTCCAGGCTCACAGTTTTCGCCATAGATAATAATGTTCTCCCTGACGAGCAGTTTGGATTCAGGAGAGGTCGATCAACAATCCATCAGCTCGTCAGGGTAACGAACACCATCAGGCGGAATAAAACTGTCGCCAAATCAACTGCAATGGCATTATTGGATGTCGAAAAGGCATTCGATAATGTCTGGCATGATGGTCTGGTGTATAAGTTGCATCAGCGTCATTTTCCAGTGTTTCTGATTAAAATAATCAGAAATTATCTTTCAGACAGAACATTCAGGGTCTCACTGAATAATATCTGCTCAGAGGAACTGAACATCATTGCAGGGGTGCCCCAAGGCAGCATCCTGGGACCCTTGTTATTCAATATATACACGTCGGATATTCCTCCCTTACCAGATGATGGTAAGTTATCTCTGTTCGCAGATGATACGGCCATTATCTATAAGGGACGAATAACACGTGCTCTGACGGAGAAGCTTCAGCGGGGTCTTGATGTCCTGTCTGAATATTATAACAACTGGAAGATTCGCGTGAATGCGACGAAAACCCAGACCATCCTTTTTCCATATTCGAAATCCCCGCGACTTGTTCCGCCTGAAAACCTCAGGATCAGCTTGGGAAATAATACCTTAAACTGGTCCAATGAGGTAACATACCTTGGGCTCACCTTAGACAGCAAGCTGTTATTTAGACAACACATTGATAAAATAGTGACTAAGTGTGGTATAATGATCAGATCATTGTACCCACTCATAAATAGAAAGTCTTCTCTGTGTCTGAGTAACAAACTTGCTGTCTACAAACAAATCATCTTTCCGGTGATTGAGTATGGCTTGCCTATTTGGAGTAACTGTGCCCAGACGCATCGGCTCAAACTCCAGCGAATACAAAATAAAATCCTCAGAATGATCCTCAATCTTCCCCGCTGGACAAGAATAACAGAGGTCCATGATCTGGCTGAGATTGAAACACTGGAAACCAGATTCGCCACCAAATCAAATAAATTTCGAGAGGACTGCTTACACTCGGAACAAACCATTATAAACAACCTGTATAGGTGATTAGTTTAGGTAGGGTTTCTCATTTATGTAAATAGTTAGGGTAACAAATTTTATTATTTCTCTTCTTCTCAAAAAAAAAAAAAATAACTGCGACTGCGGTTAATGTAGAATAGTTATCCATAACAGAAAAACAAAAATCAAACAAAACGAAAATCTTAATTTTGAAACGAAGCTGAAAAGAATGTTTTTTTCTGTATCACTTCTACTGTAAATTATAGCTTAGCTCTAAGATTTCTGAATAAAACAAATTTTAATGCAAAAAAAAAAAAAAAAAAAAAATTGGTCGCAGTCTCACACATGCGTAATTCTCGAGCCAGCCAGTCAGCTTAAAAATCCCCGCTCCGCTGCCGTAACGATCATTCTCATCGAAACCGTACACCACATCGTTTCGCATCACATCAGATCAACAAACCAACACAAGCAGCCATGGTTGGACATGGCAAAGGAGGAAAAGTGAAGGGAAAGGCAAAATCCCGCTCGAACCTTGATCTGGAGTTCCCGCTCGTGTTGATCTGGAGTTCTCCGCAAGGGTAGCTAGGCCGAGCGGGTTAGTACTAGTGTACCAGTCCACCTAGCCGGCGTTATATAGTTTCGGCCGCCGGAGTGATGGAGTTAGCTGGCAAAGCTGCTCGCGACGATAAGAAAACCTGCATTCGGAACATAACACATTCGGTTCGGCGGACATCAAGACAACGGGCAGTTGCAGCGAATGGCGAGTGGCAAACGCAATCGCAAAACGGCATCAGGTAGCAGAAGAAAAAAGTTTGTTCTTTATACAAACTGCTTTGGTGGCAAATCCAGAACAAGGCGGCATCGAGGGCGTTCGAAATGGTTTTTTTCAAAACCACGAGTACAAAGTTTTCTAAATTGGAACCATTCCATAAAACAAGGCGCTTTTCAGGGCCATTAAACCTTCCAAAAAAGAGTTTAGGAAATAAAGTTCAATGCTTTCTAAAACATTATCCAAAATAATAATAAAACACAAATTGATGTTTTCATAATTTGTTTGCCAGGATTTGATGAGTATGTGAATTTGGCAGTTGTTCTGAGCTTATTGATAGTTGGGGACTTTCCTGATTATTCAATTTTCACCAATTCTTAAATTGTTTCCAGATTTAAAGTACAGTAATCTACAATTAGTTCGACATTTAGCTAATTGGACGGACATGTAATGCGACTTATTTAGTTGGACATTTTTGTAAACATAGAGATCCAAATTATAACCCCACATTGAAAGTCGACACTGTACCACTGTCATCGCAAATGTTCAATTACAGGTTAAAATTACCTCCAATCCGGCACTGAGTGGTGGTAATGCGACGTGCCATTGAATGTAATTTACTGTAAAATATGTCACAAGCTGGATGGGAAGAAATTTTCCAACTGTGAAAGCTGTGGCGAGTGATAACAAATCGCTAAACAGGAAGGTTTAGCCGAACAAGATGGGAATATCGAGTGATAACAAAAACACAACACCAAAGGTTCTTTTCAGAACCATCAACATATTCATAAAGAGTAAACAGTAAACTAATCCATTTTTCAGGTAGATAGGTAGGTATTCACGTAGGTGAAGAAAATAAAACAATATATTTAAAATATATATTTAACAAAAGCTGTCCCCTTTGTATAGTCCTACGTCACTCCGGTTATGTCCCCGACATTACCCACCCGTCTTTTTTTTTTCGAATACTTTCGAAAATGCTGGGAGAAGGCTAATTGGTCGATAGCTCTTTGAAGAAGAAGGATCTTTTCCGGGTTTTAGTATCGGGATCACTTTTGCCAACTTCCAACTCGAGGGGTAGTAGCTAAGTGATAGACATCTGTTGAAGACAGAAGTCATAATTTCATATAAGTTGTTACTAAGATGTTTCAACTCAATGTTAAATATACTATCGAAGCCGGGGGCCTTCATATTCTTCAACGAACGTATAACCGAGATAACCTCTGCAGTCGAGATGATTTCATTCTCTTGAGGTACAGAATGAATATTGTCAATAGCCCTTACAGTATCATTCGCCGAAGCTTCAAATGGACTTGTAATGTTCTGGCCAAGATTGTGTGAACTAGCGAAATGGTTGCCAATTGCATTAGCCTTTTCGGCAGGTGTTATCAATCGTTCTGAATTGTCAGGTTGGAGAAGAGGAGGAATAGGATTAGACTTGGTCTTGAGAATTTTAGCGAGCCTCCAAAATGGCTTGGAGTTATTCGGAAATTTACTAATATCTTTTGCGAATTTTTTGTTACGGAGATCAATCATTCTGGTCTGGATAACCTTGGTTAACTGATTATACTGTCGTTTCCTCTCTCGAATACCAGTACGTTGGTACTGTCTTCGATAGAGGTTCCGAAGTCTAATCAAATGTTTAGTAATTGGATCAATTTGAACAGAGTCACTCACCTGAATCGTTTCTGGGATGTGGTTTTGGCGAGCCTCAATAACTGCATATTGAATATAGCTGACTGTTGTTTCGATATCTTCGGGAGATTCAAGAGGCTGATCGAGATCAATATTGTTGTCGATAAGCTGCTGAAATTCCACCCAATTCGCACGATGATAGTCTCGTCTACATTGTGGCCTCCTGACTACGACATTCACTCCCAATTTAACCATCACTGGGAAGTGATCCGAACTCAGCTCGTTAAGGGCAATAGGATCACCGATGTGGCGATCCATGTTGGTAATGAAGAAATCAATTATGGAATGTACTCCAGAACGAGAAATGCGAGTGGGGGTTGCTGGGCTAAGAATCCTGTAGTGCCCACACTGTAGATCATCATTTAGAGTCACTCCATTTTGATTCCTCCTTTGGTTTCCCCAGGACTGATGTCGAGCATTAATGTCCCCGCCGATGACGTATTTCGACTGCCGTCGTGTTAGCTTGATGATATCGTTTTTAAGAAGCAACGTCGAGCCGTCTCTGATTGACGTCTGTTTGGGATAATAGACCGCAATCACGATAATAGGCCCAATCGATGTTGTGATTTCCGCCCCTATAGCTTCGATGATGTTAAGTTTGAAGCACGGCAAAAGTCGATATCTGATGTTATTTCTGATGGTTAGGGCAACACCTCCTCCACCATAACCAGTACGATCCATTCTTAACAGACGATAATTCGGAACTCGAAGGTTAATATTCGGTTTAAGATGCGTCTCGGTAACGATAGCTACGTCGATGCTGTTTGTCACTAAGAAGTCAGTGAATTCGATGACCTTACTCTTGAGAGAGCAGGCATTCCAATTAATTAGCCTGAGAGATGACCGATCCATGGTTATAATAAAAATGTACCATGACTTGCACTTGTTCCTGTTGGTTGCGACAACTTCTAGTATGTCGATTTAGTTCAAGAAACAGGGTTGCAAGTTCTTGCATGCTATAAAGATCCTCACTAGAAGAAGAGTGAGGTGAAGATGTTGGCGTAGGTGGTAAACGAATAGCTGCAACCTTACTATAGCTCGGTTGCTCCTTTTTTGGCTTTTCGCTAGCAGAGGCCGTTTGGTGGCGACCTGTAGGAAGTGGAAGAGGAGGAAGAACAGGAATCGTACGAGAAACCATTGGAGGGAACTCTTTGTCAGTGAGTTCTGGAACCTTCTTCCTATTCTGCATTTTATCAGTAGCTTGCTTCCGGATGCGTTTGAAATCCGTACGTTTTGTACAGCTACGGCTAGTGGCTTGGTGATTTTCGCCACAGTTGACACAATTGCGAAATTCTTCCTCTGGAAGGCTACAAGCGCTTGTTGGATGGTCAGCAGCACACTTTCCACAACGAGTTTTCATGTGGCAATTTTTTGTTCCATGACCGAAACCAAGACAATTAGTAAATTGAGTGACGTCCCGATTTTGGGGTTTGTATCGGTCCCATTGTACCGTGATGTTAAAAATGGTCTTGATTTCCCTCAGACGCGGTCGATCCTTTTTTAATGTGGATCAGATACAAAACATTGGAAAAGCCATTGTCTTGTGATTTGTGTCTTGTCATCCGATGTACAGCCAGCGGTTGTAGACTATGGGATTGCTCTAGTTCCTTTTTGATGTCCTCTGTTTCAATGGCAGGAATACCTCGTAGTACAACCTTAAATGGTTTTTCAGAAGGTATATCATGAGTGTAAAACTCATGATTGTTCTTTTTCAGGTACGTTCCAACGATCTTGTATTGTTCCAAATTGGGACAGGTAATCTTAATCCCTATGCTACACATTTTGAACACCGGCTGCAATTTCTGCGCCAGTAGCTCGGATCTCAAAGTACCGATGTCCTTTGATGTAGTGAAATAAGGCGGTACCTTCACCTTTTTATCAACATTGACTGGTTCCTCTCCAGTGTGGCCATCCAATAAAGCATAGCGGTTTCTTTCTAATATTGGCTCCTTGGCGGTATCCGATCGATGTCGTTTGTTGGTTCCATGTGGTATGCCTGGGTCGGTTGACCGTGTTTTCCCCATTATCGCAGTCCTCAAGGGCAGACAGGTGGTTGATGAATCGCAGGTAGACAATCTGAAAAGAGAAATAAATAACTTTTAAAAAACAGGTAGTAAATAGACATCCGTCTCTGTCGACGGTCGGTGTGGAAAATGAATGAGATATTTTTTTGAGGTCCGCGCGTTTTATACTCTAGCGGTACACGCTCACAGGATAGAGACAAATCGGCAGACTCAGTCAAAGGGGCGAGTCCAACGAGACGAACGAATGAGCGTTAAAAGGCAGCGATGGCAAAAAAATACATTCATTACGATTTGTTCGCTCGTTGGATTCACATGCAGGCTAAAAAGGCTCCTTTTCAGGATCACAAAATTATCTTCAATCTAAAGAGCTTATTGTTTTGTTATCACTCGATATCCCCATCTTGTTCGGCTAAACCTTTCTGTTTAGCGATTGCGTTTGCCACTCGCCACAGCTTTCACAGTTGGAAAATTTCTTCCCATCCAGCTTGTGATATATTGTACAGTAAATTACATTCAATGGCACGTCGCATTACCACCACTCAGTGTCGGATTGGAGGTAATTTTAACCTGTAATTGAACATTTGCGATGACAGTGGTACAGTGTCGACTTTCAATGTGGGGTAATAATTTGGACCCCGAACTCTATGTTTACAAAAATGTCCAACTAAATATGTCGCATTACAGGTCCGTCCAATTAGCTAAATGTCGAGATAAGTGTAAATTACTGTACTTTCAATCTAGAAGCAATTTAAGAATTGGGAGAAAATCAATAAGCTCAGAACAACTGCCAAATTCACATACTCAATATATCCTGGCAAACAAATTATGAAAAAATCAATTTGTGATTTATTATTATTTTGGATATTGTTTTAGAAAGCATTGAACTGTACTTCCTAAACTCTTTTTTGGATTGTTTAATGGCCCTGAAAAGCGCCTTGGTTTATGGAATGGTTCCAATTTAGAAAACTTTGTACCCGTGGTTTTGAAAAAAACCATTTCGAACGCCCTCGATGCCGCCTTGTTCTGGATTTGCCACCAAAGCAGATTGTAGAAAGAACAAACTTTTTTCTTCTGCTACCTGCTGCCGTTTTGCGATTGCGTTTGCCGCTCGCCACTCGTTGCAACTGCCTGTTGTCTTGATGTCCACCGAACCGAATGTGTTCTGTTCCGAATGCGGGTTTTCTTATCGTCGTGAGCAGCTTTGCCAGCTAACTCAATCACTTCGGCGGCCGAAACTATATAACGCCGGCTAGGTGGACTGGTGCACTGGTACTAACGCGCTCGGCCTAGCTACCCTTGCGGGGAACTCCAGATCAACACGAGCGGGAACTCCAGATCAAGGTTCGAGCGGGATTTTGCCTTTCCCTTCACTTTTCCTCCTTTACCATGTCCAGACATGGCTGCTTGGGTTGGTTTGTTGATGTGTTGTGATGTGAACCGATGTGGTGTACGGTTTGGATGAGAATGATCATTACGGCAGCGGAGCGGGGATTTTTAAGCTGACTGGCTGGCTCGAGAATTACTCATGTGTGAGACTGCGACCAATGTTTCGTTCATTTTTTTTTCTTTTTCCTTTCCAATCGTGTTTCATTCTACTTCGCTGCTGCTTTGGTTGCCCGTTTTGGTCGGCACGATTTGAGGAGCACAAAATGGACCAATCAAAAATGGGCACATAGTGCATTTGGACAATGCTTGATATTTCACAATTATTCAATTATTTATCTCAAGAAAAATGAAATGTTATTCGTTATGATAGATGCGTAGATATATTTCCTGTCAATTGATGCAAAAACCTTTGCGATCTATTGAGAAATGCTCGAGTTATAAGCGTTCCTCATCTTGCATTTTTTCCTACTTGTTCAGTGCCTAGATTTCCATTTCACCCCCTATATCTTCCGGTTAGACGTAGTCCTACGTAAAAAAAAAAAATATCCGCTTTGTGTTCATAAAATACCTAAAATACAAAGATCTGGCTTCTATTCAATCAGTGCTCTAATATTTTTCAAAATATTTTCCTTAGAACGTGTGAAATATGGACGTCAAAAGCTGCGCAAATTGCCCGGAGAACATGCAAGTCGGACGAAATTTGCTTGAAGCTGACTCCGAACAATCTACAAAATTCAAAAGCCGTATTGTTTGTGTCGTCCCCGGATGTAAGCAGAGATATCGCCCCGGAATTTCTTTTCATGCCTTCCCTCCGAAAACGGCCAAATCGCGGTATCTAGACTGGATCCAACGACTACGGCTAAAGATAGAACCTACAAAAACCTCCCGTATTTGTAGCCTCAATTTCACCGTGTCGAACTTCTACTCTCCAAGTATGAAGTGTAATACACGCCTTGAAGCAATAATATTATAATTTTTTGACGTAGGACTACGTCTAACCGGAAGATATAGGGGGTGAAATGGAAATCTAGGCACTGAACAAATAGGAAAAAATGCAAGATTTGGAACGCTTATAACTCGAGCATTTCTCAATAGATCGCAAAGGTTTTTGCATCAATTGATAGGAAATATATCTACGCATCTATCATAACGAATAACATTTCATTTTTCTTGAGATAAATAATTGAATAATTGTGAAATATCAAGCATTGTTAAAATGCACTATGTGCCCATTTTTGATTGGTCCATTTTGTGCTCCTCAAATCGTACCGACCAAAAGGGGCAACCAGAGCAGCAGCGAAAAAGAATGAAGCACGATTGGAAAGGAAAAAGAAAAAAATGAACGACACATTGGTCGCAGTCTCACACATACGTAATTCTCGAGCCAGCCAGTCAGCTTAAAAATCCTCGCTCCGCTGCCGTAACGATCCATTCTTTGTGTGGACACCGACTGGACAACATCGTTGCTGGACGGGCTGGACGGCGAGGGATCGAGTGCCTTTCTCAAGGCAAGAGGGCGGAGGTGGTAGCGCTGGAGTAGAATAGAGTAGAGTTTTCAAAGGGCCTTTCTCAAGGCTAGAGACGAATGAACTGCAAAAGTTTAAAGTCTCTATAATACAATACCTTCCTTCCGTAACGATCATTCTCATTCAAACCGTACACCACATCGGTTCGCATCACAACACATCAACAAACCAACCCAAGCAGCCATGTCTGGACATGGTAAAGGAGGAAAAGTGAAGGGAAAGGCAAAATCCCGCTCGAACCGTGTTGATCTGGAGTTCCCCGCAAGGGTAGCTAGGCCGAGCGCGTTAGTACCAGTCCACCTAGCCGGCGTTATATAGTTTCGGCCGCTGAAGTGATCGAGTTAGCTGGCAAAGCTGCTCGCGACGATAAGAAAACCCGCATTCGGAACAGAACACATTCGGTTCGGTGGACATCAAGACAACAGGCAGTTGCAACGAGTGGCGAGTGGCAAACGCAATCACAAAACGGCATCAGGTAGCAGAAGAAAAAAGTTTGTTCTTTATACAAACTGCTTTGGTGGTAAATCCAGAACAAGGCGGCATCGAGGGCGTTCGAAATGGTTTTTCTTCAAAACCACGAGTACTAAGTTTTCTAAATTGGAACCATTCCATAAAACAAGGCGCTTTTCAGGGCCATTAAACCTTCCAAAAAAGAGTTTAGGAAATACAGTTCAATACAGTTCAATAATAAAACACAAATTGATTTTTTCATAATTTGTTTGCCAGGATATGATGAGTATGTGAATTTGGCAGTTGTTCTGAGCTTATTGATTTTCACCAACTCTTAAATTGCTTCTAGATTGAAAGTACAATAATTTACACTTATCTCGACATTTAGCTAATTGGACGGACCTGTAATGCGACATATTAAGTTGGACATTTTTGTAAACATAGAGTTCGGGGTCCAAATTATGACTCCTCATTGAAAGCCGACACTGTATCACTGTCATCGCAAATGTTCAATTACAGGTTAAAATTACCTCCAATCCGATACTGAGTGGTGGTAATGCGACGTGCCATTGAATGTAATTTACTGTAAAATATGTCACAAGCTGGATGGGAAGAAATTTTCCAACTGTGAAAGCTGTGGCGAGTGGCAAATGCAATCGCTAAACAGAAAGGTTTAGCCGAACAAGATGGGGATATCGAGTGATAACAAAACAATAAACTCTTTAGATTGAAGATAATTTTGTGATCCTTAAAAGGACCCTTTTTAGCCTGCATGTGAATCCAACGAGCGAACAAATCGTAATGAATGTATTTTTTTGCCATCGCTCCCTTTTAACGCTCATTCGTTCGTCTCGTTGGACTCGCCCCTCTGGCTGAGTCTGCCGATTTGTCTCTATCCTGTGAGTGTGTACCGCTAGAGTATAAAACACGCGGACCCCAAAAAAATATCTTATTTTCTTTCAAACCGTAAACCCGTGTGGTTGTACGGCATCGGCATCGTGGACGTAACAAAGGAGGACAAGTTAAGGGAAAGGCAAAGTCTCACTCGAACCGTGCAGGTCTCCAGTTCCCTGTTGATCGCATTCACTGATTGCTCCGCAAGGGTAACTAGGCCGAACGGATTGGTGCCGGAGCACCAGTATACCTAACAGCGATTATAGAGTTTCGGCCGTCAGAGTGCTCGAGTTGGCTTGCAAAGCTGCTCACGACAATCAGAAAACCCGCATCAAGAACAGAGCAGCTTCGGTTCGGCGCTCATCAAGGCAACAATTAGTTTCAGTGAGTGGCAAAGTGTTTCTCCGGCATGTCGCATTAAATGTAATTTACTGAACAACATGTCACAAGCTGGATGGGAAGAAATTTTCCAACTGTGAAAGCTGTGGCGAGTGGCAAACGCAATAGCTAAACAGGAAGGTTTAACCGAACAAGATGGGAATATCGAGTGATAACAAAAACACAACACCAAAGGTTCTTCTCAGAACCATCAACATATTCATAAAGAGTAAACAGTAAACTAATCCATTTTTCAGGTAGATAGGTAGGTATTAAAAAAAATAGGTAGGTAGGTAGAAGAAAATAAAACAATATATTTAAAATATATATTTAACAAAAGCTGTCCCCTTTGTATAGTCCTACGTCACTCCGGTTATGTCCCCGACATTACCCACCCGTATTTTTTATTATTATTTTACTTTTTCTAGCAACAAGCCGTGCCACTGATCGCTTAATTCTTAGGCCATCAGCGGTTCCCGACTTGAATTTGCCACAACCTCCCATCAGCGAAGCCAGGAAAAGACTTATTGAGGGCCGTGCTGAACGTGCTGCAAACCGTGCCAAAGTTGGGGCAGCGATGGACCAGAGACATGATACACCAAACCTTTCAGATCTTGCCATCGATGCTGAATGTGCAGATCATCCCGAAGTCTGTGTTCCTACAGTAGAGAAAGCAGTTCAGGTAGACACTACGGATTTGGATAAACTTAAAGTCAAGCGTATCTCAGCGAACTCCTTTGGAAGCGATGACGATCTTGTATCATGGACTGGACTTAAATCAAGAGAAATGCTCGAATCTATTGTCAAAGCAGTGACTCTCGTGAAGCAGTATAGTAGCCTCTTGATGAGTTCAAAGTAATTCCTTAAGCACAGAGGCGAATTAATTTCTTATGATTCAAAACACGTTATTGCGCATTTTGCAGTTGGACTGTTTCGGCCTTTTCCATTAGTGCGAAAATACGAATAAAAGTGCGCTCTAACATCGAATCATGTTGGTGTCTTCAGCGCACTTATTCTTCGATTGATTACGAATAAGTGCGCTGAAGACAGCAAATCGATTTGATGCAAGGTCGCACTTTTATTCACATTTTCGCACTTTTGAAAAAGTGTGAAACAGTCCAACTTGGTGCAAAATGTGCAATAATAAAGAAATAAAATAAAACATACTTAAGCAAATGATACAAAACAACCATCACGTGTTTGCACTTCCCTTTGCCAGCTTTACAGGAACACGAAAACAACCATTTGGAGAAGGAGATTTTCGTACGAATTTTTATTGTATGGGGTTCCGAGCTTGGAGATGATGACTGGAGGCAGGACGAGAAAATACTGAAGCCTTCATCGTGAATTTCTTCAACACCAACTATTAAAAGATATCCAGCTTTGAATACTCTTTCGCCTTCGACGACTAAACGGCTTCCACCCGCATCGAACACATCCGCAAACTCCACAGCCACGTAGCAGGTTTCATTTTCTCCGACTGATGGCTCCTGACTTATAAGTTAAATTCAGCTTAAGCTACGGTTTTTTTCACTGCATAAGGAAAACTCATTTTCCAACCGTTTGGAAGATAAATTTTGCACACAATTATAATTTTTTATAAAAATTTAGTATCCTGAAAGTTTGTTTACTTTTTCACAAGTAAAGACAGTGTCCTTTGGATGCGGTAAGAATACGTTTTCCCCTGCAGTAAATTTATGTGATTTAACTAAATTAGCATCCTAGAAGATAGTTCTTTCGATACATACTCACCATTACGAAAATTTCTGCAAAAAACGTTAAAAACGGTGCGTTTAAAAATCACATTCTTTTTGCAATTCTTTGTTGACATTCGCTTCACGCACACAAGCTGTCAAATTCAGCTTCGTAGTCGCGATTTAACAGCGTCAAACATGTCCGGGTCGCAAATGCAATTTGCGACCATTGTCACTCGCGAGAACTGTCAAACTCTCAAGCTGGTGTAAATCAAGGCGCTTAACCTAAGTGGTGCGGACTCAATCCACTTCATTTTCAAGTTAATTTATGGATTTTTTTCAAGCGATTTCTTGCAATAAATTCTAAGACCACCAGAGATGCCAGATTAACAGATATGTTTGTAAATTTACAGACATATCTGTAAAACTCTTTTTATTTTTGTTGCAGACTTTTTGGATACAACAATATTTCACAGGTTTTTGAGAAATGAGAGGCTCTATTTATCACATCAAAGATATTTGACTCATCGTATTGCATTTTTCCATAGTTTTAATACATAAATAAAAATATTTAGTTCATATCAATACACATGACGTTAGACCTATTTTTTGAGTAATAATGGTTATGTGCGCAAACTAGCGCCTAACTGCCGGTGTCACCACAGTGATTACGTGCGCAAAATAGGTCGTATTGCAGTGATGTCGTGAGCATAGTATCGCTCAGTGGCCGACGACAGTACTTCAGTATCTTTTGCATTCTATTGGTGTTTTGTTTGGTAACAATAAATTGTATACGTCAGCGTTTTTCATGATTTCATAAGTACTTTTGCCCTGAAATCATTGCAGACGAAACAGACAATATGATTCCTCACGATGAATGAAAAACAGGAAGTGGGTTATATCTATGGTATAACCGCAATGGTGACGTAGGACTATCGTTGATTCAGTGATCATTTGTTTGAAGTTGAATCTGAATCCATTCTGAATGAATGACTAAATGAATATTTGAGGCACTTCGAAAACGAGAGCTCTTTCGCTTGCATGTTTTTATATCTGCCAAGAGGAACTGGCAGATTATTTTGCAGCAGCGATATCTTTCCGGATTCTTCTCGATAATCAGCAAATGTAAAGAGTTGCGCGCGTGTATGTGTGTGTGTGACGGTTGCTCCGATGTCTCAAGCGGAACCAATTTTCGATGCTGGTATTCTCTCGGTCGTTTCCTCTTCTCTTAATGATAATGAATCCCTTGATCCCTCGCCGTCCAGCTCGTCCAGCTCGTTCAACTCGTTCAGTAACGATGTTGTCTTGTCGATGTCCTCACGAAAAATGAATGCGTTTCACCACCACAATATCGCTTAAGTATGCTTTTTGTCCGTGACTGAATCGAAAGAAGGTGTGGTTTACGATGGAAATTTGGAAGGCAAACTAGAGGCGAATGAACTCTTTGAGTTTGAAACTTTCGGCGACTGAGCAATAATTGAAAATTATATGATTTTCGCGATGCGAAACATTTTCGAACTGTATTCGATACGAAAATATTCTACTGATGGGGGAGAATAATCTTCAGATGCTTTCCTGCTAATTAGTTGCACTTGATTGAAAAATCACAAAACCAAATGTATTCGATCGCAGCAGTACTATGTGGATAGAAAACATTAAAATAAACTCTTCCGCTTGAACATAATTTTCAATTCCAAGGGAACTGGCAGATTATTTAGCAGTAACGATGACATCATTCCGGATTCTTCTCGAAGTCCACCACCAGTGGTTAATGCTAACTTGATAACCACCTGTTGATTGCACTTGATTGTAAAATCACAAATTGGTAAAATTGGTAAAACGTGTAATTGTAATTTTCAGAGAATATCGAGAACAGCCGACGACAAACCAAGTAAACCGAATTAGCGCTGCCGCCGCCAAGCGAATCATTTTTTAGCAAACATACGGTGCAGCATGTGCGTCGCTAATTCCCTTAAAAATGACTCTACTAGAGTGGTATCTTTTAGCAAACGACAATGAGTTGATTCTCAAAGCTTTAACCCTTTCGTTACGAGCGTCGTCTATAAACGACATCCGCGTGATGAGCTGTGTGTACAAGCGTCGTCTTTAGACATCATGAAATTCATACTGCTCTTCGATCACACCAGCGCGATGTGCATACTTTTCGGCGCAGTATTCCGTGTAGCACTGTGGCGGAGCACACTGCCGTAATGAAAGGGTTAATTGAACAACTTTGAGTAATATTGAGATTGACTACATCCGAGCGAAAACGGAAACCGTTTCATCCCAGTCCTTGAGCATCCCTTCAACCTCGCACTGTTAGCCTATATCTATCTATATAAATGAAAATGTAAGGCCTAATATGTTCGTAAGCAGGCCTCGAAGGAGGGATGATCCGATTTTAGCCTTCTTTATTTTGTTGGAGAGCATATACAGTATACAGTCATTTCATGCAAATAAAGTTTTAAAAAAAAAATATTTTTCGGACCACCAGTTTACCTTAAAAATCATATCTCAAAAACGTAAAAAAAGCTTCTCTGAAATCGAGATATGTTATGTATAACATCCGCAGCTTTCTAGAAAAGTATAAAAAATATATAGCTCTAGTCCAACGCCATGAAAATAATAAAAAAAACTACAATCGATAATTACGAAAACAAAATCCTTTTTTTTGCAATTTCAATATATTATATTTTAATGAAAAGCTAGCTCATTGGCCTCAATTAGATATACCGATAATCTAAATCGGTTCAGTGATTCAAAAGTAAAGGATTTCTGAAAAAAGTTAGTTTTGGGAAAAACTGGGGGAAATTATTTTTCGGACCACTCTAAAATGGAAATGGTCACCCTAACGAAAAAATAAAAAAAGGGTCAAATGCTTTGCGATAAAGAAGAAAACTACCACTTTTCATCGAAATCTGAGAACCACTATATCGGTTTGGCATGGAATGGCTGTATATATGAAAGATGTACATATACAAAATATACAATAATATATAATACAAAAGACAATCTCACGAGCATCGCGATGTACAAAGCATCAATGAATCTGGAAAAATTAACGTTAAAAGACATTTCTACAGATCCGCACACTTTTACAGACATTTCCACATTTTTAATAGACTTTCACATATTTTTACAGACTTTTTTTAAAAATCATCTGGTAACTCTTCGTTCCACTTTTCATCGAATGTTTTCAAATCGCAGGAGTAAACATTTACGTGACTTTGACTTCGTTTGTTTTTATTTCGTTCGGAGAAATATTATATCACGGAAATTGGACATTAAAAATGCGTTGCTCAGTGTAAGGCTGCCCGAATACGAGTGAAAATATTCGCGTTAGCTTTTATTGTATTCACTCGGAAACGTATTTACAGACGCGCTGGGTCGATTTTTAAGGAGACAACAAACTAGTTCCGAATAAGGATTCGCGTATCTGTGGAGTAAGTACGATGTTTGAATTATTGAAAATCAAAAGTGTAGCAAACCTTTCATACACATTTTCAGGATTATTTTTATAGCGTCTTAATACAGTGGACTGTAAAAACTGCTACTTAATCCCGCTGCGCGATACCAAAGCAGCCTTTATGCGGATTGCCCAGCGTGAGAAACCAAATTCCCCCTGTGGGCGCGATGCAGACTGCCTTCATTGCAGTGATGCAGCGAGGATTTTCCATTCGCATGGAACTTCACATCACTGTGGCAGATTGAGGGACTCGTTTCATCGGAGACAAAACACAACACATGCTTAAACTATAACTATGTACATTGTATTTTACTTAATACTATAGAAATATATATGAAATTATACAGAGTTATAAATTATACAAGCACTTAAATTTCTTCTTAAATTCTGCTTCAAATTTACTGCTGTTGCGTACACTCTGCTGTCTTTAATCGAACTAGTGTGCTGTCCAATCCGTTGGCGGAGCATGTTCGATTCTTTTTGCAGGAGAGCTGAGGATTGCACTTTAGGATCTGGCGTCGAGGGATTGCATCGCATGCATCTGTTCTCTCTTCAGTGCGCTTGAGACTGTACATTTTTGAAAGAGATACATCGTTACATTTCAACCGGAAAAGAAACCTCGAAGCGCAGATTGCTTTACCGTTATATTCATAACCAGTACTAGCGGATCATAATTACGCGGATTTCATTCAGCCAGCTTCACTAGCAAAACTGTTTTCACCGACGTTAGAAAAAATAGTCCTCAAAACATTTCACTTTTGCTATGTATGTACGTATCAAAATTCGCCAATGTCGAATTTCGCTCCCACGTTAAAATCTTGGAGTGAACTAAGCGTTATTCGTAGTTTGTTGATGATCGGTCAGGTTCTGATACCTTGCAATATGAGATTCTCTTTCAGAGATGCAATGGCCAATTAAAAAATTGACGGAAAAATGAAGTTCGTTCATTTTATAAGTTTAATTATTTTTGCCTTTGATAACAATACCTTTTTTTATAGTGTTGATTATCATAAGAAAAATAACATTCCTAATCGTTGGATCTCTTTTGACATTTCAATTGGATCTTTTTTGACAGCCGTTTTGATTCAGTCCGCACTACCTAGCGCTTAACATACTACCAGGTGGGTCAAAATGCGAAATCCACTCTACAGCCATTAATTTACAGGATGACATTAACACACTTCTAAAATAAAAAATAATGAATGAAAATTTGCTTTTCTATTTCGAATATGTATTCTATGCAATACAGTATTACGTAATATTGAACTGGAATTGTGTCTGATGATGATTTTATATTATAATGGCGAGTTTATGTAAATGTTGTGTGTTGCGAAATATATAGCTAAATGGTTAAGAGAGCGTCGTGTTTGAAGCAATCGAATAACTTAAGAATCTCCATTCAAATTTTAGAATTGCAAAACTGCCTTCTTTCAATTTTCGCCAATTTGACGATTGTTTCGAGTTAAATATGATTAGCGGATGGGCGCACCTTGTTACGTAGACCTGCCTTGAGCTCACCGAGAAGTTTGATAGTTTGGCAATGACAGCTAAATTTGCGACACATCTTGACTCGCGGATCATATCCTCTTGGCCGGGGCCTGGTGTATACCTAAGATAAGATCAGACAATAGGGGGTCTTTTACGGACCAAATTTCTGTCAGATACGGACCAAATTTCTGTCAGTCGTTCTGATTTCTGATTGGTCGATTTCGATAAATTTTGTAAACAAAGTCGATTTTTCCAGTGTTGCCAATAAAAATAAATTACGTTGGGTTTGTATTGAATTTAGAAAAAAAATGAATTTAATTGATATTACGATACTTAGTTTAGAGGAAATGTGAAGGAATTGTAAACACGTTTTACCTAATTATTTTGTTACTATATTTTGATTGAATTGAAAAATGTATATATATATATATATATATATATATATATATATATATATATATATATATATATATATATATATATATATATATATATATATATATATATATATATATATATATATACATCCATTTCATGTCAAACCGATATAGTGCTCCTCAGATTTCTATGAAAAGTGGTAGTTTCTTTCTTTATTGCAAAATATTAGACCCGTATTTTTTATTTTTTCGTTAGGGTGACCTTTTCTTATTTTAGGGTGGTCCGAAAAATCATTTTTTTCAACTTTTTCCTAAAAGTGCCTTTTTTAAAAATTCATAACTTTTGAATCACTGAACCGATTTAGATGATCGATATATCAAATTGAAGCCAATTAATCTTTTTTGGAAAAATATTAGGCTTGCCAAGAAATCGAATTTTGTTTTCGTAACTATTGATTGTAGTTGTTTTTTGTTATTTTTATGTTTTTTGTTTTTATGTTTTTATATTTTATGTTTTTTCTTGAAAGCTGAGGATTTATTACATAACATATCTCGATATCAGATAGGCTTTTTTGTGTTTTTGAGTGACTTTTCAAAGTTAACCGGTCGTCCGTAAAATCATTTTTCCACTCTTATCCAAAAATAATTTTTTGCAAAAAATTATTACATTTGAACTACTGAACTGATTGAGATGATCGACATATTAAATTGAAGCCAATAAGCCAATCTTTTTTGAAAAAATATCACACTTACCGGAAAGATAGGATTCTAGTCGCATAGGTCTAGTCTAGTCACATAAGAATATTGAACGAAGACTTAAAACATGTTAAATTTACAAAATAATGACTCTAAAACGAAAAAAACACCTCTCTAGAACCCTCTTTCCAAGTTCAATATTTTTTTTCAATATTTTTTCTATTAAAAATCTACCTCATTGGCTTCAATTAGATTTATTGATCATCTGAATCGGTTCAGAGGTTCAAAAGTTATGATTTTTTGAAAAAGTCATTTTTGGGAAAAAGTGGAAAAAATGAGTTTTCGGACAACACTAAAATGGAAATGGACATAAGTTTAGTTTAATAATAATCTATTTGGTTTCTGATACTAATATATTTTATTTCTACCATGCCATGCTCCTGCTATCAAATTTTCGTTTCCTTGTTTTTTTTGTTTTCTCCGCTTTTTAAACGAAAAGATATAAATTTTTTTATAATGTCATTCCTTGTTTTTTCACAATGGAATAAAGTGGATGGCAAAACATACATTTCTCCTGCCATTTTCTTCGGCAAATCAGCTTCGTTAGGTTCCAAATGCGATTTCATATTTCGGAATAGAATTTCCATTGCTAAGAAGAAATTAAAAGTCTCATCATTCACTATGCAGATGGGAGAGTTAGAAGCTGTAGCTCGCAAATATGAAAAAAGAGACGGTTGATACAATCTAGGTTGTGTTTTGCTGACTACCAATCTCTTGTTACACTGCTGACATGTTCTTTCCCGCTGAATAATTTTTTTGATGATGAAACCAGCTATATAGAACAACGAATTTTGTTCTGTTCTGTCGAGAAAAGTTTTCGCTTCATCGACGGTGTACTCATAGTCGAATTCAATATTCATATCATCCACATTATCACTAGAATTAGATGAAGCTGAAATTCGATATGATGTCGATGCTGCTTCATTGTCCATCAATTTCTGGGCTGAACATTCTTCACGCCGCTTTGATAGCAAATCTATCAATCCAATAAGATGTTGTTGTGTATCGGCTGTATACGAAGCATTCGGTACTACGGTCATGTATTGCGAAAGAGTCACAATTTTCAAGTTATTGCTGAATTGCAATGGAGTTGGGCGTCGTTGCTTTGCACGAATCAATGAGAAAAGACTCTCCAGACAATCTTGGACGAACCGCGATGTAAATATTTGTGGGTGTCCTTCATGCAAAAGCCGATCTGTCAACCTCACAATTGCATTCGTGCAAACGATTACACTTGTTTGCCATGGTTTCCAATGTCCGTGTCCTACTTGGAGATCATACATTAACCGCACCATGGTCTTCAGATGAGCGATATCCTCGTCATATTTCATAGGATCATTCAAACAAAATACTTTTTCTTCTGCCCTATTATTGATAAGCTCGAACCATCGAGCAAAGTCTTCTATGAAGCATGCGGTAGTAAGAAGCTCCGGTAATTCTCGTATTTCCGCATGAAACTTCAATGCTGCAGCCACCGTCCTGTTGCAATATTTTGTTGCGTTGCATACTTTCATTTTATCTATTGAAGATGTTCTGTTGTCAAAGCACACATCCGAGGCCGTTAGTCTGTGACAAAGCCGCAACGTGTTGTTTATTTCGGAGTTCACGATTGTGGTTAAATGGTCTCGATGAACAATATTGGATGTTAGCTTTTTTTCACGAACATACCAATCCGGAACTTTCAGGTAGACATTGTTCAACCAGCCATGTACTGTATTTTTAAATACGTGTACGGGATCGGGTATGATCTCTAGCATTCTGTTCTCAGCGTTTGGATGAGGTATCGCAGCATTTAATGTCTCATTTTTGCGACGAATATCGATCCCCAAATCCTTCCACATGCGCTGGTTTTCGGACCCGGAATCTGTTGTTATAAAATGGACACGCAAACTGATTCCCTCTGCTCTTGAAACTGCAGACAATACAGCATTCTTCAAAAACTCTTTTTGTATAGAGTTGCCGGTGTACTCGAAAGCAACCACCTGTTTCCAGCGCGCTGCGATTCCAACTAGCATGAATACCAAAGCTTTACAGGCTAAAGTTTGGGACATAGGAAGCGTTGTTGTTCCAACAAACTGCTTCGTATTTTGGCAAAACTCATTTGCCTCGTCTATGCTCATTTCGTCTAGAACCAATCCGCAGTCCTTTTCTTCAACCGACATTGTGGAGACTTTATGTTGTAGCAGCTCGAATATATCTTCAAGAATACCTACAAAATATCATTTCATATATTAACATGCGATGAGACATATGATTATAATTACATACCAGGACTGAAACGAACTCCTTCAATTTGGCGTAGTAGAGTCCTCGTGGATGGGAACGGGAAGCCTTTTTGAATAAGCTTGTCGTATCCACCTTGACATGCAAACCGAATTTGTAAATTTTCCGTAATCGTTTCATTGGACCAACGTTTCACTTTTTTAACCTCTCCTGTTAATAGCTTAATTTGATCTTCTCTGAAAAGCTTCTTCAAGGGTTGTTTTCCACGAATTCTCGAGGTCAGATATCCGCATTTTTTCTTCCATTGTTTTACAATTCTATTAACGGTTACATCAATATAAAATATTAGAAAATAACATATTTTTTGACACACTACCTTTTCAGCTTGGAAATTTGATGTTTCAAACGAAATATTTCTTCCTGTAGTTGTTTATCTCCTTCATATACGTAAACCAAATCATAATTGTTCTCAATACTTTGTATCTCTTCCCATTCCTCATTCGCGGATGCAGCTGAGGTCGGAATTTTCGTAACTCCATTTTCATTGTATTTCCCATCAACAAAATGAGCCTGTATATATACTAGTATTAGGATATGTTTTAGAATTAGTTTTTAATACTTACGCTACATATTCTTGTGCTTGATTTGATTTCAAAGAATGGAACTTCTAATTCACTGTTCACGCAAAATCGAATCCATTCTTTCCGAATATTTTTGTCTTGAGGGAACCGATAAAATTTATACTCAGGATGAGTATCCGTCCTTCGCTCACAATTTAAGGCTTTACACTTCATTTTTATTTTTGAATTACGTTTTTTATGAATAAAATGGCTTCCTAACGTTGTTTTGGTTGTATTCCTGCTCATATAATAAGATAGAATGTTTTGGTTCAGACAATGAGAATCTGCATAACGCTGTAACGGTTGTCAGATTAGATTGCTAAAAAAAAATCCCAAATTTGTTTTGGAAACGATTATATTATAGATATGGGTATTTAAAAGACTTATTTTATCCTTTTAAAGCATATTTTTGAGATTGTCTATTTGAAAATATGCAATAATCATTGAATTCGCACCAACCAAATGTTACGATTCATTAAAATAGAAATTTGAAAAATCCGATATTTTATAATATTTGGCAGCTCTGGCATCTTCATGTCATGGCTTCGTTTTTGGACGACGAAGAAGAGTAAGAAGCCAGTTGTCTGGTCTTGTCTTAAGCCGGGTTCAGACGGTGCGAGTAAGCATACGAGTCGATCTAGTCAGTTACTGCAGTGCAGCTACTCACACCGTGTGAACACATCATGCCAGTTAGTGTCATGTGTGATTCGGCGTGCGAGCTACTTCAAAGTTTTTTGAATTTACTCGCACTCGCATCCCTCAAAACGTCAAAAAACAGAATTTAGCGTTCGAATCAGGGATGCCAAATGTAAACAAATGTCTCTATTTTTAAGATATTTGAAAATATGCGAAGATATTTATAGACTTGAAAAATATTGGAAAAACAAATAAAACCCTAATAGTTTCTAAACGGAATCGTTGTTATTTTGTTTGGCACACTGGCGGGGCACGTTTTCTTATTGAGACAGTTTTATTGGGAATCTAAATATAAAATCATCATCGGGCACAATTTTCATTCAAAATTCACTCACAACTTGCAAAAAAAAGTATTGTTCTAAGAAACAGAATACATATTCGATTTGAAAAAAAGTATATTTTCATTCATTATTTTAGTTTTTGAGACGTATTTATTCCTCCGGCGAATCTACTATCATTTTCATTTCACAAATTGGTACACGAAGCTGCTGTCAACGCGAAGTAAATCAAATTTTGAAAAATCTTTTAGACTGCCATTTGTAGCACCACATACTTTCGGAATTAATTAAGCTATGGATGCTTTCGAGGTTCTAAAAAATAGCGACAATAATCTGATATATATTCCATATTCCAGAAGAAAGGCACATCATTTCTAGTTTCACTCATGAGTGTATATTGGCGTTGTATTTGTGGAGCAATTAAATCCAACAGTTTTTTCACTTTTTCAGGTGTTATTTCCAACACTGCTCTGTACTCTCGGGGATCATCATCGTGGAGTTACTCCAGTATTGTATTTGTTACTCCTTTTCTTTGCATCCAATTCCTGGCCCGAATCCTTTTTTCTTTCTGCTTTTTTCGGATAGTACCCTCAGTTCAAAGAAATTCAGCACAAAGTATTTGTAAACACGGCCAGCGTGTGTCTCGCGATAAAATTTAAAATTGTGTAATGATAAATTCAACTGAAAACCTAAGCCGAAAACAGCCAATAAATAAGTTGATTTCGGATCAATCATCTGTCAAATTCGGACCTGATTGCTGTTTCTGACTATTTGATGGACATTTGAAAAATCGTCTGGCATCTCTGGTAAACCCGTACTTAGTATCTAGTTTCTTGTCAGCAGCTCACATTGTGTGAACGGACAAGGCGAGTCAACCATTTGTCAAGCGAGTTCACCGGGTCAGTAGCTGCTCGTTGTGAAGTCAGCTACTAGCAACGTATAAATGGGCCTTTAGGTGTATACAGTTCAGAACGAACTGCCACTGGCTGAACTGTGCATACAGTTCAGAACGAACTGTGTATGGTGATCGGTGTGTTATAGGAAGGCGAGCGAACGAGTGATAGACAAATTCTGCCGCAAGGTAAATAGTCCTCAAATTAACGAATGGAAACAAACGATAGCCCCATGAAATAACAAAAATAAGATGTCGGTATTTTTGTTTTCATAATAAAATGCATTATTTAAGGATACGATGGTTCTTAAATTGGGTTGTTCGATTATTTATCAAATTAAGTTTTAATTTCATATTTTTAAGTTGAGGATAAATATTAGGCTGTCAAAAAAGTCCTGCGGTATTTCCGCGAGGTGTCGTTGTAAGCGCGTAGTTCTAGTTGTATTCATTGTATCGAGTCATACTATAGCTTGTTGGAAAGGTATTGGAAAGGAGCCTAGTCCTTGACAGGAAATAGTCCTTGACAGTGTTTTGTTTGGTTAAGTCGTTCGTGAGTTATAGTGTCGCAAATATGGAGCAAAATAAAGAGAAAATCCGACATATTTTACAGTACTACTATGACAAAGGCAAAAATGCATCTCAAGCTGCCAATAAAATTTGTGCAGTTTATGGACCCGATACAGTTTCCATTTCCACCGCACAACGATGGTTTCAACGTTTTCGTTCTGGTGTAGAGGTCGTCGAAGATGCGCCACGCTCCGGAAGGCCGACAAAATCGCTGAATTAGCCGAGAAAGACCGGCATAGTAGCAGCCGTAGCATCGGCCAAGAGCTGGGGATAAGTCATCAAACCGTTATTAACCATTTGAAGAAGCTTGAATTCACAAAGAAGCTCGATGTATGGGTGCCACACACGTTGACTCAAAAAAACATCTTTGACCGTCATGTGAATCGCTGCTGAATCGCAACAAAATCGACCCGTTTCTGAAGCGGATGGTGACTGGCGATGAAAAGTGAGTCACTTACGACAACGTGAAGCGCAAACGGTCGTGGTCGAAGCCCAATGAAACGGCTCAGACGGTGGCCAAGCCCTCATTAACGGCCAGGAAGGTTCTGCTGTGTATGGTGGGATTGTCAAGGAATAATCTATTATGAGCTGTTTCCCTATGGCCAAACGCTCAATTCGGACATGTACTGCCAACAACTGGACCGCTTGAAGGTAGCACTCATGAAGAAGAGGCCATCGTTGATAAACAGAGGCCGCATTGTCTTCCATCAGGACAACGCCAGGCCACACACTTCTTTGGTGACGCGCCAGAAGCTCCGGGAGCTCGGATGGGAGGTTCTTTTGTATCCGCCGTATAGTCCGGACCTTGCACCAAGTGACTACCACCTGTTTTTGTCCATGGCGAACGAGATAGGTAGTCAGAAGTTAGCCACAAAAGAGGCCTGTGAAAATTGGCTATCCGAGTTTTTTGCCAATAAGGAAGCGAGCTTCTATAACAGGGGTATTATGAAGTTGGCATCTCGTTGGGAACAAGTCATCGAACCAAACGGCGCATATTTGACTTAAAACTGATGATTGTAACTAATTTTATGAACAAATGAAAATTCAAAAAAATACCGCAGGACTTTTTTGACAGCCTAACATTTCAGTAAGATATGCAAATCTACCTCACAAAAAAAAACAGTTGAAAGTGAAACGATTCAAACAGTATTTTTCAGCAGTATATAAAAATTTGTGTCGCTGATATGAAATGTTTTTGGTACTTTCGTATTAGCGTCACCGGAGCCGAAATACAATAGATAGCAATTACTTAACCGGGTAAACGTATGCTGTCCGACGCTCGGTCGGACCTAACTAATGAATCGTCTCCTATGTTTCAAACTATCCGGGCAATCTATGAAACACAGGTTTGTTTGCGAAAGGCCGCCGCGTCGGCGGGTACGAAAGTTACATGTTTTTATATTATACCATATTGTGCTCGATAACTTCGAGAAAGTCTGTCATTACCCGCTCTAAATTATTTTCGAGTGGTTATCGGTCCGATGTCGACCGAACGCCATAAAGTGCTACAAAAGTGCCGGAATCTAACCTCACTTTGCCCCCCGCAAGCAGCACTGCCTACAGCTTCAGCTATAAATGTACGGGATAACATGTACTGAGCGAAACGGCATCACTGCAGCTTTTGGTTTTTCTCTTTCTCGCTCAACTGTCATTAAAAATACGAAATCACATCACATAATAACACATGCAAGAGACAGTATTATTTGATTACTTACTATTACAATAAGAATATTTGTTTCCATTTGGTAAGTGCTGTTGAGATGTACAAAAAACTATGGATGGGTTATACCTATGATATAACCGCAAGGTTGACGTAGGACTGCCGTTGGCTTAGTAATCGTTTGTGTTTTTTCAATTAGCAATAATCGCACCTCGGATGTTCCTCATTGGGTACGATATCGCCGCTGCGCAGAGCTATCTTTCGCATGTATTGATTAAACTAGTGAATGAATGAAACAATTTACGAATTTAATTGCAAACAAATTCTAATTTAGGTCAATTCATGCATAATGGTACTGGTTATCGCAGCAAATAGTTATCAACATTTTGCCTAATCATCAAACGGTATGCTCGAAGGTTCAGTGAGCCAGTGACATTAAGGGATATGCAGTCTTGAATAACCGAGCCAAAGCGTTGCATTTGTACCCGCTTTTGTAGACCGTGTTAGCAAAACCATTTCCGAAGTGTAAAAATACATGGGAGTATAAAAGTACTGCCAAGATCTGCAATGCCGATTTTCCCAACTTATTGGTTTCGGAATCTGGGTTGGGAAAACACATTCCGGTTTACAAACAAAGTATAGTAGAGTACAAAAGTACTCGCAGCTTGCATCTCATTTGCAATGCCAATTTACCCACGCTTCATGGTTTTGAAATCCGTGTTAGGGATACATTCCGATTTGAAGAAACGCAAACGAGTCCAACATTACCCGTTGATTGCATCTCATTTGCAATGCCAGTTTCCCCAGGCTCCATGGTTTCGAAGTCTGTGTAGGGAAAAATTCCGATTTGCAAGAATGCAAACGAGTACAAAACTACCCGCTTCTTCTTCTTCTTCAATGGCACTAACGTTCCTAGAGGAACTTCGCCGTCTCAACGTAGTATTACTTGCGTCATTTTTATTAGTACTTAGTTGAGATTTCTATGCCAAATATCACGCCTTGCAATGCATTCTGAGTGGCAAGCTCTATAGAATACGCGTGATCACAGTGCAAGTCGGAGGAAATTTCTTTGACGAAAAATTCCCCCGACCAGAACGGGAATCGAACCCGAACACCCGGCATGTTAGTTATGACGCTAACCACTCGGCCACGGGAGCACTAAAACTACTACCCGCTGCTTGTATCTATTTTGCAAGGCCGATTTCCCCAGGCGCCATGGTTTTGAAGTCTGTGTAAGGGAAACATTCCGATTTGCAAAAGCGCAAACGAGTACAAAAGTACCCGTTGATTGCATCTCATTTGCAATGCCAGTTTCCCCAGGCTCCATGGTTTTGAAGTCTGTGATATGGAAACATTCCGATTTGCAGAAATGCAAACGAGTACAAAAGTACCCGGTGCTTGTATCTATTTTGCAATGCCGATTTCCCCTGGCTCCATAGTTTTGAAGTCCGTGTTAGGGAAACATCCATTCATTCCACCGATGGTATCTCGATCATTGCGCAATCATAACTGAGTGGATTTCCGAGCGACACTCACTTTTATACCGATTGGTGTGGTTACAATAGCCTGTTTTGATAGCAATTTTGAGGCTATTGAAACAAGTTTTTGGATCAAAAAGTAACAAGTATAGAGCGCGTAGACATTTTATCTTTCGAATGAAGTGTTTATCATACCATTTCGTTCAGTTGTTTAGGAGCTATTAACGCTCAAAATCTCGGTCTCCGGCGTAACGCTTTCGTTTTCGAAACTTTGATTTTACACCCCGGTATAGAAATGAAAGACGTAGTCCTCAAACAAACTGGAAAAATAATAATTTTCTTATAGTAATAATTTATTGCCTCTAGCAGCACAAGATACGAAAATCGACCTTGTACTCGTTTAACTATTCTTCCGGCAATGCTCACCGTCAGAATGGAGTAGGTGAATGTTATGCGGATGAAATCACACTAACGAGCTTATCGAGCTTATTTCACTCTAATCGCCAGCATAGACCATCGCAAATGTAACCAAATTGAATATCCGTAAGTATAAATAGATTCAGTTCATATTTATATGATAGAAGACTTTTTTTGACGTAGGACTACGTCTTTCATTTCTATACCGGGGTGTAAAATCAAAGTTTCGAAAACGAAAGCGTTACGCCGGAGACCGAGATTTTGAGCGTTAATAGCTCCTAAACAACTGAACGAAATGGTATGATAAACACTTCATTCGAAAGATAAAATGTCTACGCGTTATATACTTGTTGTTTTTTGATCCAAAAACATGTTTCAATAGTCTTAAAATTGCCTTCAATACAGGCTATTGAAATCACCAATCGGTATATAAGCGAGCGCCGCTCGGAAATCCACTCAGTTCTAATTGAACAGCGATTGGAGCATGTTGTCGCTGTTGTGGTGAAGCTCTTCATTTATCATGAAAGCGCGGATGAACGGTGTCACCAAGAGCCTGTTTGTGCACCTTAGGCCAGAAGGGAATCCATCAGGAGGAGAGTGATGCCACAAACGGTTCCCCGGGAAGACATCGCTACACACACATACACGCGCGGAATTCTTTCCGTTTGGATGCCATTCAGCATCGAGAAAGTTCCGGAAAGATCTAATCATTTCTGGAAAATAATCTGCCAGTTCCTCTGGGAATTTAAAAATACATTCATGTGAAAGAGTTTATTTGAATGTTTTCTATCCATGTAACACTGTGACCAAATACATTTGGTTTTGTGGTTTTTCAATCAATCGCAATTAACAGGATAGCTTCTGAAGATTATTCTTCCCCATCAGTAGGATATTTCCGTATCCAATATTGTATGCGCCCGCAATCGATTCTTGCTCTGTCGCCGAAAGTTCCGAGCTCAGAGAGTTCATTCCTTCCAAATTGCCATCGTAAACCACACCTTCTCTCGATTCAATCACACACAAAAAGCATACTTAAGCGACATTCTGGTGGTGAGACACATTAATTTTTCGTGAGGACATCGACAAGACAACATCGTTGCCTAACGTGCTGGAGGAGGGGAACTGGCAGATTATTTTCCAGCAACGATTAGATATTTCCACATTTTCCTCGATACTGGAAGCCCACCAGTGGTTAATACTAACTCGATAACCACCTGTTAATAGTACTTGATTGAAAAATATTTGGTCACAGTGTTACATGGATAGAAAACATTCAAATAAACTCTTTCACATGAATGTATTTTTAAATTCCCAGAGGAACTGGCAGATTATTTTCCAGCAATGATTAGATCTTTCTCGATGCTGAATGGCATCCAAATGGAAAGAATTCTGCGCGTGTATGTGTCGATCCTTCGCCGTCCACCTCCTCCAGCACGTTAGGCAACGATGTTGTCTTGTCGATGTCCTCACGAAAAATGAATGTGTCTCACCACCAGAATATCACTTAAGTATGCTTTTTGTGTGTGATTGAATCGAGAGAAGGTGTGGTTTACGATGGCAATTTGGAAGGCAAACTAGAGGGGAATGAACTCTCTGAGCTCGGAACTTTCGGCGACTGAGCAATAATCGATTGCGGGCGCATACAATATTGGATACGGAAATATCCTACTGATGGGGAAGAATAATCTTCAGAAGCTATCCTGTTAATTGCGATTGATTGAAAAACCACAAAACCAAATGTATTTGGTCACAGTGTTACATGGATAGAAAACATTCAAATAAACTCTTTCACATGAATGTATTTTTAAATTCCCAGAGGAACTGGCAGATTATTTTCAGTAACCATTAGATATTTCCACATTTTCCTCGATACTGGAAGCCCACCTGTGGTTAATGCTAATTCGATAACCATCTGTTAATAGCACTTGCTTGAAACATATTTGGTCACAGTGTTACATGGATAGAAAACATTAAAATTAACTCTTTCACATGAATGTAATTTTAAATTCCCAGAGGAACTGGCAGATTATTTTCAGTAACGATTAGATATTTCCACATTTTCCTCGATACTGGAAGCCCACCAGTGGTTAATGGTAACTCGATAACCATCTGTTAATAGCACTTGATTGAAACATATTTGGTCACAGTGTTACATGGATAGAAAACATTAAAATAAACTCTTTCACATGAATGTAATTTTAAATTCCCAGAGGAACTGGCAGATTATTTTCAGTAACGATTAGATATTTCCACATTTTCCTCGATACTGGAAGCCCATCAGTGGTTAATACTAACTCGATAACCACCTGTTAATAGTATTTGATTGAAAAATATTTGGTCACAGTGTTACATTAATAGAAAACATTCAAATAAACTCTTTCACATGAATGTATTTTTAAATTCCCAGAGGAACTGGCTGATTATTTCCCAGCAATGATTATATCTTTCCGGAACTTTCTCGATGCTGAATGGCATCCAAACGGAAAGAATTCTGCGCGTGTATGTGTCGATCCTTCGCCGTCCACCTCCTCCAGCACGTTAGGCAACGATGTTGTCTTGTCGATGTCCTCACGAAAAATGAATGTGTCTCACATTTTTTTTTACATTTACATTCATTCATTTTATTTCTTTTTTGATGTACAAATATTTTACAGTGTAAGAGATTCCACATTGGTGATTCATACTTTGATTCAATTTTGCTATAATAATTAGTTTAAGTTTTTATTAGGAGGTTGGTATGCCATTTTGTCAGTTGTTTCTGAGCTGTTGTAGTTTGAATATTTAATATAACTAAGCCTACTTATATACACACTCTAAATCTACTATATACAAATATTTACAATGTTTTAGGGATAAAGGTCCCTGATGTTTTGCCATTCCGACTGTCGAACTCTGTTTGTATGTCGTTGTTCGAACTGCTCGAATCGAAACTGTTCGAATTATCTTCAGAAAACGGTTTTGGATTACCTGGAGCTTATTGAGGTGTGATCTGGCGCATCCCCTCCAGACCGGGGAGCCGTATTCTAGCATCGGCGACACCACTTGCTTGAATATTGCCAGCTTGTTCGTGGTACATGTCTTTGCCCGCCTGGCGATGATCGGATAGAGGTTACGGAGCATGATGATGGCTTTGTTTACTCGATCGGTTACGTGTGAACGGAAGATGAGTTTGCTATCGAGAATTACACCAAGGTAGCGAGCCTCGGACGACCACTCGATCTCGCTTTCCAATATCTCTTCCTCTTCCTCGTCGGCTTCAGTCGTTCCGTGTTGCGATGTGGAAAAACAACCGTTTGAGTTTTTGCCGCATTCACTCGGATCTTCCAGGTGTAAAGATATTTGACGTATTCATTGAGACCGGTTTGGAGTTTAGCTACGAGAGCATTGATGACACGTCCGTTGTAGGTGATAGCCGAATCATCGGCAAACAGCGATAGATTGCCGCCTCCGGGTAGAGGTGGAATGTCCGAAGTGTACAAGTTGTACAGTAGAGAACCCAGAATACTCTCTTGGGGGACACCAGCTGCAATTGGGTATGGCTCAGAAAGTGCCCCAGCAATGTAGACTCTAGATGATCTTCCACGGAGATAATTTTGGACAGTTTTTACCAGATAGACTGGGAAGTTGAATCTCTGGAGCTTAAATACCAGTCCGTCATGCCAGACATTATCGAATGCCTTCTCGATGTCCATCAGGGCCATGACGGTGGTTTTTGAAAGCTCCTGCGATCGCTTGACCATGTTGACTACCCTCTGGAGTTGGTGTACTGTAGAGTGACCTCGACGAAATCCGAACTGTTCGTCGAGCAGAATGTTGCTTTCCTCTGTGTGCCGGAGAAGTCTGGTGTACACTACTCTCTCAAACAGCTTGCTGACCGACGAAAGTAGGCTGATCGGACGGTAGCTTGACGGGCTCGTAGGGTCTTTACCCGGTTTGAGAATGGGCACCACTTTGGACACCTTCCAGACGGATGGAAAATGTCCGAGTTCCAGGCAGCGATTGAAGATGCTCACCAAGAAAGCGTATGATTTGGGTCCGAGGTTCTTCAGTACAATGTTGAAGTGGCCGTCGAACCCAGGGGCCTTCATATTGCGAGAGTTTTTGATGGCTTGGTTGATCTCGTTCGCAGTGATTCGCTGTTCTCTTGTGAGCTCGATTGGCACAGTGTCAAGTTGTTGTATGCATTGCGTGACCGACGCTTCCATCGGACTGGCAATGTGTTGACCCAGATCATGTGCAGTCCTGAACTGCTGCGCTATGGCACTTGCCTTTTCAGTAGATGTTAAGTAGGTTTGATTGTTGTTTTTGAGCGGAGGCACTGGTTTTGGCTTATTTTTTAAAACTTTAGTCAGACGCCAAAAGGGCCTTCAATATTTAGGTAAACTTCGAAGGTTGTTATTAAACTGCTTATTTTTCAGATTTTGCACTCTAGTAGCAATAATTTTGTTCAGTTTTTTGTATAGAACTTTTCTAGTTGAATTCCCCGTCCTCTGGTATTGACGTCTGACACAATTCCTGAGGGACACTATCGTTTGGTTTCTGGATCAAGAGGTTTGAACTTACAAGTTACCGTCGCCGATGGGATGAACTGGTTTTCCGCCTCGCCTATGTAGCCCGAGAGTGCTTGCAGCACCTGGTCGATGTCATTCTCTGTTTCCAAGCGGGTGTTCTCGTCGATACGATCCTCTACGTACCGCTGGAGTTGGGGCCAATTCGCACGATGATAATTTCTCCTACTACGTAGCTGTTTTTGATTGATGTTTTGTTCCATCTTGAAGACTACCGGTAGGTGGTCGGATGACAGGTCAGTGACCGCAATAGGCTTTTTTTGGCAGACTTATCTCACTTCTTAACTAGGCGAACCTAGCCAGAATTTTCACCTGCCCCCGGGCTTCTGAATGCCAAAGGGGGACTAGGCTCTGCGGAATGCACGTATCTGCATGCTCGTGCTGTTTCAGTCCTGACCGAGAAATTGTCGGACAATCGCGCAGGTGCTAAGGATGACCGACTTTTGGATGCCGGCCAATTCCTTCTCCATGTTCAACACCTTTAGCGCTTCCAGAAGTGTCTTCGGGACAATTCCAGTTCCAGAGAGAACGACTGGAACAATTCTTGGGACCTCCCTTAGCCCCCACAGTTCCTTGAGCTCCACGGCCAATGGTCGGTACTTGCAGATTTTGCGACCGTGGGTCTCCTCCAGATTCTGGTTCAGTGGAATAGCGACATCGATGATGGTGACTTTGCGGTCGCTCTTGTCGTAAACCATTATATCTGGGCGGTTGTGGTGGATCGAGAGGTCGGTCAGAACAGTGCGATCCCAGTACAGCTTGAATCGGTCATTTTCCAGGACAGGTGCAGGCAGGTACCGGTAGTTTGGTACGTTGTCTTCCAGTAGAGCACATTGGAGCGCCAGTTGTCGATGAACAATACGGGCCACGTTGTTGTGGCGCTCGGTGTAGGCTGCGTTGGCCAAAACGGGACAGCCTCCCATAATGTGCTCTATGTTTTCACCTGGTTGATGGCACATCCGGCAAATGTCATCAACGTCTTGATGCCAGACGTACCGCCTGCAGTTTCTCGTCGGCATTATCCTGTCCTGGATGGCTATCATGTCGGCTTCTACTACTGAAGAGAGTTCACCACGCGTTAGCCACAGATTAGATGCGGCCTTGTCGACGTGTGGCCGATCCAGTTGATGGGGGTGGGCACCATGCACTGCCTTCTGCTTCCAAGCTGCAATCTTCTCCTCCACTGTCTGCAGATTGCAGTTGAGTTGGTACTCCGCTTGCGCCAAGTGCAGAGCGCTGTATCCTCTGTCGGCGGCGCAGACAGCCCGGTATAGCGCGTTTTGGTTGGCGCGTTCTGCGAAGTACTCGCGCAGTTGTCGTACCTGGGCAACACACAGTGCAGATATGTCGACTATTCCAAGTCCCCCTTCTTTGCGTGGCAGTGAAACTCTCTCCAGTGCCGATTGAGGATGGTGCATTCCGGCCTCTTTGAATGCTTTCCTCATCCTCCTCTCAAGGTCCTCTAGGTCAGTTTTGCTCCATTTGACTACACCAAAACTGAAGGTCAGCAGGGGAACCGCGAATGTGTTGATCGCGCGTACCTTGTTCCCCGCGTTGAGGAAAGTCCTCAGGACACAGTTCACTCGACTCAAGAACTTGCCTCGCAGCTCCGTCTTGATGTCGGAGTGGCGAATCCCGGTGAGCTGTCGGAATCCAAGATATTTATAGGATTCGCCACGAACCATGTCTCTTATGAACTCGCCGGCATAGACCTCGTAACCTCCGGATTCGGTAAGCTGCCCTTTCAGCAGATGGATACAGCGGCACTTGTCGAGGCCGAACTCCATGCAGATGTCCCTGCTTATGTCTTCGACAACCCGGATAGCTACACCTAGACGCTGACGTGAATCAGCGTAGACCTTGAGATCATCCATGTAGAAGGTATGGGTCACTTCTTCGTGGGCGCCGTCGCCATACCTTATTTTATAGCCATGACCGTTTCTATTGAGCGTCCTACTGAGGGGGTTCAGTGCCAGACAAAACCAAAGCGGGCTGAAAGAGTCGCCTTGGAATATCCCCCTCTTTATCTGCAGCGTTCTAGACTGCAACACATTTTCCCCATCACTGAGGTGCAGAGACGTACTCCACTGCCTCATCGCATGCTGCAGGAACCTAACGACGACGGGATCAATTTTGTAGAGCTCCAATACCCGGACGAGAAACGAGTGAGGTATGGAGTCATAAGCCTTCCTGTAATCGATGTAGGCCATACTTAGGTTCCGCTGGTTATATACCGCCTGGCCGACTATGGCTGCGTCGATGATGGCCTGGTCTTTGCAGCCATGCGTATTTTTCCTGCATCCTTGCTGCTCTTCTGCGATGATGTGATGCTGTTCGCAGTGAGCAGAAACTTTGGCGGTAATTATGCTGCTCAGTATTTTGTACAGACTCGATAGGCACGTTATCGGTCTGTACTTTGATGGGTTCAATGTGTTGCTGTCTTTCGGGAGGAGGAAGGTGACGCCACGGGTGGCGAATTCAGGAAGGTTGTGTGGGTCACGTAGCACCTTGTTGAAGCACTCAGCTATCTTTGGATGTGCGACGGTCAGCTTCTTGTGCCAAAAGTTCTGGACACCATCGGGGCCCGGTGCTGCCCAGTTCCGCGAGGCTTCGCGGACATCGTTCTCTCCGACGATGATAGCTGGCATCTCTCCAATTTCACCACAACTCTCCTCCTCCCGTCTTAACCACATTTGCCCTTCGCGATGTTGTACTGGGGTTTCCCAAATACCAGCCCAGAAGTTCGTCACATCGCTAATATCTGGCAAACCTTCGCGGTAGTCGGGCTTCTCGTCGCTAATGTGGTCGTAGAACGCTTTTTCGTTATCTCTGAACATCCGATTTTGTTCCTGGCGCTTTGCAGAGTCAGAGTAACGTTTCAGCCGTTTAGTTAGGACGCTCAATTGCTGTACCAGTGTGTCGAGTTTTTCCGTCAGCTGGTGAGCTCCCAGCTGGCGAAGTTCAGTAGGCCGCACGATCACAGCAACTTGGCGACATAATTTCACCGATCTGCTGCCTCTTTTGTACGCCATCAGTCTTCCAATTGCGGCGCGCTTGTTTAGGATCCGTTGCTCCAATCTCCTTCGCCATGGAGGCTCACGCCTTTCACGGAGATGTTGGAGCAGTCCGCCTCTTGGCCTAATACGGTATCCTAAACTTTTGGCGGTCGCCACAGCAGCACAGTAAACTTTCAGTTGCAGCTCCTCCATGTTCTCAGCATCAACCAAGTGCAGCGGAAGAACGTGCTCGTTCATGAGCTTTACTGCACTTGTCAGCCTGCGGGAATGCTGCAACTTCGGGATCCTGGGGCGCGACAAAGGGTCCGTGTCGCGGAACTGTGAGATCGCCTCATCGTAATGGAAGACCAGATCGCGTAGTAGTTGTTGATCTGGCTGTGGATCTTCCGGCTCAGAGGGTTGTTGTACTGTGGCCTCCACTGGTGCTGATTCGCGTGCCCCACTCGCGAATGAATTGCTCAGCCGTACTGAACTTCGTCTCGACACATCGCTTGCTCTGCTTGTTCTGGAGCTTAGTTCTCTCTGCACCTGCTGCTTGATCTCGTCGACTTGCGTTTGGGAGAGCATATTGTTGCGTACAATCGCTCTACGCCTCGCGTTCATCGCGTTTTGGTCAAGCCTCCCGACGAACTCTGGATACGCTTCCTCGAACATTGCGAGTATTCGAGGGCGACCGCTCATGTCCGTCTCCAAAGCAGTGCAGATGTAATAGGCGCGGATCACGAATTCGTTCATTTCGTGTGTCCACATGATCCGTCGCCTAGTAGTACCCACAAGTGTGGACGACTGTCGTCTGACAGTCGCAACACGCCTCGTAGGCGCAGCGTTTCGTTGGTGATGTCGATGGCTGCTGTTTCCGTGTGGCGGTAGCTCTTCGGGTTGAACCCGGCTGGTGGCCCGCTCTTGCACATCGCCCTCCAGCCGCTGGCCGCTCGCTCTTACGCCCGTTCCAGGACCAGCTCCAGTTCGGGGACCCTCCTCGGGTGATCGCATTCGTAGTATTCGTCTTGACCTTAGCTCCATTGTCTGGGTGTATCTCCTTTGCCCGGGAGACAGCGGGTTGGCAAGGCCTCCATGACCCGGGAGGCCTTCCCCGGGAGAGATATAGCGCTCTGACTCGCTCGCACCCCCTCACTTAGCCACTTTCGACACCCGTTCTCGGAGCCAAGACCAGGTGTGTGTTTCCAGTTCACGCCCGATCTAAAAATGTCGTCATATGATCTTCGTGGAGGCGTGAGATAGGAACATTTGAGACCAACAGGTAGGCTCCTACCCTAGTGTTGATCCCCATTTGAGAATTTTTTTTTTTTTTTTTTTTTTTATAGAGGTGAGGAACGCTCTACCAGCCTTATTTGGGAAGGGTTAACCCAGACGTCGAGTGGGGATCGCACCCACAAAAACCAAGCCCTCTACTCGTTGCCTTATTCCCCCTGGGACCACATCTAGGCGACTACTTCAGGGGGCGGCTGTGCTCATGCACTCTTCGAGTTTTCAACGCTGACTAGCGTTGTCCTTCCCTTTTTCTCAACATTTTTTCTCTCTATTCGCTTTTTATTCCACTGCGCTTATGTCCTCTTCGCAGGCATCCATTTACCCGTCGAGACGTGTACCGATTAGGAATTGCCCTCCAACTTGACGCGCAACCCGTCACAGTCACCCTCGCGGGATTTCTCACCTGTCGAGACGTGCACCGATTAGGAAGCGCCCTCCAACTTGACGCTCGCCCCGTCACAATCACCCTCGCAGGATTTCTCTTCCCAGCGGAGTGCCGATTAGGTAGTGCCCTCCTACATGACGCGCACTCCGTCACAGCTACTCTCGTGGGGTATACACCATTTTGATCACGGCTTCATCCTTCGCGGTGTTTCTCCATCCAGGCCACGATCAGGCGTTGCCAGGCAGGCATTTTTGCTGTTCTCCGCGGCAGTATCCGGTTACCTGTCGAGACGTGCACCGATTAGGAAGCGCCCTCCAACTTGACGCGCGCCCCGTCACAGTCACCCTCGCAGGATTTCTCTCCCAGCGGAGCGCCGATTAGGTAGTGCCCTCCAACATGACGCGCACTCCGTCACAGCTACTCTCGTGGGGTATGCACCATTTTGATCATGGTTTCATCCTTGATGCTCGCTCCTTCGAAACGTTCGCAGTGTTTCTCCATCCAGGCCACGATCAGGCGTTGCCAGGCAGGCATTTTTGCTGTTCTCCGTGGCAGTATCCGGTTACCTGTCGAGACGTGCACCGATTAGGAAGCGCCCTCCAACTTGACGCGCGCCCCGTCACAGTCACCCTCGCAGGATTTCTCTTCCCAGCGGAGCGCCGATTAGGTAGTGCCCTCCAACATGACGCGCACTCCGTCACGGCGGCTCTCGGGGGGGACTATCCGGTACTACAGCCGTCTCGATTATTCATCTCTTATGGTCAGGCGTTATCCGCATGCTGGTCGGTCCTCCACTTCCGCTGTAGCTCGGACATGATATGTACGATTGCACTGTTTACTGCGTTCCAGGTGCCCTCGTCACGACACATTTCCTCCACGATGTTCCCAGCATGAAGGGTAGGCAGCCCCTCACGCACTGTGGTGAATCTGGGACATTCGAATACGATGTGTTCCGGTGTTTCCTCCACATTTCCACACTCCGGACAAAGAGGCGATCTTGCGTGTCCGAACCGGTGCAGATACTGCCTGAAGCAGCCATGACCAGACAAAAACTGCGTTAGATGGAAATTTACCTCTCCGTGTTTCCTGTTCACCCAGCCCATTAGTGTCGGTATGAGCCTGTGCGTCCACCTGCCGTTTTGCGCGGCACTCCACTCTTGCTGCCACCTAGCCATCGACTCCGCCCTCATTAGCTTCCGGATTCCTCTGGTTCCCCTCCTCCTATAGCACTCGCTGTCCTCCGCCAAGATGATGTCTATGGGGACCAACCTGGCTATGACGTAGACCGCTTCTGTTGACACGGTTCTGTACGCACTCGCGACTCGCATCGCCATGAGCCGGTACGTACTATTCAGCCTCTTCGTGTTCCGCTGAGTTTCTAACGCCGCGATCCAGGCTGGACCACCGTAACGTAGTGTCGATGAGGAGACACTAGCCAAGAGTTGCCTCTTGCTGCTGCTTGGGCCAAAGTTGTTGGGCATGATTCGTGTCAGTGCATTGATTGCCTTCGTTGCTTTTTTACAAGCGTAGTCGACGTGACTGTTGAAGTTCAGTCGATCGTCGATCTGCACCCCCAGGTATTTTAGGTCTCGCTTCGAGGTTATCGAGTGCTCTCCATATGTGATTTCTGCACGTTGCACCGCCCTGCGGTTGCTGACAATCAGCATTTCCGTCTTGTGGTGGGCTATCTGCAGTTTCACACTTTGCATCCACCTTCCGATCATGTCTATCGACTCGGTTGCGAGCATTTCGACCCGTTCCAAAGATTCCCCTGTCGCGAGAATAACGATGTCATCCGCGAAGCCAATGATCTCCACACCTCTGGGCAGATTCAGTTTTAGTACACCATCGTACATACTGTTCCAGAGCGATGGGCCCAGGATAGAGCCCTGCGGAACTCCCGCCGTAGTTTTAATCTGCGCCTGGCCCGTGTTTGTCTCGTACACCAGCACACGGTTCTCGAAGTAGCTTCTCAGTATTCTACACAGGTAGTCTGGGACTTTCATCGTGTGGAGCGCAGTCGCGATGGCCTCCCAGCTGGCACTATTGAACGCGTTCTTAACGTCGATCGTTATCACTGCGCAGTATCGATTTCCTCTGAGCTTCTGTTTGGATGCTCTGTTGGCTCTTTCGACCACTATGCGAATGGCATCTACCGTGGATCTCCCTTTCCGAAATCCGAATTGATTATCGGACAGTCCACGAACTCCCTCCGTGCATTCCGTCAGCCTATTAAGGATGATTCTCTCCAAAAGTTTCCCAAGAGTGTCCAACAGGCATATGGGTCTATACGATGCTGGACCACCCGGCGTCTTTCCTGGCTTGGGCAGTAGTACTAGCTGTTGTACCTTCCATCGATCCGGAAAGTAGCATTCGTCTAGACACTTCTGCATGGCTGTCCTGAACATATCAGGGAATGCTAGGACTGCCGCTTTCAAAGCTACGTTGGGGATTCCATCTGGGCCAGGCGCTTTCTTCGTTTTTAGGCGTTTGATAGCTGCAACTAGCTCATCGTTCGTCACATCTCTGCGTTCGATGCTATCCTCATCCTCTCCATATGGCGTGGGTGGCCAGGTCGTTGGGTCGTGCTGCGGAAATAACCCTTCCACGATAATTTTTAATTTTTCGGGACACATTTCGGAAGGTGTCGTTGGGCCCCTGAGCTTCGCCATCACCATTCGGTAAGCATTGCCCCATGGATTGACGTCCACGTCCCGACATAACTCCCTGAAGCAATTAGATTTGTTCCGCTTAATCGCCCGTTTAAGAGTGGATCTAGCCTCTCTGAATTCCACTCTCCGCTCTTCTCTGGTGTCTATGCTTGACCGTTGGAAACGTCTTCTGGCGCTAAGGCAGTTGGCCCGAAGCACGCCAAGTGCCTCGCTCCACCAATAGGCTGGAGGTCGCTTATACCTGGGTTCCATTTTTCTTGGCATTGTTATATCACATGCTGTTGCTAGCGTTTCCGTCAGTTCATCCGCGTTCATGTTCAAGACGTCGCTTTCCACGCGTAGTGCTTCGATGAAAAGGTCCTTGTCAAAGGTTTTTGTCTTCCACCTGCGCGGGCATGTCCTATTTATCCGTACTGCCACGGAGTTTCGTTGGCCAATGGTATAACGGATGGCTTGATGATCACTGTGGGTGTATCCTTCACATACCCTCCACCTCATTTTCGTCATTAACGAAGGACTGCAGAAAGTCAAGTCGATGATGGACTCTCGACCCTCTCGGCGGAAGGTACTAGTGGTGCCCTCGTTGCACAGGGTAACATCCAACTTGGCTAGAGCTTCTACCGCAATAGGCTTGGAATACCCGTTAGCGATGTTGGTAAGACAGATGTCGAGTGTGGAGCCTACACCAGCCGGTGAGTAGTATGTTGGTGTGTCTGGATGGAGAACTATATAGTGTCCCGCTTGTAGATCATCGGAAAGCACCGCACCGTTCTTGTTACCTCGGATGTTACCCCATGTAGTGTGGCGGGCATTGATATCACCGGAGATGATAAATTTTCCGCTTCGACGAGTCAACCGCTGAATGTCGTTTTTGAATCTGGCAGAACTTCCATCTGAGTTCTTGCGCTGGGTTGGGCAGTACACAGCAATGGCGGTGATAGGTCCATCAGCAGTTTCTAGCTCAACGCCGACGGCTTCGATGATCGACAGACGGAAGTCGGGGAGCGTTTTGAATTGGAGCCCTTTTCGGATAGCGATGGCAACGCTACCTTTGGCAGCGCCAACTCGATCGAGGCGGTAGACGGCATGATGTGGCAGACTAAAGCTGATTGTAGGCTTGAGGTGAGTTTCCGTGAGAAACACTACGTCTATTCGGTTTGTTTATAGAAATTCGTTGATTTCCAACTTTTTTGCCGCCAGTGAGCGGGCATTCCAATTAAGCAGTTGGATGGTGAAGGCTAAGGCTGGTGAAAAACTGCATCATCTGCATCATCATCTTCTGCAACTCAGCAACAAGAGACGCCAGCTGGGTGATGGTCCACTGGTGGATGCGAAGAACTGGAATTCTGGTTTCCATCAGCTCGTTTTCGACCGTGGAGAGTGTGCGCTTACCGGCCAGCCAGAAAAGCGCGCGCTTTTGTGGCGTCACCGACGCTGTTCTCCTTCGCGCTTGTTTCAGTGACTAAATAAATTTATTACCATACAATTAGTGTAAATATATGCTCGCAAATACGCACGGTGAAGTGTTAGCCCTTCAGGACCAAAAGTTGTAAACAACATAAATTCCATAGTGTATTTCTCTTGTTTTTACTGCGGTTTATAGTGGTTTTTTGCGTTCTTCGGAGTGTTTTATCTCCCAAACCAGTGTGTTAGAAATATTTTTCGGGCACATATCCGAATAGTGCTTACCAATTTTTGTGCTTACTAAAACCATTCTGCCGGCTATACCCACGGTGTAGCCAGGCAACACTATGGCATCCAGTAGCTCTGGGCCTCTAGGAGGCCGAGCTACAAATTTGTATCAAGGGAAACCGACCCAACGCACCGCTCCAAAGTGGGCCGATCCTCATAACGGGAACTTGCAAATTTTGCTCTTACGTGCTACCGGAGAGAACGTGCTACCAACCAACCCGTTCATTGTTAGGAAAACAATCTCCAATGCCGTTAAAGATTTCGATAGCGCGAGGCCTTCACGAGACGACAAGAAGAGGATGCAATATGTCTTAACATCCAGAGATGAAGACACTATAGGTAAGCTCCTTCTTATAACCCAATTAATTGATAAGACACCTGTCGAGGTAATCTATCACCCAACACTAAATCAACGCAAATGCGTTGTCACCTGCAGAGAAGTGATTGATTTAAAGGAAACCGAAATTCTTACCGAACTTGCCGACCAAAAAGTGATCGAAGTCAAGCGGATCACTAGGAAAGAGAATGACGTAATCATACCTACAGCCACACTAATTTTGACCATTCGTGGCACAGTAGTCCCAGAAACAATTTCCTTCGGATATCTTCGCATCGGGACTAGGAATTTTTACCCGAACCCGATGCAGTGTTTTAAATGTTTCCGTTTTGGACACACATCAAAACGATGCCAGCGTGAAAACCCATTTTGTCGAAACTGCGGTAAAGAACATGAATCGGAAACAGAAATTAAGACGTGCAATGATATCGCATACTGTGTTAACTGCCAAGGGAACCATTCCTCTTCTAGCAGGAAATGCCCTGTATGGCTCAAAGAAAACAACATTACAATAATTAGAATAGATCAAGGCATCTCTTATAAAGAAGCCAAAGATCTTTTCAATATTCAAAACAATGGACCAACTTATTCTAGTGTTCTGCAAAACAGGCTGAACACCCTTCAAACTGAAACACCCACTGCTAGCTGCAGTAAATGCAAATGTCAATGCACCTCCGCCATGACAAATTCCGACGCGAGTCGCGAAAGCACTCCATCTTCAATAGACACCACCATCACGGAAACCGATACCTCGACTACCGAATCAGAATATGATTCCGTTTCTATGGCGATCTCCGAGGCTCCAAGGAAAACCAAAAGGAAGATATCTCCCAAAGATACATCTTCAGAGGAGCTAAAAACCTTGGAAGATGAACTTCGACAAAATAAAGATAAACAAACAAAGAAGACACGAAACAATCAGGAATCAACAGAAACCACACCACAAAAAAACAACACACAAAACCAAAACACACAAAACACCAACACACAAAACAACAACACACACAATAACAATACACAAAACAACAACACACAAAACAACAACAAACAAAACAACAAGAAAACGACAAAAACACTAACTTCTTCCACCCCAAACAAAAATGACAAGAGATCCGGAAAGAACAGCACCCCTTCCAAGGGAAAATAAGATCCACCTAACTCGCCAATACATTCACTCCAACGAACAAACTAGCTATTCAGTGGAACATTCGAAGTCTCCAAAGAAATTTTCCGGAATTACAAACATTAATCAATTAATATAATCCCACAATCATAGCTCTTCAAGAGACTATGACGCAGAGAAATTTTCACAAAGATTCCATCAAAGGTTACGCCACTTATTTCAAAGAAGGACCCAACCTTTCATTCAACGGGTTGCAAATGCTCACTCGTATGCCTGGGGATGCTCATACCTCAATTGAAGAGGCTCCATTTTAGAGGATTTTCTCTCCGATAATACTCTCACTCTTCTGAACAACGGCCAACACACCAGAATCAATTCTGCTTCTGGCTTTTCTTCGGCCATAGATCTCACCATCGTATCCCCTCAACTTTGTTCAAAGCTTTCATGGAACACCCACGATGATTGCTGCAACAGCGATCATCTCCCAATATGTATTTCCCTTGGCCAACCTTCTCCAGAAGTTTCAACAAGGCCGAGATGGAAATTTGAATATGCAAACTGGGCTGGCTATCAATGTGACATTGAAAGCTGCCTCTCAGCCAGACAAGATTGGACACCCGAGGACTTTTCCCAAGCCGTCCTTGAGGTTGCAATACGGCACATTCCTAGAACCAGCGGAAATCCTGGTAGAAAATGCGTCCCATGGTGGACACCTGAAGTAAATACAGCCATCAAAGACAGAAGAAAAGCCTTACGCAAGCTAAGAAAGGCCCATCCGGAATACCCATCTAAGCACACTCTGCTAGAGGAATTCCAAAGGGCTCGCAACAATGCTAGAGCTATTATTAAAACAGCCAAGCATAATAGCTGGATTAAATTCGTTAACGATATTAATCCTAACACGTCGTCAAAGGAATTATGGAGAAAAATTGGCGGGCTTCATGGGAAAAAAAGGAACAACGAATACAACCTTCTAATTAACGGTCAGTATACAAATGATCGTAAAACGATAGCAGAGGCCTTCGGAGATTTCTTTGCCTCCACCTCAGCTAACCAAAGCTTCGATACTACCTTCCAAACTCGCAAGGCAGAATGCGAAAAATTCCCCATTGATTTTGACACCGATGCAGATTTTGACTTCAATAGAAATCTTTCATTCAAATAATTAGAATGGGCCTTAAACAAAGCAACACGCGGCTCCACTGGACCAGATGACATCAGCTACCCAATGCTGAAAAACCTACCCTATCTTGGGAAAAAAGTTCTTTTGAAACTTTACAACAATGTATGGAACAGTGGAATTTTCCCAAATTGCTGGAAAGAGGGCCTAATGGTCTCTCTGCCTAAACCAGACAAGAATAATCACCTGCTGGACAACTTCCGTCCCATCACTCTTCTGAGTTGCGTCGGTAAAATCATGGAAAAATTATCAACCGGCGCTTAACGACCTATTTAGAGTCAAACAAGCTGCTCGACCCTAGACAATTTGCCTTCCGCGCGGGTAAAAGTACAGAAGACTGCCTCGTAGCTCTCGAAAAAGTCCTAGACGACGCTGCTGAAAGTAATCTGCACGCAGATGTTGTATCACTCGATCTTAGCAAGGCCTTCGATCGAGCATGGAGGTACCCAGTTCTGAAAAATCTTTTCAACTGGGGGGTTCGTGGTAGATTAGGCTTCTTCATCAAAGAGTTTCTGGAACACAGAACCTTTAAAACAATCATCAACAATCACAAGTCTTCATTGAAAATTCTTGAAAACGGGTTTCCCCAAGGTTCAGTCCTTTCTCCAACACTCTTCAATGTTGCCATGCAACCTATTTTTGAATTAATTCCCGACAGTATAAACATTTTTGTTTATGCCGATGATATCACTCTTGTTTCTGTCAGTGCCTTTGGGTTAGCACAGAGAAAGAGACTTCAAAGTACAATTGATTCCATACAAAACTGGGCCCAACACATAGGATTCCAATTTTCGCCAGAAAAATCCCGATTCATTCACATTGGCAAAACACTCAAAAAGAAATCCGTCCTAAAGCTTAATAAATCCGAAATCCCTCAGAAGAGAACACTCAGAATACTGGGTGTTACCTTCGATACCAGGCTTAACTTTTTACATCATGCTCAATTGGTCAAAAAAGCCGCCAGCAGGAAAATGAATATCCCAAGTCCATTATAGGAAGTTTATCCTCTGGACACAGAGAAACACTGCTTAATATCATCAATATCTGGTTGGTCCCCCAAATCCTTTACGGAGTAGGCATCTTCAGCCGTGGTGGGGACAGAGTACTTAACGACATTGAACCCATCTACACCAAAGCAATAAAGTTAGCAACAGGAGCCTTCATCACGAGTCCCACTTCTGCCGTCATGGCGGAAAGTGGCCATCTACCTTTCAAATACCTTGTGACAAGAATTATCACAGGTAAAGCCATCCGACAACTTTCACTTCCTGACAATGACCCCCATGTACCATTAGTAATTCGAGCTAAAAACTGGTTCAAAGACCTCACAAATCAGGACCTTCCCGATATATGCGCACTTTCAACTGCCACGGGAAGAAAATGGAACGTCAAACCGCCGAACGTAAATCTTGATCTTCTCAAGTCTGTCCGTGCGGGAGACCCTCCACCAAAAGTGAAAGCCTGCTTCAATCAACTCACGGCAACACACTTCAAATTCGAACACCAGGTCTACACAGACGGTTCTGTTAACTCCGATGGAGTTGGGTGTGGAATTTTCAAGAACAGATACACCGGTAGCTTCTCTCTTCCACCGCAATGCTCCATCTTCAGTGCGGAAGCTTTTGCTCTATTAATAGCTACACAAGAGTGTACCAATGTTCACCTTCCTACGGTAATTTTCTCCGATTCAGCTAGCTGTCTTCAAGACCTGCTCAGTGGAAACAGTAGACACCCATGGATAATACAGACAGAAGAGGCTGCTTCAGAAAAAAACGTCTCCTAATGTTGGGTTCCTGGTCATTCCGGAATCCTCGGAAACACAGCCGCAGACAAACTGGCCGGTAAGGGTAGCAAAATAGAACCACCAATTATACCCTGTCCTCGAACTGATATAGCTCGCTGGGTCAAACAGCAAATTCGTGAAAGCTGGAACATAGGCTGGTTAAATAGCCCTCCCACCCATCTCCATCAAATCAAAAATACCACGCTTCCTTGATTTGATCAAAACAACAGCAAAGAAAGACGGGTGCTAACCCGTCTTCGAATTGGACACACTTTTTTCACACACTCACACCTAATGGAGAAAACCGAAAGACCACTTTGCGCATGTAACTCAACCCAAGTTTCAGTTAGGCATCTTCTACTAGAATGCCAACACACCAAAGATGCTCGTGCCCGACACAATATAGGTCAGAGTCTCCGAGACATTCTCAGTAGAGACGAGACACAGGGAACCAATCTAATTGCGTTTCTGAAAGAAACCGGCTTCTTTGGTAAAATCTAAAATACATTCTTATTTCAGTTAGTCACTTCACCGCCGCGTATGCATATACATGTAGATATAAATAAATAAAATGTATATATATGTATACATGTACATGCGCATGCATGCACAGGTATATGTACAAAATTACAAATCTAACAAATAAATTGGCGTATGTATGTGTATGCATCTATAAACATAAAACATACAAAAATATTAAAACAAATAAAAATATATAAACATAAACATCTTCCATATATAACTCACAAATTAACTTTTTCCAGCATATGCAGCAGTACTATATAATCAAACAGCATACCTTTTAAACATATTATTATTTTATTCTAACCACACTAATTCATTCTTATCCAGCATTTTACTAACACCATTAAATTTAACTACATTTATAAATCATCCAACATCACATCATTCCTTCCCACTCTATCCCACCCCTTTTCCTTACCTTTCCTTTCCTTTTCCTACCCACCTCCCCCTCCCCCTACATTTCCTTTTGATCTAGAGCTAGGTTCTACGATGCTTTGTCGCTGCTTTGGTACTCAATAATAACAATACAATTACGTTACAGCTCATATTAAACATCTTACATGGCAAAGGATTCTTTCCTACCTTCGCCCGGTTTTACATCTGAACAGACAGGTCCGCTGAATATGGTTTTATCTTCTTTTTCACCAGCCTCCTCAAGACTGGTGCTCAATGGCTCTTCTCAGAGCTAGAGGCGAATGAACTGAAAAGTTTAAACCCTCTTACAGCCAAAAAGAAGAAGAAGAAGAAATATCCTACTGATGGGGAAGAATAATCTTCAGAAGCTATCCTGTTAATTGCGATTGATTGAAAAACCACAAAACCAAATGTATTTGGTCACAGTGTTACATGGATAGAAAACATTCAAATAAACTCTTTCACATGAATGTATTTTTAAATTCCCAGAGGAACTGGCAGATTATTTTCAGTAACGATTAGATATTTCCACATTTTCCTCGATACTGGAAGCCCACCAGTGGTTAATGCTAACTCGATAACCATCTGTTAATAGCACTTGATTGAAACATATTTGGTCACAGTGTTACATGGATAGAAAACATTAAAATAAACTCTTTCACATGAATGTAATTTTAAATTCCCAGAGGAACTGGCTGATTATTTTCAGTAACGATTAGATATTTCCACATTTTCCTCGATACTGGAGGCCCACCAGTGGTTAATACTAACTCGATAACCACCTGTTAATAGTACTTGATTGAAAAATATTTGGTCACAGTGTTACATGAATAGAAAACGTTCAAATAAATTCTTTCACATGAATGTATTTTTAAATTCCCAGAGGAACTGGCTGATTATTTCCCAGCAATGATTAGATCTTTCCGGAACTTTCTCGATGCTGAATGGCATCCAAACGGAAAGAATTCTGCGCGTGTATGTGTCGATCCTTCGCCGTCCACTTCCTCCAGCACGTTAGGCAACGATGTTGTCTTGTCGATGTCCTCACGAAAAATGAATGTGTCTCTTCTTCTTCTTCTTTGTTTTTAAGAGACTTTAAACTTTGCAGTTCATTCGCCTCTAGCCCAGTGAAGAGCCACAATAAAACCAGCCCAGAGGGGGCTGGCGAAAGGGAAACCAAAAACAAAAAATCACCCATCAGATCTGTCCGCTCGACTCTCGATTCAAGAAGAAGGTAGGAAGGAATCCTATGCTTCATAAGATATTTAATATAAGCTGTAAAGGGAAGTAAATATTTACTGATCCGAGGTAACGAAGCACAATTGCCCTAGATTTCAAGTGAAAGGCGTGTTCCGAAAACAAAAAACACAAAAAGGCCCTTTTCAGGAGGATAGGAAGGAAAGGAGTGGAAAGGATCTGGGTGTGATTAAAAGGAATAGATGAGGGAGGAGTGACATGGGTAGGAAAAGGGGAAGAAGTGGGAAGGTATGGCTTCTGAAATTGTAAATTAGTTAGTTGGCATTTGTCAGTAATTTATTCATTTTTTTATATGTATATATATTTAATTTAATTTAATTTAATTTTATATGTACATGTATACACATATACATATTTATATGTATTTAAAAAGTATTGAGTGTCAGGAATCGCCATCCATCCCACTGAGTGAAATGGAGGACAACTCCCGGCCTTTAGAGTAAAATATAATATTAGACTAGGAACCGCCACTCACCCTACCATCTCCAAAAATAAGGTGAAAGTCAGTTTCCGGTCTTACGATTATGATGTGAAAGTTATTTAAAGAAATAATGCGATTAAATATAATATAAATGATTGAAAGCCTAGAGACCGCCCTCCGTCCTACCTCTCCCTCAATAAGGCGGTGGCTCCAGGTCTTTCGATTTGATGGAAAGTATGGTGAGAAATAGATAACATATATCTAGCATGAGAGATTTGGAGCATCATCCGCTCTACCCTCTTCAATAATAAAGCGGATGATAACTCCTGGCCTCCCAATTTAACTAAGATAATCGTAGAATTATTGTAAGAATGCTGAAAAGTAAAGGTTATAATAATGTAATGATTACAGCGTAGGTTTAATGAAAGAAATTATTTATTTGTTCTATTATTACCCTTTGGGGGGCTAGAATTTTTCCTGTTGTGAGTGTTGTTAGTGTTGATGTTATTTTTGGTTGGAGTAGATTGGCTTGAACTGTCAGCCTGTGATTGTTGATTATTAGTGTGTGAGTGTCTATTGCTGGCGTGTGTGTTTTGGTTGTTGTGAGTGTTGGTTCTTTCAGTTGTATGTTCGTTTCGTGTACGTTTCCTTTGACTTTCTTTAGTTTGTTTATTTTCCTCATCAGAAGACTTATGTTCTTCTGAAGATGTTCCCTTGTTCGAAATTTTACTTTTATTCTTTTTCTTTATTTCTATATATTCCATTGAATTGTCCGAATCCTCATTAGTTTCCCTATTCTGTTCTTCTTCGGTTTCCATATTTTTCTGTTCCTCTTCTTTATCTTCTGATACTTCCGAATCTTCTTCCGATTCTTCATTTGAGTTAACCGATTCATCTTCGGAATGGACGGATGGGCTCTCATCCTGAGGGTAATTATTTGAAGTGCATTGGCATTTGCACTGTGTGCAGCCGCCAACAGCATATTTAGCAATGTCCAGTCTGTCTTTAAGGACACTGGAGTAGGTAGTTTCATTATTCTGGAAATTGAAGATTTCTCGGGCTTCCTTGTAGGAAATTCCCTGGTCAATACGTATTTTGGTAATTTTATTTTCAATTATCCATACTGGGCACATCCTACTAGAAGAGGAATGATTACCCTTGCAGTTGACACAATATGCAGAAGATTTGCAAATTTTATTTCCTGACTTTTTTATTTGGTGCTCTTGGCCGCAATTAATGCATAGTGGATTGTCACGCTTACACCGTTTAGTGGTGTGTCCAAAGCGGAAGCATTGAAAGCATTGCATAGGATTTGGATAAAAATGCCTTGTCCCAGCACGAATGAAACCGAAGTAGATGAATTCGGGGATTACTGTTCCGCGAATTGTCAAAATAAGCGTCGGAGTTGGTATAATTGCATCATTATCTTTTCTGGTAATTCGCTTGACGTAGATCACTTTCTGATCTGCAAGCTCCTTTGCCAGTTCAGACTCGGTTAAATCTAAAACATCACGGCAAGTGACAACGCATTTGCGTTGGTTGAGTACCGGATGGCTAATTATCTCAATTGGAGTGTTGTCAATCAATTTAGTAATTTCAAGAAGCTTACCTAAATGTTCCTGGTTTCGTACTGGAAGGATGTATTGGATCCTGTTCTTGTCGTCTCTTTGAGGTCTGGCCTCATTTAAAGATGATTTGATCACATTGTTGATCGTTTTGCTGACAGTAAACGGGTTGGTGGGGAGGACATTGTCCCCTTTAGCTCGAAGAAGTAAAATTTCCAGAGGAACACACTCCGGATCAATCCACCTTGGGAGGGGCGGCCTGGTAGACTTCCCCTGATACAGATTGGTAGCTCGGCCTCCTGGAGGCCCGGAGCTACTGGAAGGCATTTTGTCGCCTGGCTATACCCTGGGTATAGCCGGCAAAATGGTCAAACTGTTCACTAGAACACTTGTGAGAAAGGCTAATACTTCTGGATGTGACCAGGAAAAAGCCCTCACTGGGAGAAAACACACGAAATAAGCACAAGAGCACAAACAGTAAGTGTCCTTACTTTCACTTTTCTACTTATGATCTTCAGCCTATCAGACTATTTTCCTAGAAATAGTTCACATTAATTTTCTTTTTATTTTCCTATTTCACTTTTCTTCCTAACTTCTTATCGCACTCACTTTTCATGTCCCAAAACACAAACGCTAGCAACGTGAAAAACCCCTAATCACTGCCGCGAGAACGTTCTGGAACCTGCAAAAAGTAGCGTGGGGAACGCTGAAAAGCGCGCCCCTTTTTCGCCGTTAAATAGATGCAACGGATGATGGAAGAGATGTGGGAGAACGAGAAATTAACCGCCGTTGCGGCAAAATGTAATCCTTATGATGATTTTGTCCTTCTGCTGCTCTGCAAAGCTGTTACAAAATCTTGTTAGCACATATAATAAGCCTTAAGAAAGGCTGGAAGCAGAAAACTCCAATTTTTCTATACTCTTTTCCAAGAGGCGCCAAAAACACGACCGAATCGGTTGAATGTCAGTAGCAACTTGAATGAATGTGTCTCACCACCAGAATATCGCTTAAGTATGCTTTTGACGTAGGACTACGTCTAACCGGAAGATATAGGGGGTGAAATGGAAATCTAGGCACTGAACAAGTAGGAAAAAATGCAAGATTTGGAACGCTTATAACTCGAGCATTTCTCAATAGATCGCAAAGGTTTTTGCATCAATTGATAGGAAATATATCTACGCATCTATCATAACGAATAACATTTCATTTTTCTTGAGATAAATAATTGAATAATTGTGAAATATCAAGCATTGTCCAAATACACTATGTGCCCATTTTTGATTGGTCCATTTTGTGCTCCTCAAATCGTTCCGACCAAAACGGGCAACCAGAGCAGCAGCGAAATAGAATGAAGCACGATTGGAAAGGAAAAAGAAAAAAATGAACGAAACATCGCAGTCTCACACATGCGTAATTCTCGAGCCAGCCAGTCAGCTTAAAAATCCCCGCTCCGCTGCCGTAACGATCATTCTCATCCGAACCGTACACCACATCGTTTCGCATCACCTCACATCAACAAACCAACACAAGCAGCCATGGTTGGATATGGCAAAGGAGGAAAAGTGAAGGGAAAGGCAAAATCCCGCTCGAACCTTGATCTGGAGTTCCCGCTCGTGTTGATCTGGAGTTCCCCGCAAGGGTAGCTGATCGAGCGCGTTAGTACCTGTGTACCAGTCCACCTAGCCGGCGTTATATAGTTTCGGCCGCCGGAGTGATCGAGTTAGCTGGCAAAGCTGCTCGCGACGATAAGAAAACCTGCATTCGGAACAGAACACATTCGGTTCGGCGGACATCAAGACAACAGGCAGTTGCAGCGAATGGCGAGTGGCAAACGCAATCGCAAAACGGCAGCAGGTAGCAGAAGAAAAAAGTTTGATCTTTATACAAACTGCTTTGGCGGCAAATCCAGAACAACGCGGCATCGAGGGCGTTCGAAATGGTTTTTTTCAAAACCACGAGTACTAAGTTTTCTAAATTGGAACCATTCCATAAAACAAGGCGCTTTTCAGGGCCATTAAACCTTCCAAAAAAGAGTTTAGGAAATAAAGTTCAATGCTTTCTGAAACATTATCCAAAATAATAATAAAACACAAATTGATGTTTTCATAATTTGTTTGCCAGGATTTGATGAGTATGTGAATTTGGCAGTTGTTCTGAGCTTATTGATAGTTGGGGACTTTCCTGATTATTCAATTTTCACCAATTCTTAAATTGTTTCCAGATTTAAAGTACAGTAATCTACAATTAGTTCGACATTTAGCTAATTGGACGGACATGTAATGTGACTTATTTAGTTGGACATTTTTGTAAACATAGAGATCCAAATTATGACCCCACATTGAAAGTCGACACTGTACCACTGTCATCGCAAATGTTCAATTACAGGTTAAAATTACCTCCAATCCGGCACTGAGTGGTGGTAATGCGACGTGCCATTGAATGTAATTTACTGTAAAATATGTCACAAGCTGGATGGGAAGAAATTTTCCAACTGTGAAAGCTGTGGCGAGTGACAACAAATCGCTAAACAGGAAGGTTTAGCCGAACAAGATGGGAATATCGAGTGATAACAAAAACACAACACCAAAGTTTCTTTTCAGAACCATCAACATATTCATAAAGAGTAAACAGTAAACAAATCCATTTTTCAGGTAGATAGGTAGGTATTCACGTAGGTGAAGAAAATAAAACAATATATTTAAAATATATATTTAACAAAAGCTGTCCCCTTTGTATAGTCCTACGTCACTCCGGTTATGTCCCCGACATTACCCACCCGTCTTTTTGTGTGTGATTGAATCGAGAGAAGGTGTGGTTTACGATGGCAATTTGGAAGGCAAACTAGAGGGGAATGAACTCTCTGAGCTCGGAACTTTCGGCGACTGAGCAATAATCGATTGCGGGCGCATACAATATTGGATACGGAAATATCCTACTGATGGGGAAGAATAATCTTCAGAAGCTATCCTGTTAATTGCGATTGATTGAAAAACCACAAAACCAAATGTATTTGGTCACAGTGTTACATGGATAGAAAACATTCAAATAAACTCTTTCACATGAATGTATTTTTAAATTCCCAGAGGAACTGGCAGATTATTTTCAGTAACGATTAGATATTTCCACATTTTCCTCGATACTGGAAGCCCACCAGTGGTTAATGCTAACTCGATAACCATCTGTTAATAGCACTTGATTGAAACATATTTGGTCACAGTGTTACATGGATAGAAAACATTAAAATAAACTCTTTCACATGGATGTAATTTTAAATTCCCAGAGGAACTGGCTGATTATTTTCAGTAACGATTAGATATTTCCACATTTTCCTCGATACTGGAAGCCCACCTGTGGTTAATGCTAATTCGATAACCATCTGTTAATAGCACTTGCTTGAAACATATTTGGCCACAGTGTTACATGGATAGAAAACATTCAAATAAACTTTTTCACATGAATGTATTTTTAAATTCCCAGATGAACTGGCAGATTATTTTCAGTAACGATTAGATATTTCCACATTTTCCTCGATACTGGAAGCCCACCAGTGGTTAATACTAACTCGATAACCACCTGTTAATAGTACTTGATTGAAAAATATTTGGTCACAGTGTTACATGAATAGAAAACATTCAAATAAACTTTTTCACATGAATGTATTTTTAAATTCCCAGAGGAACTGGCTGATTATTTCCCAGCAATGATTAGATCTTTCCGGAACTTTCTCGATGCTGAATGGCATCCAAACGGAAAGAATTCTGCGCGTGTATGTGTCGATCCTTCGCCGTACACCTCCTCCAGCACGTTAGGCAACGATGTTGTCTTGTCGATGTCCTCAGGAAAAATGAATGTGTCTCACCACCAGAATATCGCTTGAGTATGCTTTTTGTGTGTGATTGAATCGAGAGAAGGTTTACGATGGCAATTTGGAAGGCAAACTAGAGGGGAATGAACTCTCTGAGCTCGGAACTTTCGGCGACAGAGCAAGAATCGATTGCGGGCGCATACAATATTGGATACGGAAATATCCTACTGATGGGGAAGAATAATCTTCAGAAGCTATCCTGTTAATTGCGATTGATTGAAAAATCACAAAACCAAATGTATTTAGTCACAGTGTTACATGGATAGAAAACATTCAAATAAACTCTTTCACATGAATGTATTTTTAAATTCCCAGAGGAACTGGCAGATTATTTTCAGTAACGATTAGATATTTCCACATTTTCCTCGATACTGGAAACCCACCAGTGGTTAATACTAATTCGATAACCACCTGTTAATAGTACTTGATTGAAAAATATTTGATCACAGTGTTACATGAATAGAAAACATTCAAATAAACTCTTTCACATGAATGTACTTTTAAATTCCCAGAGGAACTGGCAGATTATTTTCCAGAAATGATTAGATCTTTCCGGAACTTTTTCGATGCTGAATGGCATCCAAACGGAAAGAATTCCGCGCGTGTATGTGTGTGTAGCGATGTCTTCCCGGGGAACCGTTTGTGGCATCACTCTCCTCCTGATGGATTCCCTTCTGGCCTAAGGTGCACAAACAGGCTCTTGGTGACACCGTTCATCCGCGCTTTCATGATAAATGAAGAGCTTCACCACAACAGCGACAACATGCTCCAATCGCTGTTCAATTAGAACTGAGTGGATTTCCGAGCGGCGCTCGCTTATATACCGATTGGTGATTTCAATAGCCTGTTCTGAAGGCAATTTTAAGACTATTGAAACAAGTTTTTGGATCAAAAACCAACAAGTATATAACGCGTAGACATTTTATCTTTCGAATGAAGTGTTTATCATACCATTTCGTTCAGTTGTTTAGGAGCTATTAACGCTCAAAATCTCGGTCTCCGGCGTAACGCTTTCGTTTTCGAAACATTGATTTTACACCCCGGTATAGAAATGAAAGACGTAGTCCTACGTCAAAAGTTTATTTGAATGTTTTCTATCCATGTAACACTGTGACCAAATATGTTTCAAGCAAGTGCTATTAACAGATGGTTATCGAATTAGCATTAACCACTGGTGGGCCTCCAGTATCGAGGAAAATGTGGAAATATCTAATCGTTACTGAAAATAATCAGCCAGTTCCTCTGGGAATTCAAAACTACATTCATGTGAAAGAGTTTATTTTAATGTTTTCTATCCATGTAACACTGTGACCAAATATGTTTCAATCAAGTGCTATTAACAGATGGTTATCGAGTTAGCATTAACCACTGGTGGGCTTCCAGTATCGAGGAAAATGTGGAAATATCTAATCGTTACTGAAAATAATCTGCCAGTTCCTCTGGGAATTTAAAAATACATTCATGCGAAAGAGTTTATTTTAATGTTTTCTATCCATGTAACACTGTGACCAAATACATTTGGTTTTGTGGTTTTTCAATCAATCGCAATTAACAGGATAGCTTCTGAAGATTATTCTTCCCCATCAGTAGGATATTTCTTCTTCTTCTTCTTTTTGGCTTTAAGAGGGTTTAAACTTTTCAGTTCATTCGCCTCTAGCTCTGAGAAGAGCCATTGAGCACCAGTCTTGAGGAGGCTGGTGAAAAAGAAGATAAAACCATATTCAGCGGACCTGTCTGTTCAGATGTAAAACCGGGCGAAGGTAGGAAAGAATCCTATGCCATGTAAGATGTTTAATATGAGCTGTAACGTAATTGTATTGTTATTATTGAGTACCAAAGCAGCGACAAAGCATCGTAGAACCTAGCTCTAGATTAAAAGGAAATGTAGGGGGAGGGGGAGGTGGGTAGGAAAAGGAAAGGAAAGGTAAGGAAAAGGGGTGGGATAGAGTGGGAAGGAATGATGTGATGTTGGATGATTTATAAATGTTGTTAAATTTAGTGGTGTTAGTAAAATGCTGGATAAGAATGAATTAGTGTGGTTAGAATAAAATAATAATATGTTTAAAAGGTATGCTGTTTGATTATATAGTACTGCTGCATATGCTGGAAAAAGTTTATTTGTGAGTTATATATGGAAGATGTTTATGTTTATATATTTTTATTTGTTTTAATATTTTTGTATGTTTTATGTTTATAGATGCATACACATACATACGCCAATTTATTTGTTAGATTTGTAATTTTGTACATATACCTGTGCATGCATGCGCATGTACATGTATACATATATATACATTTTATTTATTTATATCTACATGTATATGCATACGCGGCGGTGAAGTGACTAACTGAAATAAGAATGTATTTTAGATTTTACCAAAGAAGCCGGTTTCTTTCAGAAACGCAATTAGATTGGTTTCCTGTGTCTCGTCTCTACTGAGAATGTCTCGGAGACTCTGACCTATATTGTGTCGGGCACGAGCATCTTTGGTGTGTTGGCATTCTAGTAGAAGATGCCTAACTGAAACTTGGGTTGAGTTACATGCGCAAAGTGGTCTTTCGGTTTTCTCCATTAGGTGTGAGTGTGTGAAAAAAGTGTGTCCAATTCGAAGACGGGTTAGCACCCGTCTTTCTTTGCTGTTGTTTTGATCAAATCAAGGAAGCGTGGTATTTTTGATTTGATGGAGATGGGTGGGAGGGCTATTTAACCAGCCTATGTTCCAGCTTTCGCGAATTTGCTGTTTGACCCAGCGAGCTATATCAGTTCGAGGACAGGGTATAATTGGTGGTTCTATTTTGCTACCCTTACCGGCCAGTTTGTCTGCGGCTGTGTTTCCGAGGATCCCGGAATGACCAGGAACCCAACAGTAGGAGACGTTTTTTTCTGAAGCAGCCTCTTCTGTCTGTATTATCCATGGGTGTCTACTGTTTCCACTGAGCAGGTCTTGAAGAGAGCTAGCTGAATCGGAGAAAATTACCGTAGGAAGGTGAACATTGGTACACTCTTGTGTAGCTATTAATAGAGCAAAAGCTTCCGCACTGAAGATGGAGCATTGCGGTGGAGAGAGAAGCTACCGGTGTATCTGTTCTTGAAAATTCCACACCCAACTCCATCGGAGTTAACAGAACCGTCTGTGTAGACCTGGTGTTCGAATTTGAAGTGTGTTGCCGTGAGTTGATTGAAGCAGGCTTTCACTTTTGGTGGAGGGTCTCCCGCACGGACAGACTTGAGAAGATCAAGATTTACGTTCGGCGGTTTGACGTTCCATTTTCTACCCGTGGCAGTTGAAAGTGCGCATATATCGGGAAGGTCCTGATTTGTGAGGTCTTTGAACCAGTTTTTAGCTCGAATTACTAATGGTACATGGGGGTCATTGTCAGGAAGTGAAAGTTGTCGGATGGCTTTACCTGTGATAATTCTTGTCACAAGGTATTTGAAAGGTAGATGGCCACTTTCCGCCATGACGGCAGAAGTGGGACTCGTGATGAAGGCTCCTGTTGCTAGCTTTATTGCTTTGGTGTAGATGGGTTCAATGGCGTTAAGTACTCTGTCCCCACCACGGCTGAAGATGCCTACTCCGTAAAGGATTTTGGGGACCAACCAGATATTGATGATATTAAGCAGTGTTTCTCTGTGTCCAGAGGATAAACTTCCTGTAATGGACTTGGGATATTCATTTTCCTGCTGGCGGCTTTTTTGACCAATTGAGCATGATGTAAAAAGTTAAGCCTGGTATCGAAGGTAACACCCAGTACTCTGAGTGTTCTCTTCTGAGGGATTTCGGATTTATTAAGCTTTAGGACGGATTTCTTTTTGAGTGTTTTGCCAATGTGAATGAATCGGGATTTTTCTGGCGAAAATTGGAATCCTATGTGTTGGGCCCAGTTTTGTATGGAATCAATTGTACTTTGAAGTCTCTTTCTCTGTGCTAACCCAAAGGCACTGACAGAAACAAGAGTGATATCATCGGCATAAACAAAAATGTTTATACTGTCGAGAATTAATTCAAAAATAGGTTGCATGGCAACATTGAAGAGTGTTGGAGAAAGGACTGAACCTTGGGGAAACCCGTTTTCAAGAATTTTCAATGAAGACTTGTGATTGTTGATGATTGTTTTAAAGGTTCTGTTTTCCAGAAACTCTTTGATGAAGAAGCCTAATCTACCACGAACCCCCCAGTTGAAAAGATTTTTCAGAACTGGGTACCTCCATGCTCGATCGAAGGCCTTGCTAAGATCGAGTGATACAACATCTGCGTGCAGATTACTTTCAGCAGCGTCGTCTAGGACTTTTTCGAGAGCTATGAGGCAGTCTTCTGTACTTTTACCCGCGCGGAAGGCAAATTGTCTAGGGTCGAGCAGCTTGTTTGACTCTAAATAGGTCGTTAAGCGCCGGTTGATAATTTTTTCCATGATTTTACCGACGCAACTCAGAAGAGTGATGGGACGGAAGTTGTCCAGCAGGTGATTATTCTTGTCTGGTTTAGGCAGAGAGACCATTAGGCCCTCTTTCCAGCAATTTGGGAAAATTCCACTGTTCCATACATTGTTGTAAAGTTTCAAAAGAACTTTTTTCCCAAGATAGGGTAGGTTTATCAGCATTGGGTAGCTGATGTCATCTGGTCCAGTGGAGCCGCGTGTTGCTTTGTTTAAGGCCCATTCTAATTATTTGAATGAAAGATTTCTATTGAAGTCAAAATCTGCATCGGTGTCAAAATCAATGGGGAATTTTTCGCATTCTGCCTTGCGAGTTTGGAAGGTAGTACGAAGCTTTGGTTAGCTGAGGTGGAGGCAAAGAAATCTCCGAAGGCCTCTGCTATCGTTTTGCGATCATTTGTATACTGACCGTTAATTAGAAGGTTGTATTCGTTGTTCCTTTTTTTTCCCATGAAGCCCGCCAATTTTGCTCCATAATTTCTTTGACGACGTGTTAGGATTAATATCGTTAACGAATTTAATCCAGCTGTTATGCTTGGCTGTTTTAATAATAGTTCTAGCCCTTTGGAATTCCTCTAGCAGAGTGTGCTTAGATGGGTTATCCGGATGGGCCTTTCTTAGCTTGCGTAAGGCTTTTCTTCTGTCTTTGATGGCTGTATTTACTTCAGGTGTCCACGGGACGCATTTTCTACCAGGATTTCCGCTGGTTCTAGGAATGTGCCGTATTGCAACCTCAAGGACGACTTGGGAAAAGTCCTCGGGTGTCCAATCTTGTCTGGCTGAGAGGCAGCTTTCAATGTCACATTGATAGCCAGCCCAGTTTGCATATTCAAATTTCCATCTCGGCCTTGTTGAAACTTCTGGAGAAGGTTGGGCAAGGGAAATACATATTGGGAGATGATCGCTGTTGCAGCAATCATCGTGGGTGTTCCATGAAAGCTTTGAACAAAGTTGAGGGGATACGATGGTGAGATCTATGGCCGAAGAAGAGCCAGAAGCAGAATTGATTCTGGTGTGTTGGCCGTTGTTCAGAAGAGTGAGAGTATTATCGGATTAGAAGAGTGAGAGTATAATCCTCTAAAATGGAGTCTCTTCGATTGAGGTATGAGCATCCCCAGGCATACGAGTGAGCATTGAAATCACCCATAAGAAGAACTGGGGAGGGAAGTTGGTTGAGAAGATGGTCCAGTTGACCCCGTAGAGGAGCCACATCGGACGTAGGAGAAATGTATATGCTGGCTACTGTGATTGGAAACGGAAGGTTTATGCGTACTGCTACTGCTTGTAGAGCGGTGTTAACGGGGAGAAAATTGTGGGGGTGCCAATTTTTATTGAAGTTGCAACCCCGTTGAATGAAGGGTTGGGTCCTTCTTTGAAATAAGTGGTGTAACCTTTGATGGAATCTTTGTGAAAATTTCTCTGCGTCATAGTCTCTTGAAGAGCTATGATTGTGGGATTATATTTATTGATTAATGTATGTAATTCCGGAAAATTTCTTTGGAGACTTCGAATGTTCCACTGAATAGCTAGTTTGTTCGTTGGAGTGAATGTATTGGCGAGTTAGGTGGATCTTATTTTCCCTTGGAAGGGGTGCTGTTCTTTCCGGATCTCTTGTCATTTTTGTTTGGGGTGGAAGAAGTTAGTGTTTTTGTCGTTTTCTTGTTGTTTTGTTTGTTGTTGTTTTGTGTGTTGTTGTTTTGTGTATTGTTATTGTGTGTGTTGTTGTTTTGTGTGTTGGTGTTTTGTGTGTTTTGGTTTTGTGTGTTGTTTTTTTGTGGTGTGGTTTCCGTTGATTCCTGATTGTTTCGTGTCTTCTTTGTTTGTTTATCTTTATTTTGTCGAAGTTCATCTTCCGAGGTTTTTAGCTCCTCTGAAGATGTATCTTTGGAAGATATCTTCCTTTTGGTTTTCCTTGGAGCCTCGGAGATCGCCATAGAAACATCGGAATCATATTCTGATTCGGTAGTCGAGGTATCGGTTTCCGTGACGGTGGTGTCTATTGAAGATTGAGTGCTTTCGCGACTCGCGTCGGAATTTGTCATGGCGGAGGTGCATTGACATTTGCATTTACTGCAGCTAGCAGTGGGTGTTTCAGTTTGAAGGGTGTTCAGCCTGTTTTGCAGAACACTAGAATAAGTTGGTCCATTGTTTTGAATATTGAAAAGATCTTTGGCTTCTTTATAAGAGATGCCTTGATCTATTCTTATTATTGTAATGTTGTTTTCTTTGAGCCATACAGGGCATTTCCTGCTAGAAGAGGAATGGTTCCCTTGGCAGTTAACACAGTATGCGATATCATTGCACGTCTTAATTTCTGTTTCCGATTCATGTTCTTTACCGCAGTTTCGACAAAGTGGGTTTTCACGCTGGCATCGTTTTGATGTGTGTCCAAAACGGAAACATTTAAAACATTGCATCGGGTTCGGGTAAAAATTCCTAGTCCCGATGCGAAGATATCCGAAGGAAATTGTTTCTGGGACTACTGTGCCACGAATGGTCAAAATTAGTGTGGCTGTAGGTATGATTACGTCATTCTCTTTCCTAGTGATCCGCTTGACTTCGATCACTTTTTGGTCGGCAAGTTCGGTAAGAATTTCGGTTTCCTTTAAATCAATCATTTCTCTGCAGGTGACAACGCATTTGCGTTGATTTAGTGTTGGGTGATAGATTACCTCGACAGGTGTCTTATCAATTAATTGGGTTATAAGAAGGAGCTTACCTATAGTGTCTTCATCTCTGGATGTTAAGACATATTGCATCCTCTTCTTGTCGTCTCGTGAAGGCCTCGCGCTATCGAAATCTTTAACGGCATTGGAGATTGTTTTCCTAACAATGAACGGGTTGGTTGGTAGCACGTTCTCTCCGGTAGCACGTAAGAGCAAAATTTGCAAGTTCCCGTTATGAGGATCGGCCCACTTTGGATCGGTGCGTTGGGTCGGTTTCCCTTGATACAAATTTGTAGCTCGGCCTCCTAGAGGCCCAGAGCTACTGGATGCCATGGTGTTGCCTGGCTACACCGTGGGTATAGCCGGCAGAATGGTTTTAGTAAGCACAAAAATTGGTAAGCACTATTCGGATATGTGCCCGAAAAATATTTCTAACACACTGGTTTGGGAGATAAAACACTCCGAAGAACGCAAAAAACCACTATAAACCGCAGTAAAAACAAGAGAAATACACTATGGAATTTATGTTGTTTACAACTTTTGGTCCTGAAGGGCTAACACTTCACCGTGCGTATTTGCGAGCATATATTTACACTAATTGTATGGTAATAAATTTATTTAGTCACTGAAACAAGCGCGAAGGAGAACAGCGTCGGTGACGCCACAAAAGCGCGCGCTTTTCCGGCTGGCCGGTAAGCGCACACTCTCCACGGTCGAAAACGAGCTGATGGAAACCAGAATTCCAGTTCTTCGCATCCACCAGTGGACCATCACCCAGCTGGCGTCTCTTGTTGCTGAGTTGCAGAAGATGATGATGCAGATGATGCAGTTTTTCACCAGCCTTAGCCTTCACCATCCAACTGCTTAATTGGAATGCCCGCTCACTGGCGGCAAAAAAGTTGGAAATCAACGAATTTCTATAAACAAACCGAATAGACGTAGCGTTTCTCACGGAAACTCACCTCAAGCCTACAATCAGCTTTAGTCTGCCACATCATGCCGTCTACCGCCTCGATCGAGTTGGCGCTGCCAAAGGTGGCGTTGCCATCGCTATCCGAAAAGGGCTCCAATTCAAAACGCTCCCCAACTTCCGTCTGTCGATCATCGAAGCCGTCGGCGTTGAGCTAGAAACTGCTGATGGACCTATCACCGCCATTGCTGTGTACTGCCCAACCCAGTGCAAGAACTCAGATGGAAGCTCTGCCAGATCCAAAAACGACATTCAGCGGTTGACTCGTCGAAGCGGAAAATTTATCATCTCCGGTGACATCAATGCCCGCCACACTACATGGGGTAACATCCGAGGTAACAAGAACGGTGCGGTGCTTTCCGATGATCTACAAGCGGGACACTATATAGTTCTCCATCCAGACACACCAACATACTACTCACCGGCTGGTGTAGGCTCCACACTCGACATCTGTCTTACCAACATCGCTAACGGGTGTTCCAAGCCTATTGCGGTCACTGACCTGTCATCCGACCACCTACCGGTAGTCTTCAAGATGGAACAAAACATCAATCAAAAACAGCTACATAGTAGGAGAAATTATCATCGTGCGAATTGGCCCCAACTCCAGCGGTACGTAGAGGATCGTATCGACGAGAACACCCGCTTGGAAACAGAGAATGACATCGACCAGGTGCTGCAAGCACTCTCGGGCTACATAGGCGAGGCGGAAAACCAGTTCATCCCATCGGCGACGGTAACTTGTAAGTTCAAACCTCTTGATCCAGAAACCAAACGATAGTGTCCCTCAGGAATTGTGTCAGACGTCAATACCAGAGGACGGGGAATTCAACTAGAAAAGTTCTATACAAAAAACTGAACAAAATTATTGCTACTAGAGTGCAAAATCTGAAAAATAAGCAGTTTAATAACGACCTTCGAAGTTTACCTAAATATTCAAGGCCTTTTTGGCGTCTGATTAAAGTTTTAAAAAATAAGCCAAAACCAGTGCCTCCGCTCAAAAACAACAATCAAATCTACTTAACATCTACTGAAAAGGCAAGTGCCATAGCGCAGCACATGATCTGGGTCAACACATTGCCAGTCCGATGGAAGCGTCGGTCACGCAATGCATACAACAACTTGACACTGTGCCAATCGAGCTCACAGGAGAACAGCGAATCACTGCGAACGAGATCAACCAAGCCATCAAAAACTCCCGCAATATGAAGGCCCCTGGGTTCGACGGCCACTTCAACATTGTACTGAAGAACCTCGGACCCAAATCATACGCTTTCTTGGTGAGCATCTTCAATCGCTGCCTGGAATTCGGATATTTTCCATCCGTCTGGAAGGTGTCCAAAGTGGTGCCCATTCTCAAACCGGGTAAAGACCCTACGAGCCCGTCAAGCTACCGTCCGATCAGCCTACTTTCGTCGGTCAGCAAGCTGTTTGAGAGAGTAGTGTACACCAGACTTCTCCGGCACACAGAGGAAAGCAACATTCTGCTCGACGAACAGTTCGGATTTCGTCGAGGTCACTCTACAGTACACCAACTCCAGAGGGTAGTCAACATGGTCAAGCGATCGAAAGAGCTTTGAAAAACCACCGTCATGGCCCTGATGGACATCGAGAAGGCATTCGATAATGTCTGGCATGACGGACTGGTATTTAAGCTCCAGAGATTCAACTTCCCAGTCTATCTGGTAAAAACTGTCCAAAATTATCTCCGTGGAAGATCATCTAGAGTCTACATTGCTGGGGCACTTTCTGAGCCATACCCAATTGCAGCTGGTGTCCCCCAAGGGAGTATTCTGGGTCCTCTACTGTACAACTTGTACACTTCGGACATTCCACCTCTACCCGGAGGCGGCAATCTATCGCTGTTTGCCGATGATTCGGCTACCACCTACAACGGACGTGTCATCAATGCTCTCGTAGCTAAACTCCAAACCGGTCTCAATGAATACGTCAAATATCTTTACACCTGGAAGATCCGAGTGAATGCGGCAAAAACTCAAACGGTTGTTTTTCCACATCGCAACACGGAACGACTGAAGCCGACGAGGAAGGTAAAGATATTGGAAAGCGAGATCGAGTGGTCGTCCGAGGCTCGCTACCTTGGTGTAATTCTCGATAGCAAACTCATCTTCCGTTCACACGTAACCGATCGAGTAAACAAAGCCATCATCATGCTCCGTAACCTCTATCCGATCATCGCCAGGCGGGCAAAGACGTGTACCACGAACAAGCTGGCAATATTCAAGCAAGTGGTGCCGCCGATGCTAGAATACGGCTCCCCGGTCTGGAGGGGATGCGCCAGATCACACCTCAATAAGCTCCAGGTAATCCAAAACCGTTTTCTGAAGATAATTCCCAATCTTCCGTGGCACACGAGAACCACTGACATCCACCGGTTAGCGTGTTTTGACCCAATAAGGACTAGAATCGAGCAGTTCGAACAACGACATACAAACAGAGTTCGACAGTCGGAATGGCAAAACATCAGGGACCTTTATCCCTAAAACATTGTAAATATTTGTATATAGTAGATTTAGAGTGTGTATATAGTAGGCTTAGTTAGATTAAAAATTCAAACTACAACAGCTCAGAAACAACTGACAAAATGGCATACCAACCTCCTAAGAAAAACTTAAACTAATTATTATAGCAAAATTGAATCAAAGTATGAATCACCAATGTGGAATCTCTTACACTGTAAAATATTTGTACATCAAAAAAGAAATAAAATAAATGAATTTGAATGTAAAAAAAAAATGTGAGACACATTCATTTTTCGTGAGGACATCGACAAGACAACATCGTTGCCTAACGTGCTGGAGGAGGTGGACGGCGAAGGATCGACACATACACGCGCAGAATTCTTTCCGTTTGGATGCCATTCAGCATCGAGAAAGTTCCGGAAAGATCTAATCATTGCTGGGAAATAATCAGCCAGTTCCTCTGGGAATTTAAAAATACATTCATGTGAAAGAATTTATTTGAATGTTTTCTATTCATGTAACACTGTGACCAAATATTTTTCAATCAAGTACTATTAACAGGTGGTTATCGAGTTAGTATAAACCACTGGTGGGCTTCCAGTATCGAGGAAAATGTGGAAATATCTAATCGTTACTGAAAATAATCAGCCAGTTCCTCTAGGAATTTAAAATTACATTCATGTGAAAGAGTTTATTTTAATGTTTTCTATCCATGTAACACTGTGACCAAATATGTTTCAATCAAGTGCTATTAACAGATGGTTATCGAATTAGCATTAACCACAGGTGGGCTTCCAGTATCGAGGAAAATGTGGAAATATCTAATCGTTACTGAAAATAATCTGCCAGTTCCTCTGGGAATTTAAAAATACATTCATGTGAAAGAGTTTATTTGAATGTTTTCTATCCATGTAACACTGTGACCAAATACATTTGGTTTTGTGGTTATTCAATCTATCGCAATTAACAGGATAGCTTCTGAAGATTATTCTTCCCCATCAGTAGGATATTTCCGTATCCAATATTGTATGCGCCCGCAATCGATTATTGCTCAGTCGCCGAAAGTTCCGAGCTCAGAGAGTTCATTCCCCTCTAGTTTGCCTTCCAAATTGCCATCGTAAACCACACCTTCTCTCGATTCAATCACACACAAAAAGCATACTAAAGCGATATTCTGGTGGTGAGACACATTCATTTTTCGTGAGGACATCGACAAGACAACATCGTTGCCTAACGTGCTGGAGGAGGTGGACGGCGAAGGATCGACACATACACACGCAGAATTCTTTCCGTTTGGATGCCATTCAGCATCGAGAAAGATCTAATCATTGCTGGAAAATAATCTGCCAGTTCCTCTGGGAATTTAAAAATACATTCATGTGAAAGAGTTTATTTGAATGTTTTCTATCCATGTAACACTGTGACCAAATATTTTTCAATCAAGTACTATTAACAGGTGGTTATCGAGTTAGTATTAACCACTGGTGGGCTTCCAGTATCGAGGAAAATGTGGAAATATCTAATCGTTGCTGGAAAATAATCTGCCAGTTCCCCTTGGAATTGAAAATTACATTCAAGCGAAAGAGTTTATTTTAATGTTTTCTATCCATAAAATATCCATATAATACATTTGGGTTTGTACTTTGTCAATCAAGTACAGTTAGCAGGTTAGCTTCTGAAGATTATTCTTCAGAACAAGGTTTTTCGTATCCTATATTGGATGCATAAAAACCTTGTGCCTCCAACGTAACGCTCTCGTTTTCGAAGTCTCCCAAATATTCATTTATTCATTTATTCAGAATGGATTTAGATTCAACTTCAAACAAAGGATCTCTAAATCAACGATAGTCCTACGTCACCCTTGCGGTTATACCATAGATATAACCCACTTCCTGTTTTTTCTTAATTTTATTCCAGAAGCAAACTCAACGATGTTAACGGTCGATACCATCAAAGCTAGGTGTTGCTGCTGTCGATGTAGACAATTCCAACAAAGAAATCTGCTTTCGCCGGAATTTCACTGATGATGATACAATCTGATACTGTGAACGCCAGCAGCAAAGATCTGCTAGTTCATGATTTTGTGCAAGAGTATGGTGTATGTATGTAAATTGAATGTACAGAAAATAAATATTTGTAAACAACGCCATTTTTATTTTGTTGTTTCTTGAAAACATGAAACTTTCTTGAAAATACACTGAGCCATAAGAACGGTCGATCAGTGCTGCAATCGGTCGACGCGGTGCCAGATTGGCACAGCGTTGGCATGAAATTGCTTGTCAAATACGAAGATTAGGTCGACAGAATCATTGCAAAATGGCACGATGTCGGCACCGTTTTTTTTTATCCAAAATATATATTTTATTAAGGCTCATATGGCGTCAGCCCAACGGGGCCGGGAGTTCAATATTTTGACAATGTTTGCTTAGACTATGTTAGTAATATGTAACCGATTACTCGCGGTTGACTCGAGGTTAGTATTACAAGTGTTCTCATAATTGGTATGTCGCAGTCTTCGATGCTCTGTACGTGTGCCCGACACGGGATACTTCCTATTGGGATGCAGCTGACCATTAATCAGCAACGCCCCCCTAGTCTGTAGCCCATATCTAGCGTGGTGCGTCTTTCTCGACTCGAGGAATCCAGGATAGAATGGTCACTAGCCGGCGCAATCATCAGCTCGTGTAGAGTTGTCATGAGCGGTACAACCTTTGGCTCTTGTTGAATAATCAGTGGACTGCACAACCTTCGGCCCGTGCATCTGTAAAGAGTGTGTGGCACCGTTGGCGACACCATTTTTTGGGACCGATTTGACACAACAATGTAGAATCGTCTTTCTCAGGCCACAACCCGCTATTGAAAACCATCTTCATGTGTTATCGTATATATTGTAACAACCCGTTACAGATGCCTGAAATATTTTTTCGGTCTGTACATGGTTAGGTTACCTTAGATATTTCAGTCGATTTTTTGACGTAGAACTACGTCTTTCATTAAGGGTGCCAAATCAGAAAACAGGTCACGTTTTTATGAAATAAAGTTAACGTTAATACCTTTTTTTTGCTACGAACGTATTTTATCGATTACATACCAAAAGAATTAGAAATTCCATAAGATTTGTTTGTTATGCTATATATTACAATCCTCTGGTGTGTAAACGGTTGAAATTGATGAAAACTAGAAGCATTTCCATTTTCCCATACATTTGTTCTCCTCATTTGTGAACTTCCCTACTCATGCCGTCAATAACGAGCAACTTATTCGCGAACAACGGAGGGGAGTCATTCAAAGTCTCCGTGAACAAAGAAAAGGTGAAGATTATGAACGAAGGGGAATATTTGCCAAGACCATAATTATTGGATCTCGTTGAGGCAAACTTTCAGTATCGTTCTAGATACGAAGTAATAAACATCTCTTGTTTTGCGTCATCACATGTCATCGTTTCTGATTGAGCTGTAGATGCGACCAAATTACTTACTCGCTAACGTCTCTGGCATTGCAATTAATACATCAAACTGACGCCATTCCATTAAGGTTCTGAATTGCACAATTGTGGAATCATTAAACTAGGTTATTATCGGTTCACCAAGAAAATAATTGTTCAGGAGTTTTGTGTGTCATTTAGTTTCACATAACAGTAGCAAAACTATTTCCACCAAGGATGGATTAATAGCTACGCTGAAACCCCATTTATATCTGCTCCCGTGTGCTTTGGCCTTGTCGCGAAGCAATAATCATCTAATATTTTGATGCTATGATGGAGGATTGTTTGCTGGTGCAAGTTATGCAGCCGCGATAATAAATATAAACGAAGAGGGAGGCAGCGGAAGAGAAATATTTGCGCTAGGGTAAGAATAATGGATGCTGAGGCAAATATTTAGACTTTTTCTTTATTCGAAGCAGTTAACATCGCTTGTTTTTCGTCATAAGGGCTTCATTTGATATTGCATCAATGCATTGAACTGACTCTATGGCGATGCAGGCGTTAAGGTTGTGCGCCACATAATTATTTGAGGAATATCAAGCAAAACCATAGAGAATGTCGTGCTGGAATGTTGTGATTTATTTGGGTTCGCGCGCCAATCGCAAAACTGCCTTCAACAAGGATGGCATTTGCGCTAATCATGATCATAACTAAGCAATGCAACTCTTTTCGATGTTATTGAGATTAACAGACAGAATTCCTTTCGTTTATTTAGTCACCAAAGTAAATGTCGTTACAGAATTTCGCGTGGGAATTGGTTTCGCTCACCAGCAGCAAATCTTTCTCCACTAAGAATAACAGCTGCGCTGCGACAAAAAAAAAGAATAACAGCTGCGCTTATCTCGTACATGAGAAAGTAATGCAACTTTTTTTCGAGACCAGCAATATTAACAGAATCGTTTCTTTTGAGAATAGCGCAAAATGATGAGAAGTGTTTATCATATATTTAGTCGCTTCAAGCCATCAATGTATGGCTCTGTATGCATGTTTTGGTGCTGGATGGTTTTCGCTGTACGAACGATGTCAAGAGGTGCTATTCCACTGAGACAATACTAAAGAACATGTAGCATGATATTTAATACTTGCAAGTATTGCCATTGTTGATGTTTCCATTCGGTGCCAAAGAAAGATTGATGTAGTTATGAGATGTGGAATAATGATGCTGATGCAATAATATTATCGCCTGTAGCCGAGTGTATGTCAATTGCGAAAAAGGCCACCGGAATAGCGTTCGAGGTAAATTTTTAATGCATTGACATGCAACAAAGTGCAACATTTGTTGTACCGCTCATGACAACTCTACACGAACTGATGATTGCGCCGGCTAGTGACCATTCTATCCTGGATTCCTCGAGTCGAGAAAGACGCACCACGCTAGATATGAGGTACAGACTAGGGGGCGTTGCTGATTAATGGTCAGCTGCATCCCAATAGGAAGTATCCCGTGTCGGGCACACGTACAGAGCATTGGAGACAGCAACATCCCAATTACGAAAACACTTGTAATACTAACCTCGAGCCAACCGCGAGTAATCGGTTACATATTACTAACATAGATAATAAGAAAAATTGTATTGAATTCCCGGCCCCGTGAGGCTAACGCCATATGAGCCTTTATAAAAATATATATTTTGGAAAAAAAAGTGCAACATGCGATCATCTTGTGTATTGTTCTGCGAGGGCAAGAATGAATCATCATTTAATTATCTTCAACTGATTCTACAATAAAAAAAAATTCAAGGCGACCAAACCATTCTACTAAACAGTACAGCGTAACAGCGTAGTTCTACGGCAACAATGTGGTCGTATCTTGGACACAATCTCCTATATTTTTTTCTTGTTCGATGTTTGTCATGGTTTGCTGTTGAAAATTGAATAGTTATCCCATATGTTTATTTTATTAGGCTCATTTAGCAATTCAGCTGAAACAGGGCCGAATTTATTCGTGTACATTTTTATCTCACGATAATTTTGTTGTATAGTAGTATACAGTAGTTATTTAGTCGTAAGAGTATTCCATGTTGTGAACTACACAATGTCGCCTTGTTCGGTGTAAGCATATTCCTATAGTTCGAATGTTCACAATTGGCAAACAAGTTCGCGATGAACCGAACATTAGAATTTTATACAATATTCAGAGACGAGCCAGCCCGGGAGGCTGAAAATTTAACAATATTATTGTTGGTGTATCATTGTGGATTTCGGTTCAATGAAGCATCATATTCGCATGCAAATATTTTATTCTACAACATCAAATTTAATTCACAACGGTAATTTTTGTAGGAAAAATAATTCTAATTTATTTATTTTATTCAACAGTAAGTAAAGCATCTTTTGAACTGTTAATGATCTAAAATAATTACGGCGTGTCTGAAAAAGAAAATAATGTATCAATAATAGTTTAATGATAAATCAATGATTTTATTGGAATTGTGTAATTGAGAATTCATATAACAATAGCATAGTTTTCAACCAAATGAGAGATTATGCGTATTTCTCAAGAAGCTGGTATCCCTTATTAATTAGAATATGATGATTTTCTGGTGAATATTACCTATGATAAGTCAATTTTGCAAATGAATTATTCGTACATATAACGCGATAACATTGGCAAAAAAAATATCAAACCGGCCAGTTTAACCCAGTATAAGCCGTCGGTTCAACGTTGGTTTAACATATATCCTAAACATGGTCAAAAATAAATCAAAATAATACAGTAGAACCCCGATTATCAGCGGAATAGTCGGGCTAGGTCACCGCGTATAACGAAAATCGCGGATAACGCAATGAAGGGTTTAAAATGAGGTGTAAACCCAAAAAAAGAACGTTTTAGCATGAAAACTATGTTTCATCAATACAGAAAGCATTAAAATATCCATCTGTAAGGTCGTTTACACCAATGTTCAGATAATGTGAAAGTCATGACCAAAACAAAAGCGCAAGACCCTACCACTCTCAATGGCAAATTTCGGGAAGATTTATAGAATTACTAGGCAACTCGCTTTCGCGGAAAATCCACATCGCGGATAATCGAGGTTCTACTGTATACCTTTATCGATATTTTTTTTATTACTTTAATCTGCTATAAGTACATTTCGAACTTTTCTCTAGTCGAAAATGAATAAAAATATTTATATATTAAGTTAGTAAAGTAAAGTTTTCCATCTGCAAGCAGTCGACATCAGATACCGAAAATTCCATCCCTTCCATTTCGCGGCGGCTCTGGTTATTAGAAAAAGTCTCACTTCCACCACGAAGCAATCGATGATACCTTCCTGGTGCGAGAGCCAGTAGCGGAATTCGTGCTCGTCGAACGCCGGCGATAGATTGAATTCCGCTAGGTAGCGCCCAAAAATTAAAAGCTAATCTGTGAAAAATGTCTCAAGCAAAACCGAATTTAACTCAATCAGTTTCTTCGGGTTCATAGAGCACAACACCAGCCATGTTGATAGCATGAAGGATCTCAATCTTTTTCATCTCATATTCTTGGCAATCTCTCGAATCATTATTGAAGCCAAACGTTTCGAGTGCAATTTTTTTTGTACACATAATATTTTCAACAAATACATTCTCTTCGCGATTGCCATAGCAAGGTTTTGAGTCAGGATTGTCGAAGAATCCTTCAAAGGCTGATTCCAGCTATCGACAGACACATTTTGATCGATGCCTGCATATAATCCCAATCGTGACCGGAATAATTCACACCAGAAAACAACTGCAACAGAAACGACCGCTCAGAAAAAGTGTAGGAGAAGTCAGGGTAAAACTACGGATTTTCACTTATTCCCAAGATCTATCATGTGTCTTCGACTTCGTATTGTTATAGAACCTTCTGGTTTATAAACCATTCTACAGTATCTGTTGATCATTTTTTGAATAGAACTCGAATTTTGATAGAATACAAAAATTGATGTTTTCTGGTGTAATAAATTGGAGTGCGGGTGAGTTCGACGCCTTGTCGGGTAAAACCGACTGACTGATCAGACATCCCGCGTTACGCGGGACAGTCCCGCGTAAGATTATGTCCTGCGAAACGTCCCGCGTTTGGCAAAAGAAGCGAAAATGTCCCGCGATATAAATATATTTCAATATTACATTTGAATCATGTTGATTTTCTTAAATGGATGAACCTCAAAATAAACTTTCATTTGGCAGACTGTTCAAGAGCGCTTCTAATGCATCCGAAGATTAACTCTTTGTGGTCGTTTGTCTACTCTCAGCCACCATACCTTTTTTACCGTTCTGGTCGTTTGTCTGCTCTCAGCCACCACAGCAAGAAACCATACTATTCTTATTCTACTCAACCAAGTATCAGTTTATGCCAGTGCTTGGATTTTGAATGAACTGAGTATGAGCCCATGCTCTTCATTCGTTTCACCATTCATGAACGGTGCTCCCTTTGAACCATCCAACACTGATGTGCCGGGCGAATTACCTTGACTCACTGCCATTGATAGTTGTAACTTTTGTTTAAGCTGGTTCTTTCGACGCAGCTTGGGTCGTCTGTTAGGGATCTCTGGGGAAACTTCAAACAATAACTCGCGACGCGGAACACAGAACAAAATGGTGGAAAAGCACGATTACATAGTCACTTTTATCGGATGGCGGAAAACAAGATTCATTACGAAAAAACCTAACAAAAACATAGAAATCCGCGGTTTGGACGGCCACACATGAAATAAACTTAACAAATAACTTGTTTTATGAACATTGTTTTTTTATTATATAAATTTTCCCAATTTGGCTCGAGCTCACCGGTTTACGTTGCGGCCGATCGCTGCGTTGGTCGACTTCATGGACGTTGACAGGAACTGGCGTTGACAGGAACAGATGGCTTCGGCAGGGCAGGACGATGAACACGACGGAAACACCAAACTTATACAACGTGGCTCGGCCTTATATGTAGATGGCAGGCCACACTAGTTGACCAGAGGGTCGAGGAGGTCTCTGGATTTCCCACGTTCTCAGACTCATCAAAATTGACGGAGTAATTGTCCACGGTTCCGGAACCACTTTTTCAGGGACTAGCAAATATGGGTTGCTAGCTCACACGCACGGACAATCTCTTCCCTTTTTCGTTTCGGGATCACGTTTCAAAATTGTCTCCGCTATCACAACTGCGTCCGTACTCCATTTTTGCTTCCTCCACACCTTTCCTTTTCCTTTTTCTTTACTAAACCTTTTCTTTCTAAACCTAGCACTTGCTTTCCGCATATAAATGAATAAATAAACAATTAACTGAATAAACAAAACACGCAATTGTAAATAAACATTGAATGTAGAAATAAATAAATAAATAAATAAATAAATAAATAAATAAATAAAACTAAACAAAACAACTAACTAACAAACTAACTAACTAACAAAAAAATAATCCATTGTGGAACACCAACCTGGGGGTCTGCGATTAACTGTTTATTTGGTTTATTTGGTTTATAAATTGGACTCATACGTCATCTTTTACTACTACAATTAATTACAGACACCCAACACTACATTTCACTTTTTGTCATATGAGAAACTGAGAAAGGTCAAACACAAATTGTGGACATCGACTGCTGATTTCTCATATGACAATACATCACAAACAAATATTTTACATTTTTTTGTACAATATCGGTAAAATCCAAATCCACGGCCTTCCCACCAAATTCATTATTGTAACCCAACCATCACCATCAACATTCGAAGCTAGAACTTTAAACAAGAAGCTTGAGCATTCTAGTGCATCTAAGTGCACCCGTGGCCGAGTGGTTAGCGTTTCACATTATCATGCCGAGTGCTCGGGTTCGATTCCCGTTCTGGCCGTTTTGATAGAATACAAAAATTAATTTTTTCAGGTGAAATAAATGGGAGTGCGGGTGAGATCGTCTTGTCGGGTAAAACCGACACCTTTGAAGAAAAGAAAGAAAACTTGATACTTCAAATACAAATACTTCAAATTATACTTCAAATTATTAAGAGGTTATCTATATTCTATGTGGGCACTTTAAGATCCCAGCTTAGGTGAACATCCATGTGGAATGTGCCGATGAATGTTGAACGGAGGGATACCATGAGCTCTGCCAGGCTTTTTTGTTGAAATGCCCGATTCAACGTTGGTTTTGGCTGTTTTATCTGTTCGGCTCAGCCGTTTTGTCTTTCGAATATAAACACGAGGCATCTACAAAAAGTAAGAACTATTTTTTTCTGTCTTTGAAACAAAAAACCAGGTGTCGGTTTTACCCTGAGTGAAGGTATCGGTGTTACTCCGAATGAATTCGAAATAATAATAACAACACTACCTACCGTCTCACAAACTACACTGAACAGGGGACATCGAAAAATTTTCAAAGAATTGCTTCTAACTGAAAAAAATCAGGGAGTGTCGGTTTTACCCACAGTTTCGGTTTTCCTTGATTTCCCTTAGTAGGCTAGAATATTGTGGCGCGGGAAAAACATGATGGGTATAAATGCCTTAAAATAATAATTCCATTTAACGGGGACAGGGAATCGAGGCGGCTCAAGCCATCGGAAGCGGCGGTGTCTAGCACGCAAACCTATGTTCCACTGATTGCCCGGTTAGTTTGAAACATATGCTACGATTCTTTTGCTGTTGCATCATGCATTACGTTTGCCCGGCGCAAAATCATAACTCGTATACATACTCGTGCACGGTATCACAGACCGTCTTATACCCATGATGTTTTTCCCGCTCCCTAATATTTCTAGCCTACTGCACTCTTAGTTTCGTTGGTTTCCTGTAATGAATAGTCTATAATTTAGGTCTGTAAATTAGTCAAGACAATTCACTTTCATGTTGTTGCTGTCCGCACGGCGAAATTTGGAAGAATGACATTTTTTCATTTTTTTCGGGGTTGCCTGAATGACAATCGACAAAGTTACGAACACCGTGTAGTAAAATGTACTAATTGTTGGTAGTGATGTGTATTCGCGATAACAGTGGTACGGTGTCGACGTCTGGTGGCATCTTTCAATTAGAGGCCAAAATTTGAGTCCCAAACTCGATAGTGTAATCTTTATCAGATTAGAAGACACGAAGCCTATTTTAAAATGTTAGAATTTGAATGAAAATTCTCACATCATGTTATCCGAACCTCTTCACCGAACCACCAGACGTTATCTTTTCCACCGCTACAAATGCCTTCAGTACAGCCGTCTCCACTACAGCACCCCATAGTGCCACAGCATTCGATAGTCCCGTCTTTGGCGCAATCAACTTCAACACAACAACCCTCGATGCACCCGCCTCTGGTGCAGCCATCACTTTCGAAACAGCCAACACTACAGCAAACATCGTCGATGCCGACTTCAGTGCAGCCATCTTCAACATACCAATCTTTGGTTCCGCCATATTCCATGTTACCGTCATCGGTACAATCTCCAGGAATCCCGTGCTTCACGCATCAGCCTCCGGTGCAGCCGTCTTCAGTACAGTCAGCAACAGTTCAATCTTCTTCAATACAACCTGCAACACAGTCATCATTGATACACCTACCTATGATGCAGCAAGTTCCAGCGGAGCCTGTTCCGATCCTGCCTTCAGGACAGCCTACTTTCATGCATCAGATTCCGGGGCATCAGCATCAATTCCAGCCGCGTCAGGGGAATCCTCCAATACAATAACAGCCGCCACCGTTTGTACCACAGTCAGCGGTTAGTCAGATTCACATTGCAGCTGAATCCTCAGCAGCAGCTGAATCCTCAGCAGCAGCTGAATGAACAAATGCATTCATTAATTAATAACGAGGAGCAGCTGCGTCGACTTCACACGCGCTCTCGTAACGATAATTGTAACCCTAATAATCAATATTCAAATTCAAATCGACGAGACCACTTCCCCTCGGCACCCGACCAGTTTCGTCCAGCTGGTTATCCAACTCAACAGCAACTAGCGGCACGGCAGTCCCTGGCTCGTGATCTACCAACTTTCTCCGGCAACCCTGCTGGTTGGCCGATATTCATTTCCAATTATGAATATACTACTCGAGCATGCGACTACAACGATGGTGAAAACATGGTTTGACTTCAACGAAGTTTGAAGGGGCAAGCATTGGAAATTGTTCGGAATCGTCTCGTATTACCATCCGCGGTGCCGAATGTCATCGAAGCTCTCCAACTGCGGTATGGTCGTCCGGGACTTCTCATCAACGCTCTTCTGCATAAAGTTCGTTCGATTCCCTCTCCTCGCTCTGACAGGTTGCAAGGGTTGATTGAGTACGGATTGGCGGTGCAGGAACTGTGTGACCACATCGAAGCTGCGGATCAGCGCGATTATCTGGCGAATCCAACGTTGCTTCAAGAGCTTGTCAACAAATTACCATCGTATCAGAAGATGATGTGGGCAGCCTACAAACGAGGACTTAGTGTCATAAATTTAAAGACGTTTGCGGAATACATGACAGGTGTGGTGCAAGATGCAACGAGTGTGGTGAACTATGAGCCAGAGCACAAAAAGAGTGGTAATAGATCCAGAGAATATGTGAACTCCCATGTGACAGATGTCGCACTACCATTGACAAAAACAACGAAGCCTGGTGACTGTATCAACTGTAACAAATCGGGACATAAGATGCGAGAGTGTGATGCTTTCAAATCGCTCAGTGTAAACGAACGATGCGGATTCGATCATTGGGTGTTTGCCATATCTGTCTCTTTGCGCATGGAAAGCGATCTTGCCGTAGCGACAGCCGTTGCAACGTGAGTGGTTGCCAGTACCGTCACTACTCGCTACTACATGGAAGGACGCCAGTGCAGTTGATTCCTCGGGTCGCTGAGAACCATACGCATCGCTTTGTCGATTCCGGTGTCCTCTTCAGAATCGTTCCCATCACGCTCTACGGTGCCACAGGACGGATAAACACATTCGCGTTCTTGGACGAAGGCACGTCGCTGACGCTCATCGAAGGTGAATTAGTGACTCAATTAGGAATAAGTGGAAGTTCGCAACCGCTCTGCCAACGATGGACTGGGAACACATCTCGCATGGAGAATAACTCTTAAGTGGTTACAGTTGTAATATCAGATGTAGGTCAGCTGCGGCAGTTCATGCTGGCCAACACGAGAACCGTCGAAAATCTCAACTTACCAAGTCAGAGTTTCAACTATGGCACAGCTGCTGAACGATATCCATATCTGAGGCAAATTCAAATACAGAGTTATCAAGGAGCAGTTCCGAAAATTCTCATCGGTCTCGATAATTGCCTTTGAAAATACGTGAGGGAGATGGACCATCTGCAATAAAAACAAGACTGGGATGGTGCGTGTACGGAAAAAAAATACGGGTGGGTAATGTCGGGGACATAACCGGAGTGACGTAGGACTATACAAAGGGGACAGCTTTTGTTAAAGATATATTTTAAATATGTTGTTTTATTTTCTTCTCCTACGTGAACCTGAAAATCTACCTGAAAAATGGATCAGTTTACTGTTTACTCTTTATGAATATGTTGATGGTTCTGAAAAGAACCTTTGGTGTTGTGTTTTTGTTATCACTCGATATTCCCATCTTGTTCGGTTAAACCTTCCTGTTTAGCTATTGCGTATGCCACTCGCCACAGCTTTCACAGTTGGAAAATTTCTTCCCATCCAGCTTGTGACATGTTGTTCAGCAAATTACATTGAATGCGACATGCCGGAGAAACACTTTGCCACTCACTGAAACTAATTGTTGCCTTGATGAGCGCCGAACCGAAGCTGCTCTGTTCTTGATGCGGGTTTTCTGATTGTCGTGAGCAGCTTTGCAAGCCAACTCGAGCACTTCGACGGCCGAAACTCTATAATCGCTGTTAGGTATACTGGTGCTCCGGCACCAATCCGTTCGGCCTAGTTACCCTTGCGGAGCAATCAGTGAATGCGATCAACAGGGAACTGGAGACCTGTGCCTTTCTCTTAACTGGAGGACAAGTTTTGTTACGTCCACGATGCCGATGCCGTACAACCACACGGGTTTACGGTTTGAATGAAAATAAGATATTTTTTTGGGGTCCGCGTGTTTTATACTCTAGCGGTACACACTCACAGGATAGAGACAAATCGGCAGACTCAGCCAAAGAAGCGAGTCCAACGAGACGAACGAATGAGCGTTAAAAGGGAGCGATGGCAAAAAAATACATTCATTACGATTTGTTCGCTCGTTGGATTCACAAGGGTCCTTTTCAGGATCACAAAATTATCTTCAATCTAAAGAGCTTAATGTTTTGTTATCACTCAATATCCCCATCTTGTTCGGCTGAACCTTCCTGTTTAGCGATTTGTTGCCACTCGCCACAGCTTTCACAGTTGGAAAATTTCTTCCCATCCAGCTTTGTGACATGTTGTACAGTAAATTACATTCAATGCGACGTGCCGAAGCGCCACTCAGTGTCGCATTGGAGGCGATTTTAACTTGTAATTGAACATTTGCATTAACAATGGAACAGTGATAATGTTTAAGAAAACATTGAACTGTATTTCCTAAACTCTGTTTTGGAAGGTTTAATGGCCCTGAAAAGGGCCTCGTTTAATGGAATGGTTCCAATTTAGAAAACTTAGTACTCGTGGTTTTGAAAAAGACCATTTCGATGAGTTTGTATAAAGAACAAACTTTTTTCTTCTGCTACCTGATGCCGTTTTGCGATTGCGTTTGCCACTCGCCACTCGCCTGTTGTCTTGATGTCCACCGAACCGAATGTGTTCTGTTCCGAATGCGGGTTTTCTTATCGTCACGAGCAGCTTTGTTAACTCGATCACTTCGGCGGCCGAAACTATATAACGCCGGCTAGGTGGACTGGTGCACTGGTACTAACGCGCTCGGCCTAGCTACCCTTGCGGGGTAGGTGCCTTTCCCTTCACTTTTCCCCCTTTACCATGTCCAGACATGGCTGCTTGGGTTGGTTTGTTGATGTGTTGTGATGCGAACCGATGTGGTGTACGGTTTGAACGAGAATGATCGTTACGGCAGCGGAGCGGGGATCTTTATGCTGACTGGCTGGCTCGAGAATTACTCATGTGTGAGACTGCGACCAATGTTTCGTTCATTTTTTTCTTTTTCCTTTCCAATCGTGCTTCATTCTATTTCGCTGCTGCCGCTGGTTGCCCGTTTTGGTCGGTACGATTTGAGGAGCACAAAATGGACCAATCAAAAATGAGCACAATGCAATGCTTGATATTTCACAATTATTCAATTATTTATCTCAAGAAAAATAAAATGTTATTCGTTATGATAGATGCGTAGATATATTTTCTATCAATTGATGCAAAAACGTTCGCGATCTATTGAGAAATGCTCGAGTTATAAGCGTTCCAAATCTTGCATTTTTTCCTACTTGTTCAGTGCCTAGATTTCCATTTCACCCCCTATATCTTCCGGTTAGACGTAGTCCTACGTCAATAGAGCAACTAACGGAAGGTTACAGCTTCCACGTCTGTAAGTGTTACAGCAGCAGTGAAATACAGGAAACTTTGAAGCAGTCTTTCGCTGTAGAAGTTACAGGAACTACGATTCATGACGCTCTCAGTCAGAAGAGGAACGAGTACAACACTTGCTAGAGCAGACAACGAAACGGATGAATGACCATTTTGAAACAGGCCTACTGTGGAAAAAAGACGACATCCATCTTCCCGATAGCTATCCCATGGCTGTGCGTAGGTAGCAATGCCTCGAGCGTAAACTTGACAAGGATCCTGCTCTGCACTAGAATTTCCATCGACAAATCCAACAATACCAAGGTAAAGGTTATGCTCACCGTGTGGGGCCGGAGGAATTCCAGAAAGCGAATCCAGCGAGGACGTGGTTTCTACCCTTGGGTGTTGTGACCAATGCCAACAAGCCCGGGAAAGTGAGGGTTGTTTGGGATGCTTCAGCAACAACAATATGCTGCTAAAAGGTCCGGACCAGCTCACAGCATTCTCTATCGATTTCGGCAGTTCTGGGTGGCAGTCAATGCGGATTTACAGGAGATGTTCCACCAAATCTTCATACGAGCGGCAGACAAGTATGCGCTCTGCTTTTTGTACCGAAAATATAAAACACAGCCATTGGAGGTGTTCGTCATGGATGTGGTGACTTTCGGAGCAACTTGTTCTCCTGCGTCGGCACAATTCGTCAAAAACCTGAACGCTAAAGAACATGCAGAACAGTTCCCTCGGGCTGTGGATGGTATTATTCGAAGTCACTACGTCGATGACTACTTGGATAGCTTCGGTAGTGTCGAGGAAGCGAAGCAGGTAGCGGAAGATGTGCGACGTGTGCACCATGATGGAGGTTTCAATCTATGCAACTGGAACTCAAACTGTGATGAAATTCCGCGACATCTGGGAGAAACTAAAGCAGTTGACAGGAAGAACTTATATATTGGAGTTGGTGAAGCAACGGAACGAGTTCTAGGATTGCTCTGGAAGCCAACTATGGATGAGCTCTGCTTCTCTACACGAATGAGCGACGAGGTATGAGCTCTAATCGAAAGGGGTAACGTGCCAACCAAACGACAGGTACTTCGCTGCGTGATGACGCTGTTTGATCCGCTCGGACTGCTTGCACCGTTTCTCATACACGGCAAGGTTCTGATTCAGGATTTGTGGCGCGCCGGAACCGATTGGGATGAAGCTATTGGAGACGTCTCCCACGATCGTTGGAGAAAATGGTTGGAAATGATTGAGTTCGTGTCTACCATAAGAATCCCGAGATGCTACTTACCTCGAGCAAACGAACAAACCTACAAACGGTGACAACTGCACGTCTTCGTAGATGCGAGTCCAACGGCGTACTCCTATGCCGTTTACCTTCGTGTCAAGGATGAAGAAAACGCAATTGAAATTGCGAGTAAATCAAATACATTGGCTAATCGGAAGGAAGTCGAAATTAAAACTAGAGTTCAAACTACTTCTATACAAATCCATGCTAAAGCCTATTTGGCATTATGGCTGTCAACTTTGGCAAACAGCTTCAGCAAGTAATATCGAAATCATCGAAAGAGTACAAAATAAATTGCTAAGACAAATTACTGGCGCCCCTTGATACATCCGCAATAGTGTCATACATCGAGACTTAGGGATGGCGACGGTTAAAGAAGAACTTCATAAAACGAGGAGGAAATATGCGGAAAAGTTGAAACGTGGTCAAACGTTAGTGTTGTGCTTCAGCACACATGTGAAATTTTAACTGTAAGAATTGATAACAAACGTAATACTTTATTATGTTAGAACTAAATGTATAACCAAATATTGTTATTTCCACATCATGGAAGATTCAATAAATATATGTATGAAAAAAAAGTTATTTAATTACTTGAAACACGTATTCCTTACTCTTATTTAACCATTTGTCTATACAGTTATCATTTATACACCATAGGTGGTGTAAAAAAAAAAACTTTTATTTACCGAACATTTAATTATAAAGTCAACTTAGATACTAACTCTAGTTCCCTGTCGCTAATAACTATCAATTTCTAAGTCAGCATAATTCAATCTTGGTTGGTTCCCGTTCATGATGTGTCGTGTTGCATCTGGTTCTCCGGATACTGCTGACGATGTCTTCTATGGCGATAGCGCTGGAAATTGTTTTGGCATCGTACGGTTCGTTGGAAATGTTTACATGATGACTGCGTGGCTCGATGATTATCTGACCTTGATGTGTAGTGTGGATTGTTGTGCTGCTGGGCTGGTTTCCGTACATAACTTCCCCCGTCTTAGATTGAACCGTCCCGGTTCAACATGTTATGACAAGGTTTCGGCTCCCGTTAACATGTTTGGGTTGATGGTTATTACCGAACGAATTGATCTCGTTTCTTTGATTATGAACCAAATTATTATTGATACAATTTTTTTTTTTTTTTAATTCGTTTATTTTTACAGGCTCAGTTACTTAAGTTTAAAGGAGCCGAATTCTTAAATATAATTTTAAAACTATATATATAAACAATTTTCTTACATCTATGGTTAGTAAGGTGGAAAACCGATTACTCGCGGTGTACTCGAGTTTAGGAGGGTGACATATTTTTAGGAGAAGGATGGGATGTAAGGAAATTGTAACAATGTTGATGAACACTCAATTTATAAATCTATTCGTATATCTATAGTGTATTTACATTTCAACTTATTCTACTATTTATAGCAAGGGGACGAATTACCCGCAAAGGAAGGAAAGGAGGGTATAAGGATGTAGGGGCAATCACACACGAAGATCTATAGCTTTAAGGAAAACATATATATGGGACATGTAATCAAGGTCTAACCGAGCCAACACATCTCTCACCGGCACATTGGGCTGTCTTCCTCGGGCCCGAAGGGAGTTTTTTAAATTCGATCTGGCGACCAGATACACCTCGCACGACCAAACAATGTGCTCGATGTCGTGATAACCTTGGCCACAAACGCAGATATTGCTGCTGGCAAGATTGAAACGGAAGAGTAGTGCATCTAACGAACAGTGATTGGACATGAGTCGGGAGAAGGTGCGAATAAAGTCCCGACTCAAGTCCAGACTTTTGAACCACGGTTTGAGGCTAACCTTAACGATAATCGATTGAAACCACAGGCCCAATTCATCTTCATTCCACTTGCGTTGCCAGTTAGCGATGGTATTTTTGCGGACTAAAGAATAAAATTCATTGAAGGCGATTTGACGCTGATAAATATCGCCTTCAATTGCACCTTCCTTTGCTAATGAGTCAGCCCTCTCATTACCCGGAATGGAGCAATGTGAAGGGACCCAGATAAAGGTAATGACATAACAGCGTCTGGATAAAGCACTTAAAATTTCTCGTATTCTCTCAAGGAAGTACGGCGAGTGCTTTTCCGGCCTCACTGAACGGATAGCTTCGACAGAGCTAAGACTATCCGTTACAATGTAATAGTGTTCAACAGGTCGTGAGGCGACGCTGTCCAGCGCCCAATGAATTGCTGCCAATTCAGCAATATACACTGAGCAAGGATTCTGAAGACTATGTGAGGTGCTAAAAAATTCGTTGAACACTCCAAATCCTGTGGACTCGTTTATAGTGGACCCATCAGTAAAGTACATATTATCACAATTGATACCCCCAAACTTTTCATCAAAGATCGTTGGAGCGATCCTCGATCGTTGGTAATCTGAATATCCATGGATATCTTGCTTCATGGACAGATCAAAATGCACAGAGTAATTGATGTAGTCAGGGAAACAAACACGGTTGGGAATATACGAAGAAGGATCAACCTGCATGGAGATGAATTCATGATATGAACTCATGAATCCGGAGTGAAAATTTAGCTCGATCAGCTGCTCAAAATTTCCGATCACCAATGGGTTCATGACCTTACACCGGATGAAGAACCGAAGAGATAATAAATTGAAGCGATCTTTTAGTGGGAGTAGGCCTGCCAAAACCTCGAGACTCATGGTATGCGTTGAGGGCATACATCCCAACGCGATACGGAGACAAAGATACTGAATTCGCTCGAGTTTAATGAGGTGTGTTTTGGCATCTGATTGAAAACAGAAACTGCCATACTCCATCACTGAGAGAATAGTTGTTCGATACAACATTATAAGATCTTCTGGGTGGGCTCCCCACCAGGTGCCGGTAATTGTACGGAGAAAGTTTATTCTTTGTTGGCATTTTTTACTCAGATACCTAACATGGGCCCCCCAAGTACATTTGGAGTCGAACCAGACCCCAAGATACTTGAATGACATAGCATGAGTGATCGGTTTACCCAAAAGTTGAAGCTTTGGTTTTGCTGGTCTATGCTTCCTAGAAAAAACCACCATCTCTGTTTTCTCCGAGGAGAATTCGATCCCTAGCCCAATGGCCCAGGTTGAAAAATTGTTCAAAGTATCTTGTAAGGGTCCTTGCAGTTCGGATTCGTTTGATCCTACGACAGACACCACTCCATCATCTGCAAGTTGTCTTAGGCTGCAATTTTGTGTAAGGCAATTGTCGATGTCGCTTACATAGAAGTTGTACAAAAGGGGGCTTAAACATGAGCCCTGGGGGAGGCCCATGTAAGAGACCCGACTTACTGCCGAATCTCCGTGAGAAAAGTTCAAATGTTTCTCACAAAGCAAGTTATATAACATATTATTCAATAGAGGCGGCAGACCCCGAGAGTGTAATTTGTCTGACAAAACCTCTATTGAAACAGAATCGAAGGCCCCCTTTATGTCCAAGAATACTGAAGCCATTTATTTTTTTTCGGCGTAAGCCATTTGAATTTCTGAAGAAAGCAACACAAGACAATCATTCGTCCCCTTGCCCCTGCGGAACCCATATTGTGTATCTGAGAGTAGGCCATTCGTTTCAACCCATCGATCAAGGCGAAACAAGATCAACAATTTCCAACAATTTCCGTATACAAGACAGCATTGCTATTGGGCGGTACGAATTGAAGTCGGACGCGGGTTTTCCGGGTTTTTGAACAGCTATAACTCGTACTTGTCTCCAATCATCTGGAACAATATTATTCTCCAGAAACCGATTGAATAAATTCAACAAGCGATGTTTCGCCACATCAGGGAGGTTTTTCAGCAAGTTGAACTTAATTCTATCCGATCCCGGAGCAGAATTGTTACATGAAAGGAGAGCAAGAGAGAATTCTACCATCGAAAACTCGGAATCAAGATCGCACCTACCTTGTGGTATATCTCGAACAATTTTTTGCACAGGAGCGGAATCAGGACAAACCTTCCGTGCAAAATTAAAAATCCATCGATGTGAATATTCTTCGCTTTCATTCGTTGAAGAGCGATTTCTCATGTTTCGAGCCACTTTCCATAATTTTTTCATTGACGTTTCTCGTGACAAACCTCCCACGAAATTTCGCCAATAAGCACGTTTTTTCCCTTTGATTAAGTTTTTAAATTGATCTTCAAGGGCTAAATACGTTTGAAAATTTTCAGGGGTTCCACGTTTCCGAAAAGCTTTAAATGCATTCGATTTTTCTACATAAAGCTTGGAACATTGGCTATCCCACCATAGATTGGGAGGCCTTCGGGAAATGGTGGAACCTGGGATGGGTTTCGTTTGAGCGCGAACCGCGCTGTCATAGATCAAACGAGAAAGGAAGTTATACTCCTCCAATGGAGGTAAACCATCTCTAGAATTGATGGCTAGAGCAATCGCGTCCGCATATTTTTTCCAGTCAATGTGTCTTGTGAGGTCATATGCCATGTTTATAGATTCAGAAGAATTCGACCCAATGGTGATGGAAATTTTGATTGGCAAGTGATCACTACCGTTGGGGTTCTGGATTACATTCCACTTGCAATCTAACGATAGTGAATTCGAGCAAAGCGAGAGGTCAAGAGCACTTGGGTTAGCAGGAGGTTTAGGTACACGTGTTGTTTCCCCAGTGTTCAAAACGGTCATATTGAAGCTGTTACAAAGGTCATATATCAACAATGAACGATTGTCGTCGTACTGTTCCCCCCAGGCAGTTCCGTGAGAGTTGAAGTCTCCCAAGATCAATCGTGGCTCAGGAAGGAGTGAGCACATATCATCAAGTTGTTTGCGGCTAACCGCAGCTCTCGGAGGCCAATACAAGCTGACAATACAGAGGTCTTAGCCTCTGATGTTTGCATGACAAGCAACAGCTTCGATCCCTCCAATAGGTGGAAGGTCAATTCTAAAAAATGAGTGGCACTTATTGATCCCCAACGGCACCCCTCCGTATCTATCATCACGGTCCAAGCGTATAATATTAAAATCGTGGAAAGAGATATCATCTCGCGAAGAAAGCCAAGTTTCGGACAGAGCAAAAACATCACAATTGTAGTTATGAATTAAAATTTTGAATGTATCCAATTTAGGGATAAGACTACGACAATTCCACTGTAAAACAGTGATATCTCCGACCTCTCTATTTGAATTAGACATTAAGAGAGATAATCATTGCAAGGAGGGGCCATGTTTGCATCAATTGTTGCAAAATTGTCTTTAATACTGGAAGCATTGAGATGACAAGGGTTCTGATGGAGTCGGGAACATTAAAACACTTGAAGATTTGGTCCAAAAGGTCAGACAACTTTATAAATCCCGATTGGGAAGTTGAACTGGACGGAATAACAGGGACAGTTGGGGTTTTTGATGTCCCCTCGAGTGCTGGGCCATTCGAAGGTGAATTATTCCCACGGAAACCAGGAGGAACCTGATTTTGCTTGTCCGCTGCACTCGATTTTTTAGGCATGCTAACAGGGGGTATCACCGGAGGGGCTTGTCCTTGAACTTTGGGAGTGGTCACATTTTTTCGCCGGGGATTCCCTTGGAAAATGAACGGTGTGCCCCCGTTAGCTGTGTCCGCTTCTATTTCGTCAACGGTCAACGTGGCGAAGACATTTTGTGTGTTGATTGGTTGTTGTTGTTGGGCCAGTGGAGAAGCGCCCATTAAAATATCCGCAAAAGTGCGTTTCGAGCGTTCCTTCAAAGAGCGCTTCTGTTTCTCCCAGCGACTCTTGTAATTTTCACAAACTGAGAGCTCGTGTGGGGATCCCCCGCAATATGGACATTTATGCTCAGTCGCACTGCAGAATTTCCCCTCATGTTGCTCTCCGCAAGTGGCACAGCGCTCCTTGTTGGCACAATAATCCGAAGTGTGACCAACTGACTTGCATTTGTTGCAAGTCATGGGCTTTGGCACGAAGAATCACACAGGTAGTCTCAATTTGTCCACCATAACGTAGTCAGGGAGGGCGGCACCAGCAAAGGTGACTCGAAACGAGTCGGACGGCGTAAATTTAGTTTGGTCCCCATCATGGGAAAGTTTCCCGAGTTGGCGACAGTCCAAGATTTTCACTTCCATTGAGGGGAGCTTCTTGAACTTGCCTTTTCCTTCTGCTTTTATTTGTTCGCTCGTCAGACCCGTTTCAGTTATCACCCCCTCAATTTCTACGTTATGGGAGGGTATAAATGTTCGATATTCGAGAGTGAAATGTTGATCAGCAACAATCTCGTTTGCGTGTTTCCGTTCATTCACGACAACTCGCAATTTGTTCGGTCTAACCCTATTTCAGATACAGAAGTGTATCTGGCCAGATCTTTCATGATCTGAATCACGTTAAGGTTTTTTCCTTTCGGTTTTGGCCGGAGGAAAACAACCCAAGGGCCAGTTCCAGGTGCATCTTCTGGATAAACTCTGACACGTGGAGCGGAGACAACAGAGGGGGAAGACGAGGACGAGGACGAGGACGAGGATAAGGACGAGGACGAGGATTGGGTTGGATCGGAAGCATCAGAAGGGGGAAGCGAAATCGATGATGGGAGAGGGGGAGTGGAAGTAAGAGTGGATTGAGAAGGGAGGCTTGCAATTTTCTTAGAGGGGGGCTTGGTAGGATGAGCGGATTCGTCCCCAGAAGAATTATCTTCCTTATGAGGGACTCGTTTATGTTTTTTCCCAGATCTTGTATGAGATTCATTATCGGAGATCTCCATCTCTGGAGATCCTCCACTATTCTCCATTTTACAAAAATTTCTGTCTTATTTCTAAATTATTATTGATAACAATAATCTTAAAAAAAAAGCAAAAAAAAAATAAATTATGATAATAATATCAAACAATGAACAAATGAATAGAATAATAATATTAATAATAAATATGTGTACCTTAATATATAAGTTGTTCCAATAATACGCTCTACTGCCCTAATCAGGGAGAGACAGAGGCTACGCGCTACGGAGACAACACAATAGCGCAAGAATAGCTTACGCAGCCACGTGATGATGAATCCCGTTTGCGACAGTCACGCGATGGCGATCCCGTTATGCCGAATCAGTTCAACAGCCGCAATCCGGCTCGCTGCAAGAGCGCTGCTTCCTTTGTTCCTTCGTTCCACTTCACAAAAGGTCAGGTCGAAAGCGGACAGCAATGACCTTCACTCGTACACGATTCACTCGTACCAATAGCACAATAGCAAAAGTGGCAACGCACAATACCGACGCTGAACTTTACTCGTCAAGAGTTGGATAGCGAATGTTATTGATACAATTACTGACAACATTATAATTGTTCCAAATGTGATAGTCCGACTTTTCTGCGTCATTATTTCAATATGTTCCAATCTGTGGCGGTTTTGAATATGCAATTGTTCAAAGGGTGTCATCTCTTTCTTCATTTCGTTGATGTGAACTGAGTACAGGGGTAGAACTGCCGGTTTGATTTCTGTATTGTAGTTTTGAGTTTTGTGCTGCACTCCGTTTAACTAAATTGAGCAGTTCTCGAACGTTATGAGAAATGTGCCTGTTAGATTTCTCGGGCCAAAACCACAATCGTTTAATAGTGTTACTGGTTTTCTTGCGTTTTTAATCATTACTCCAAGATTTTCGATTGTCTTGATTTCTGCTGTTTTTGATGATTCGATAAAGGTGCAATTACTTGTATTTCCTCTTAATATTGTATGTATGCAATTGTCAGTGGAAACATTGAACAAATTTTGGATTTTTTTTTTATCCAAAATATATATTTTTATTAAGGCTCATATGGCGTCAGCCTAACGGGGCCGGGATTTCAATATTTCGACAATGTTTGCTTACAACTATGTTAGTAATATGTAACCGATTACTCGCGGTTGGCTCGAGGTTAGTATTACAAGTGTTCTCATAATTTTGGATGTCACAGATGAAATTTTCTTCGATATTTGAACATGGGTATGTTACTAAATATGATTCGTTGTTGCTTATAACAGCATTTGTTGCGTTTATTGCAATAATTTTGTTTCTTACGGGTATTGTTTCTAATTTGAGTAGTTCATAATCGCCTTGTCTTAATTTTGGTATTTTAACGAGAATTGTTATGTTTAACCCGCTATGGAAAGCTATCGGTTTTAAAAACTCGTAAGTTTGATCATAGCTTTGAATTTTAATGCCTTGTGATTCTAGGATTTGGGTTGCGAAATCCAATTCTGATGGTTGCAGGAGTAGCTTGGGAATTATTCCGACTTTCATGAGTTGTATAGATTCGAAGAGGTCTTCCAGCTGATGCCTAACTGCGTCGATGTTGAATATAATACTATGTATGTGTAATGTATGCTCGTATTTAATGGAGCTTTCTGAGTTCAACCTAGCTTGTTTGATAATACCATTGATTGCTATAGATTGTTTAAATGCATGTATCGTCAAATTGTTTATTCTTTCTTCAAATAATTTGTTTATTGCTATTTGTTCGTTATTTTCTGTTATAAGTGCATTATTTGAACTTTGTATTGTCTGAATTTGATTTTCAATTTTTAATAAATCTTCGTTGTCTAGGTTTCCAGTTATCATTTTGATGGCTGATCCTAAAAAGTTTAGTGACCTTTTCGTCCTTTTCCTAGGTATTAAGTTTTCAATTACAAAATTTGCTTGATTATGTTTTTGTTTGATGATTTTAACAATTTCACAAAATTTTGGATTTTCTTCTAATTTAGCTATTATTGGTTCGTATTGTTTTAATACAATTTTGAATGAATTCAAATTAAATCTATGTAATAATGTGTGGAAACCTTCTTTTATGAAAACTTTCCCTGTCTTTGCGGCAAAAACGCCAGGATTTTGATTTAGGTCCATGATTTCCATGTGGGATGAGTGGATAGGATTGGATAGGAACAGGAATAAGAGGATAAATGTGATCATCCTTCTGTTGTCCTGTGAAGTAAAAATCATAGTTAGTTTCCAGAGTATGATGTGAGGGCTCAAACGGATATTCGTCTATGATCCTGCAAAGTAGAAAAATGTGTAACCGGTAGTTCCAAAATAGAGCGTGTGACTCTGTCACACTTTTTTATAGGACACTTAGAGGACGACCAAAATCTAACTCTCCGCACGATGTTCAGTTTCCCGCACCTTCTAGTCTCTCACTTCATCACTCACTCTCGGTGTATGACAGTTGCCGTTCACCCAAGAAGGTCTTCCATGGATCGGGTAGGGATGAAGGCACTCGCGAGTAGGATCCAACACATAAATACCGAAAAGCTCGGGTTTTCTAGATTAATAAGGTTGATTGTCGACCTCTTGCTCGGCGTGTTAGCAGGAGTCAACGGAGTTCTATCCTGACTACACTAGAGAGCAGTTAGTGCGCGCCGTGATTAAATTGGGTAAGTGGCCGAAAGGGCCAAGAGAAGTAAAAAGTGATTTTTACTAACGTCATGCCTGGTTTCTTCCGTAGGTTGACGGTGAGGAAAAGAACCACTTTTGGCCGAATGAAAACTGTGTGTTAGTAGGTTTGATATTCGCTTTAAAACTATCTCAAAGTGTGCAACGTACAGTCACACTTTATGTGAGAAAAAGGTAAATCTTTGAATATATTCATATACATATGTAGGATTGTGAAAAAGCGGGAAGATGCGGTCCGTTGCGGTTTCGGGGCACCACAATGTGGCGATTGTGACTAATCATGGCGGTTAGGTCCAACAAAGGGCCTTTTTCTTTGTATTACATACAGTTATTCGCCAGGATCAAAAACGCCATTGTGTTCCTCGGCGCGATCAGGATTGAATAACCAACAATAGAACTGGTGTTGTAGAAAGTCCCCGTGGCTAAGCAATCTGGAAATATACTATACCACATCCATCCAAGGGAAACAGTCGCACCTCCACTCTCAGCAGTCGAGAGAGGTGCGTGTTGTCTGTCGGTGCTCTGCAGATTGAGGAGAGGTTTATTGCACGGTTGGAAGGAAACTGCATGAACCAGAAACAGAATTGAAATCATCGTACCACTCGCACCGCAGATATCACGTCATCGCCACCCACCCTGATCCGTCGCCGTGAGCCACATAAACCTTATAAACTTCATAACACCGCAAGTAGGCATAACACTATTTATCAACCTGGTATTCCGTGCTCTGAGTATGTAGCAGTCGAGATAACGTTGGGCAACGAGAAAATTTTTCTCTCTGCATTCTATAATCCACCAGAAGTAGATTGTGCTGACACAATTGATAAGTTGTTGTGTAACTATGGAACAAAATTCGAAAACGTACTCTTAGTAGGTGATTTCAACACGAATCTTCTTGACCACAATTCAACCAAGACATCTAGATTCAAATCCATCCTGTCTATCCACAAGATGTTGAGTTTAGGTTGCGAACCAACATTTTTCCATAAAAATGGCGCCTCCCAATTGGATCTTATGTTGGCTAACTGTTATTCCCGTTTGCTTCGCTTCAATCAAATCGACGTGCCTGTTTTCTCAAATCACGACTTAATTTTCGCATCACTTGATTTTGAAATATTACCAACTCCAAGACAAGTTGAATATCGAGACTATTATTCAATGGATGTAGATGGTATTTTTCAAGTCTTTCAATCTTTTGATTGGTTAAGTTTTTATCGATCAAATGATCCTAATGTATTGCTTAAGTTTTTCAACTCAAATATAAAATACTTGCACGATAATTTTGTACCTATTCGAACACTCATACCGGATCAAGCTAAAAACCCTTGGTTTAATGATCGCATCTGTAGATCCATCATTGATCGTGATCTGGCTTACAAAAAATGGAAAAATAGCAAAAATCCTAATGATCATAAAGTATTTAAAACACTTCGGAACAAAGTGACTCTGCTTATTCGTCAGGCGAAGGAAACGTTTTATGGTAGCCGGATTGACACCAATGTTCCTTCTAAACAATTATGGAAGAGATTGAAAATCTTAGGGCTAGGTGAATCTAAGAAATCACCTCCTGTGTCATTTGATTCAAATGAAATAAATGAAGTTTTCGTTAGCAATTTTTCTGAAAGATCAAGTTTTGTTCAAAATGACAACAATCAAGCTTTTATTGCACGAAATTCATTTTATTTCAATTTAATAAGCGAAATTGATGTCGTAATTGAACTATTCCACATGAAATCTAATGCAACAGGTCTTGATTCTCTTCCAATCAAATTTCTGAAGGCAATCAATCCACTTGTGATTAAACCCATAACCCACTTATTCAACTGCATCATAACAACAAGCATTTTTCCCGAGGGTTGGAAGAAGTCGAAAATAATTCCGATCAAAAAGAAAGCTAATTTGGACAGTATTCAGAACCTACGTCCAATAAGTATACTTTGTGCGTTATCTAAGGTATTCGAACGGATTGTCAAAAACCAAATCTGCACTTATATAAATCAAAATAATCTGTTAAGTTCAATTCAATCCGGATATCGTCCTAAACACAGTACAAAAACTGCTATGCTGAAGGTATTTGATGACATTGGGATGGTCTTGGATAAGGGACGACCAGTTGTTCTATTACTTCTGGATTTTTCTAAAGCCTTCGATACAATTTCCCACGAAATGCTCTGCAAAAAATTGGCTCAAAACTTCAATTTTTCTAACCATTCAACCACACTTATTCAATCATATTTAACAGATCGAACCCAGACAGTTTTATGTAATGGAGATTTTTCTAGATTCCTTCCTATATGCTCTGGAGTACCTCAGGGCTCAATTCTAGGACCAATATTGTTCTCCTTATATATTAACGATCTTCCTCAAGTGTTGAAATTTTGCAAAATTCACATCTTTGCGGACGATGTGCAAATTTACTATGATTGTCAGGATAATTCGGCAACAATGGTTTCAAAGAAAATCAACAATGATTTAGCCAGAATATATGCATGGTCGAACATGAATAAGCTTGTGTTGAATTTTAATAAAACCAATGCTTTATTCATAAACAACTCTCAAAACAACATCATACTAAAACCGACGTTGCAGTTTAACAACTCAACAATAGAATTTGTTGAAGATGGTGTCAGCCTTGGCATCACTATTCAATCCAACTTTAGTTTTGATAAATATATATTCAAACAATGTGGGAAAGTGTATGCTGGTCTTCGTACATTGTATGCTACTACATCTTTCCTCAGTGCGGATATGAAACTCAAGCTTTTCAAAAGTCTTGTATTACCTCATTTCATCGCTTGTGATTTCCTGCTTTCCGAATCATCAATGTACGCTCAATCGAGATTACAAATAGCATTGAATGCATGTGTACGATATGTATTCAACTTGAATAGATTTTCCAGGGTTTCTCATTTACAGTATCGTCTGCTTAATTGCCCATTTATAAAGTTTGCGCCTATGAGATGTTGCTTATTCTTATTTGATCTTGCGAGAACAAGCCATCCTGGCTATTTACACGAAAAATTAAATATTTTGAGAACCGCGCGCGCAAGGAAATATGTTATCCCTCGACACTCCACTTCCAAATACGGCAATTCATTCTTCGTGAGAGGTGTTTCACATTGGAACTCATTACCCAATAATCTTACTCTAATGAATTCGAAATTTGCATTTAAGAAGAAATGTTTAGAGCACTTTAACCGTTAAATTAGTAGAATTAGTCAAATTGAAATCATAAAAGTTATATTAGTGACGCACTGTTCTGTATACAAATCATTGTAGCATTTAAATGAGACCGAAGTCTCAAGTTACATAATACAAATTAAATAAATAAATAAAATAAAAAAAAAAAGTAGAAGCATGTGACGTCACATTTAGAATTAAAATAAGTATACAGAAGAACCTTCTATAGGATAGTTAATTTATTCCAAAAGATTATTATATTGTTGTTTGTTGTTCCAAGTAAAGATGTTAAGAATGAGAATAGTTTGAAACCGTTCATGGTGTTGAAAAATCACTACATTTCACTATTTGTTGCGTTTTTCGGACACGAAAGGTGTCTCCCTCACTGTGCGGTTCGGCATAGAACAGTTGACCCTGTGGCCTTTGAGCATTAGAAACCTTAATCCGCTCGCAGTTTCAACCTCCTTGTACGGTTCAGGATTGTTGCCAGATCCTATGTGAATTACATCTGACAGAATAATATGGATAAGTGTGAGTGATGTACCTTTGTTCTTATTTACGACCCTGTAGATCCTAGTTTCCACTGAGCAGTAGGCGAAGGCGCCAATTGGCGCCCAACATAAAAATAATTATACAGATAATTTGGAACAATTGGTTACGGATCTCTCCACACCCGACTGAGGGAGGAAAAAACAGGAATAACTGTTTTGAAATTCTGCGTTCTCCAAACGGCAAGTGGTTTTGGATATAGTGTATAAATTTTCCAAGTGTAGTTTCAATTGAAACACCCCCCGTGTAACAGTATTAGCGTAAGAACACACTGGACGGCTTCCCCGCGCGGATTTTGCAATGACAGACCGCCGCGGGGCCTCGATAATGGAATGTGAATGAGATAAAACCAGCCTGAGGGCATCCGTATACTAGCACATAGGATTTGACAGCGTCAAACATGTCCGGGTCGCAAATGCAATTTGCGACCACTGTCACTCGCGAGAACTGCCAAACTCTCAAGCTGGTGTAAAACAAGGCACTTAACATACTACCAGGTGGGTCAAAACGTGAAGTGGTTTTCTGCAGCCATTTAAAAAATACACAAAAGTAAATTAAGACGATTGAGCACAATTTGTGGAATATACTGATACTTTATGAAATACTCATTGCTATATTCATTACGTTTTACGCTGCAAGCGTTTCATTTATTGTCTTTGCGTTGAAGGCACCATAATGATTTGCGCCATTTGGAAAACGAAATTAAGGACGAAATTAACACACTTCTAGAACAAAAAATAATGAATGAAAATTTACTTTTCTGTATTCAATATGTATTCTATGTAATAGAGTAATACGTTTCCTCGAAAATTGTGAAATAATATGAAACTGAAATTGTGTTTGATGCTGATTTTATATTATAATGGTGAGTTTTTGTGATTATTGTGTTGTAAAATATTTGGAAATATACAACCAAATTCCGGCAAACGCTTCATTTTTTCCGCACGCAAAACGCAAATTTTCGAATAAAGCATGAGCAGCAGCTAAATACAACTGAAATTATTGAAATAATGCAGAATTCATTCAAACCCTTTTATTTCACTTAAATTCTTTCAATTTCTTAAGTTGGTTTACATTATAATATAATACTACATTTCAAGTGATCAACCTAGGGTTCTACGTTTTATATTATCATTCAGACCCTTGTGATCATCATGATCATTACATTTCACATAAATTTTTTTTTCAAAAAACAATTCTTTTTTTAGTTAGCGAATGGGCGCACCTTGTTCCATAGATTTGCCTTGAGTTCGCCGAGTAATTTGATAGGTTTGGCAATGACAGCTAAATTTGTAGCACATCTTGACTCGCGGATCATATCCCCTTGCCCGGGGCTTGGATAAAACACACAAGGCGGAGCGGGTACGGCCGGTTCTAAAGTCACTGTTGTAAGGTTCCTCATTCTCTGCGGTGGCTCGATGGAGATGATGCGCCGCAACGGTTTTGTGATAGTATTAGTGTTTATGCGGTGCACATGAAGCAAGGTAATAGTTAATGTACTATCGGTGAGCCAATACGTGAAAATCACTCTGCGGTCATGTAGCTGCGGATTCTCGAATACTACCCAAATTATCGAGAAATGCAATATTTCAGACGTGTGCGATCAACTTCTTTCTCCCTCTCGCTCAGGTAAACATCCCTCTTCCGTTTTCCACCATTCTGTCTTTATATACCTCCCCTCTAATCCGCTTACTGTCCAAACAGTTGTACCTTGTACCATAGACTCGTCTTGCATCCGTCTATAAAAATATGATAATGGCCGCTAGTGAAGCCGTCGAAAGCCGCTGAATGTGTTTTTCATCGAGCTCCTGCTGCGACTTGTCATTGCGAGAATCGCGCGGGAGAGCCGTCTAGTGTGTTTCCACGCTTAAAGTCATTGATTGATTTTTCGTTTCCGGTTGTGCTTAGCACAAACAGCACTAAATACTCGTGGATATTGGAGCTTTCTGTGTGTAACGAGTGAGCCCTAGAATCAAATCGGCTGTTTTGAAAACCGTCCTGGAGTCTGGTTAATTGAGATCACGACTGAGAAGGGTGAGTACAGCTGGATATAAGAGTGAGTCTGGAAAGGGCACAAATGTTGATCTAGTCGTGATTCGAACGCACGTTACATCCAGAAGGCTCTAGTTCCCGAAAGATTTCCCAGCAATGGATTCGGAAATCAATATAAAATATCGGACCCTTTTGGTTCACCACCTTGAGAAGGACGAAATTGAATTCGAACTCGAAACTAGAGCAGTGCAATTCGAGAAGGAGGAAAGTGTATCGGTGCTTAGGAGACGTTTGCGTGAGAAATTGAAGCGAGAGAAAGGCGATCCGGAAGAAATTGATTTCACAAAGTGTGAAACACGTACAGTGGCTAATGAAATCGAATTGATAGATGGAAAGATAAAAAAGACGGGTGGGTAATGTCGGGGACATAACCGGAGTGACGTAGGACTATACAAATGGGACAGCTTTTGTTAAATATATATTTTAAATATATTGTTTTATTTTCTTCTCCTACGTGAATACCTACCTATGTACCTTAAAAATGGATTAGTTTACTGTTTACTCTTCATGAATATGTTGATGGTTCTGAAAAGAACCTTTGGTGTTGTGTTTTTGTTATCACTCGATATTCCCATCTTGTTCGGTTAAATCTTCCTGTTTAGCTATTGCGTTTGCCACTCGCCACAGCTTTCACAGTTGGAAAATTTCTTCCCATCCAGCTTGTGACATGTTGTTCAGCAAATTACATTTGATGCGACGTGCCGGAGAAACACTTTGCCACTCACTGAAACTAATTGTTGCCTTGATGAGCGCCGAACCGAAGCTGCTCTGTTCTTGATGCGGGTTTTCTGATTGTCGTGAGCAGCTTTGCAAGCCAACTCGAGTACTCCGACGGCCGAAACTCTATAATCGCTGTTAGGTATACTGGTGCTCCGGCACCAATCCGTTCGGCCTAGTTACCCTTGCGGAGCAATCAATGAATGCGACCAACAGGGAACTGGAGACTTGCACGGTTCGAGTGAGACTTTGCCTTTCCCTTAACTTGTCCTCCTTTGTTACGTCCACGATGCTGATGCCGTACAACCACACGGGTTTACGGTTTGAAGGAAAATAAGATATTGTTTGGGGTCCGCGTGTTTTATACTCTAGCGGTACACACTCACAGGATAGAGAAAAATCGGCGGACTCAGCCAGAGGGGCGAGTCCAACGAGACGAACGAATGAGCGTTAAAAGGGAGCGATGGCAAAAAAATACATTCATTACGATTTGTTCGCTCGTTGGATTCACATGCAGGCTAAAAAGGGTCCTTTTCAGGATCTCAAAATTATCTTCAATCTAAAGAGTTTATTGTTTTGTTATCACTCGACATCCCCATCTTGTTCGGCTAAACCTTGCTGTTTAGCGATTGCATTTGCCACTCGCCACAGCTTTCACAGTTGGAAAATTTCTTCCCATCCAGCTTGTGACATATTTTACAGTAAATTACATTCAATGGCACGTCGCATTACCACCACTCAGTATCGGATTGGAGGTAATTTTAACCTGTAATTGAACATTTGCGATGACAGTGGTACAGTGTCGACCTTCAATGTGGGGTCATAATTTGGACCCCGAACTCTATGTTTACAAAAATGTCCAACTAAATATGTCGCATTACTGGTCCGTCCAATTAGCTAAATGTCGAGATAAGTGTAAATTACTGTACTTTCAATCTAGAAGCAATTTAAGAATTGGTGAAAATCAATAAGCTCAGAACAACTGCCAAATTCACATACTCATCATATCCTGGCAAACAAATTATGAAAAAATCAATTTGTGTTTTATTATTATTTTGGATATTGTTTTAGAAAGCATTGAACTGTATTTCCTAAACTCTTTTTTGGAAGGTTTAATGGCACTGAAAAGCGCCTTGTTTTATGGAATGGTTCCAATTTAGAAAACTTAGTACTCGTGGTTTTGAAAACGCCTGGTTTTCGAACGCCCTCGATGCCGCCTTGTTCTGGATTTGCCACCAAAGCAGTTTGTATAAAGAACAAACTTTTTTCTTCTGCTACCTGATGCCGTTTTACGATTGCGTTTGCCACTCGCCACTTATCGTCGCGAGCAGCTTTACCAGCTAACTCGATCACTTCGGCGGCCGAAACTATATAACGCCGGCTAGGTGAACTGGTGCACTGGTACTAACGAGCTCGGCCTAGGTACCCTTGCGGGGAACTCCAGATCAACACGGTTCGAGCGAGATTTTGCCTTTCCCTTCACTTTTCCTCCTTCACCATGTCCAGACATGGCTGCTTGGGTTGGTTTGTTGATGTGTTGTGATGCGAACCGATGTGGTGTACGGTTTGAATGAGAATGATCGTTACGGCAGCGGAGCGGGGATTTTTAAGCTGACTGGCTGGCTCGAGAATTACGCATGTGTGAGACTGCGACCAATGTTTCGTTCATTTTTTTCTTTTTCCTTTCCAATCGTGGTTCATTCTATTTCGCTGCTGCTCTGGTTGCCCGTTTTGGTCGGTTCGATTTGAGGAGCACAAAATGGACCAATAAAAAATGGGCACATAGTGCATTTTGACAATGCTTGATATTTCACAATTATTCAATTATTTATCTCAAGAAAAATGAAATGTTATTCGTTATGATAGATGCGTAGATATATTTCCTATCAATTGATGCAAAAACCTTTGCGATCTATTGAGAAATGCTCGAGTTATAAGCGTTCCAAATCTTGCATTTTTTCCTACTTGTTCAGTGCCTAGATTTCCATTTCACCCCCTATATCTTCCGGTTAGACGTAGTCCTACGTCAAAAGAAATTAGTGATTATTTGGAGAAGAAGAAGGAGTTCGAGGGAGTTCGGGAGGCACTAGGGACAAGGTTAGTACACTATTTTGTTCGCAGTTCTGCAGTTCTGATACGTCGATTATATAGCTCATACTTTACGATGTTTTCTCCGATAGAATCGATCCGTAAGGAAGTCATGCTCCAGATTACGAACTCGCTTACACAGTTGCAATTAGGACAACCAGGTCCGTCGATTGTGCCGCGAGTGTCTCAAGAGACCCAGACGGACGATACAGAAGCGAATTCCGGAGGGAATCAGGAGTCCAGGCAATCCAAGGTCCAAAGTAGTCAACCGCGACGACAACTCCGTTCTAGTTTAAATCATTCACATCCTTCCATCTTACTAAACGGTCCTCAAAGTTCTGTGGTGCCGTCTGGATCGGATATTCTTCGGCAACCTAAAGAGTACCTGCTGAATAGAGTGGATCTGGTGAGTAAACCGAAGAATGATAAGATGATAGATACCAATCTTGGGGATGATTCATCGACGTCATCGGAGGGTACACCACGGAAGCCAAACCCAAAATCTCGAGTGTCCCATTCAAGGCGATCTAAACCAGTGTCTGACTGGAACATGGGCCGATATGATGGGAGAGAAGGAGGCCACGGTTTGATGCGTTTTATTAAGGAGGTGGAATTTTATGCAAAATCGGAAGGTGTTTCTGAGAAAGAGTTGTTTCGTTCAGCGATCCATCTATACTCTGGTCTGGCCAAAATATGGCTCATGCAGGGGGTCGAAACTGAAAAAGGAATTTTTGAGCCCGGATCACGATCACGTCAGTGAAGGCCGAGCTGTAGAGAGGAAACAAAGATCAAAGGAGAATTTTCAAGATTTCTTCTTTGACATTCAGCAAATTTTCAATTCATTAACAAAGCCGATTTCAGAGAAGAAGAAGTTCGAGATTGTGTTTCGTAACTTGAGGGCAGATTATAAAGGGCATGTAGTGGCTGCGCAAATAGACAATCTGGCCGATCTCAAACCATTTTGTCGCAAACTTGATGCCACTTTCTGGTTCAAATATGAAACTCGTCAAGAAATACAAACTTCTCGGAATCGAGCTCAGGTTTCGGAATTGAAGTTGGATTCAAAATTGAAGTTCGTTAAAGAGGGAGATCAGTCAAAGTCCCTATCCAAACAGAAAGGGATAGAAAAACCGGAGGTAGGAAAAAAGAATAGAAAGACATCGCGAGAGAAACAGTCCGATGAGGATGCATCTCCCAGTGAAAAAGCTGAATCGGATATTCCGAAGATTTTGGTGGATCAATACATTCCGCCCAAGCCGGGTAGGTGTTACAACTGCCGACTTGTAGGGCATCACCATTCAGAATGTGAACGCCCAAAGCATAAGTATTGCTACAAATGTGGTTTCCACAACGTGGAGACCAAATCATGTCCCTTCTGTGAAAAAAACGCCTAGGTAACTGTCTGGTGGGGCAGACGGCGAGCCGTGGTGAAAGAAATCCCCAGGATAATCCGGAAAATATTTTGTTTCCACTAGGTATACGTAAAGTTCAAAACGATGAGTATTTACACTATGCAACTGTAGAAATCAGTGAGCATTTTCTGAAGATGAATGATGATGATCGACCATTTGTTAAAGTAGAGGTTCTGAACGTTCCACTGATCGGGTTACTCGATAGTGGGGCCAGCCGCAGTGTCTTAGGCCAGGATTCTAATCTTCTTATAATATGCAGACTAAAGTTACAACCTGTCCACATTGATATGAAAACCGCAAGTGGACAAAAGTTGAATGTATTGGGCAGTGTAGAACTGCCAGTAACTTTCAATGGAGTCACCAAGATTCTCTCAGAACTGGTTATCCCAGCGGTTAAACGAAAACTGATCTTGGGATCAGATTTTTGGCAGTCGTTTGGAATAGTGCCCACGATGGTGGATCGCGATTACAAATTTTCATTAGAAGAGGTTCATAATCATACCGTGCAGGCCTGTTTAACCGATAAGCAGACGCGAAAGTTAGAGGAGGTGAAACAGTTATTCAAACCCGCAGTAGAAGGTCGTCTAGAAACTACTTCGATGATCAGCCATCGGATCGAACTGTCAGAGGAAGCAAAGAAGCTTTCACCGATACGAATCAACCCTTTTCCAACTTCGCCAGCTAGACAAGAGAAAATCAACCAAGAATTAGATAGTTTGTTGAAATGTGGTATTATCGAACGGTCGTACAGTGACTGGTCGCTTCACCTCGTCCCTGTGGACAAACCAGATGGTTCCGTCAGGTTGTGTCTGGACGCCAGAAAACTCAATGAGCGCACAGTTCGAGACTCTTACCCTCTCCCCCATGCAGATAGAATACTGAGTCGTTTAGGTCCGAGTTCGTATATCTCAACGATAGACTTATCGAAAGCATTTCTGCAGGTTCCGTTGCATCCACGTTCTCGGAAGTACTCGGCGTTCTCTGTGTTGGGGAGAGGGCTGTTTCAGTTCACTCGAATGCCTTTTGGCTTGGTCAACAGTCCGGCAACCCTGTCGCGGCTGATGGACCGGGTCTTAGGCGGGAGTGAACTGGAACCAAACGTGTTTGTATACCTCGATGACATCATCGTGGTAAGCAACACGTTTGAAGAGCATCTTAACAGACTCACAGAGCTGGCATCGAGACTCCGAACAGCGAACTTATCGATAAATTTGGAAAAGTCTCAGTTTTGCGTATCGGAAGTTCCATATTTGGGGTACATTCTGAGTAAAACGGGTCTTCGCCCGAATTCAGATCGCGTTGAAGCCATCGTTAATTATGAACGACCGAAATCTCTTCGAGCAGTGCGGAGGTTCCTGGGCATGTGCAACTACCCTACGGCGGTTTATAGCTACCTTTAGTGATGTTGTGCGGCCCCTAACCGATCTACTTAAAGATAAACCTAAAGGTGTCAAGTGGAACGATTCCGCTGAAGCCGCGTTTGTCAAGATCAAGGAGTTGTTAATCAGTGCTCCCATCTTAACAAATCCGGACTTTTCCAAACCATTTTCTGGTCATTGCGATGCTAGTGACTCAGCTATCGCAGGCGTGTTAACACAAACATATGATAACGTCGATAAGCCGGTAGCCTATTTTTCGAAAAAGCTAGGTGCCACTCAGCAACGGTACGCCGCTACGGAGAAGGAGGCGTTAGCCGTACTGAAGTCGCTGGAAAAATTCCGCTGCTATATCGAAGGTTCACCCTTTACGGTCATTACCGATGCATCAGCTTTGACGTATATCCTCCGTAGCAGTTGGAAAACGTCTTCCAGATTATGTAGATGGTGCCTTGAGCTCCAGAAGCATGACATGAAAATTCAACACCGGAAAGGCGTTGATAATATCGTGCCTGACGCCCTGTCCAGGGCGGTAGAAGAGGTCAGTACAACGTCCGCGAAATCGGATTGGTACAATTATATGGTGCAAAATGTGGTAGAAAAACCAGAAAATTTCAAGGACTTCCGGGTGGAGAACGGCGTTTTGAAAAAGTTCGTCTCCAGTCCCGAAAATATTGATTACCGTTTCGAGTGGAAGCTGTGTGTTCCGGTGGTCTTGAGAGACAAGATTCTGTTCGAAGAGCATGATGAAGCACTTCACATGGGCTACGAGAAAACTCTAGCGAAGATTCGTAGGAGATACTACTGGCCTCATATGGCCAAAGAGATCAAGGCGTATATACAGAGATGTGCATAACCAAAAGTTATGGGATGCCCGGATATCAGAAGTAGAATACGTGTTGAATACCACACCTCATAGTTCGACTGGTTTTTCTCCATATAAGATCATCTTCGGGCATGAAGTCGTAGGCAGAGGAGATGAGCATAGAATCGATAGGGAAGAGGAGTTACTTTCAGAAGAAAAACGGCTAGAAAACAAATCTAAGCTTGATCAATCCATTCGCGATATAGTTGTGAAAAACTTATAAAAACAATACGAGAAAAATTCACACTATTACAATCTCCGTCGTAGGAAAGTCGCCCCGGTGTACCAAGTAGGCCAGCGAGTTCTCAAGAGGAGTTTCAAGAAATCCTCCGCCGTGGACAAGTTCAATGCCAAGCTTGCACCTTGCTATATCCCGTGTACAGTTAAGGCCAGGGTTGGTACGAGTTCATATGAGTTAATTGACGACTCTGGAAAATCTATCGGAACTTTCTCATCCGCGGACTTGAAACCATTGCCAGAAACCAATCGAACCGATTGATTATCAGACAGTTACGCCATTTTTGTCAACAAAAAATTGACGTAAACACTAAGAGTTGGAGAATTGATAAACATCGATCTATTTGCTCTTCCCGAAAGAGAAGAGGTACTTAGATAGAATGATAACAGAATCGCAAGAGTTCTTATTGGAAGCGCAGGTAAAAAGTTCTTTTTGGTGCTTTATTGAAGGAAAAAAATGACACAAATTTCATTTTTCAGTCGGTTGGAGGGGTATTATAACCGGTAGTTCCAAAATAGAGCGTGTGACTCTGTCACACTTTTTTATAGGACACTTGAAGGACGACCAAAATCTAACTCTCCGCACGATGTTCAGTTTCCCGCACCTTCTAGTCTCTCACTTCATCACTCACTCTCGGCGTATGACAGTTGCCGTTCACCCGAGAAGGTCTTCCATGGATCGGGTAGGGATGAAGGCACTCGCGAGTAGGATCCAACACATAAATACCGAAAAGCTCGGGTTTTCTAGATTAATAAGGTTGATTGTTGAGTTCTATCCTGACTACACTAGAGAGCAGTTAGTGCGCGCCGTGATTAAATTGGGTGGCCGAAAGGGCCAAGAGAAGTAAAAAGTGATTTTTACTAACGTCATGCCTGGTTTCTTCCGTAGGTTGACGGTGAGGAAAAGAACCACTTTTGGACGAATGAAAACTGTGTGTTAGTAGGTTTGATATTCGCTTTAAAACTATCTCAAAGTGTGCAACGTACAGTCACACTTTATGTGAGAAAAAGGTAAATCTTTGAATATATTCATATACATATGTAGGATTGTGAAAAAGCGGGAAGATGCGGTCCGTTGCGGTTTCGGGGCACCACAATGTGGCGATTGTGACTAATCATGGCGGTTAGGTCCAACAAAGGGCCTTTTTCTTTGTATTACATACAGTTATTCGCCAGGATCAAAGACGCCATTGTGTTCCTCGGCGCGATCAGGATTGAATAACCAACAATAGAACTGGTGTTGTAGAAAGTCCCCGTGGCTAAGCAATCTGGAAATATACTATACCACATCCATCCAAGGGAAACAGTCGCACATCCACTCTCAGCAGTCGAGAGAGGTGCGTGTTGTCTGTCGGTGCTCTGCAGATTGAGGAGAGGTTTATTGCACGGTTGGAAGGAAACTGCATGAACCAGAAACAGAATTGAAATCATCGTACCACTCGCACCGCAGATATCACGTCATCGCCACCCACCCTGATCCGTCGCCGTGAGCCACATAAACATTATAAACTTCATAAAACCGCAAGTAGAAGCATGTGACGTCACATTTAGATTTAAAATAAGTATACAGAAGAACCTTATATAGGATAGTTAATTTATTCCAAAAGATTATTATATTGTTGTTTGTTGTTCCAAGTAAAGATGTTAAGAATGAGAATAGTTTGAAGCCGTTCATGGTGTTGAAAAATCACTACATTTCACTATTTGTTGCGTTTTTCGGACACGAAAGGTGTCTTCATGCCTCCCTCACTGTGCGGTTCGGCATAGAACAGTTGACCCTGTGGCCTTTGAGCATTAGAAACCTTAATCCGCTCGCAGTTTCAACCTCCTTGTTCGGTTCAGGATTGTTGCCAGATCCTATGTGAATTACATCTGACAGAATAATATGGATAAGTGTGAGTGTTGTACCTTTGTTCTTATTTACGACCCTGTAGATCCTAGTTTCCACTGAGCAGTAGGCGAAGGGTTATAAATGTCATTAATAAAGTGTTTCATAAACTTTAGATTATTCGTTTCCTTTTTAATTTACTTTTGTGAATTTTTCGGTTATTTTCATCAATTATGTTAGTTTCCCTGTTTTCTCTTACTTTGTTTTCTTTATATCTTTCTTGATGTTTGAGATTATTTCTTTTTCTTTCATATACAGTTTCATTATCTCGAAAAGTTTCATAATCTACTCGGGATTGGTTTAATTTTTCTATTTCTTTACGTTTCCGTTCCATAATTCTTTCTTTGAATTCTTTATACATTTTTTCTTTCATTCTAACTCTTTCGTCTAGGTCTTCAGGGATCGTCGTATCTTGCCTAAATCCGTAAAATAATTCTCTTGGGGTGATATTTGTTTGGGTATGAATGGAATCATTGTAAATTGCAACTGCTAGGTTAATTTTGCTCGATTCAGGAAGATCTTTGGTAGAGTCTTTGTTCGAAAGAATATTATGTAGTTCTCTTAGTGTTCGATGAACAATTTCTATAGTTCCGTTTGATGAGGATTGACCAACGCTGGTGTAGTGATATTGTATTTGATTTTCTTCTAGAAAGCTTTTCACAGTGGTAGAAGTAAATGCGGCTTCCTGGGCCATTATGAGTAAAGGGTGTGTCACATCAAATTGCATCACGGAAAAAACGCTGTAGAAATTCGCCCAGTAGACCGATCCTTTTGAAAATTTTAGACAGTAAAATAAAAACTGTTAAACAACTTTTGGTATTTTCTTTTTATTCATACTTCGAGCCCAAGCCCGTATGCTCGCACCTTCCTCTTTACCCCGTCCATAAGGTTCTGTACAACGTCAGGTTGTAGTTTTTTTGAACAGAAATCCATTTTCTCTTGAAGTCCGCCTCCGATTTGACAACTTTTGGGTTCTTCCGGAGGGCCTGCTTCATAATCGCCCAATATTTCTCTATTGGGCGATGCTCCGGCGCGTTGGGCGGGTTCTTTTCCTTTGGCACGAAGGTGACCCCGTTGGCTTCGTACCACTCCAACGCGTCCTTTAAATAGTGGCAAGAAGCGAGATCCGGCCAGAAGATGGTCGGGCCCTCGTGCTGCTTCAATAGTGGTAGTAAGCGCTTCTGTAGGCACTCCTTAAGGTAAACCTGCCCGTTTACCGTGCCGGTCATCACGAAGGGGGCGCTCCGCTTTCCGCAAGAGCAGATCGCTTGCCACACCATGTACTTTTTGGCAAACTTGGATAGTTTCTGCTTGCGAATCTCCTCCGGAACGCTGAACTTGTCCTCTGCGGAGAAGAACAACAAGCCCGGCAGTTGACGAAAGTCCGCTTTGATGAAGGTTTCGTTGTCCATTACCAGGCAATGCGGCTTCGTCAGCATTTCGGTGTACAGCTTCCGGGGTCGCGTTTTCCCCACCATGTTTTGCCTTTCGTCGCGGTTAGGAGCCTTCTGAACCTTGTATGTACGCAGGCCCGCTCGCTGCTTGGTCCACTGGACGAATGAACTTGACAAATTCAGCTTATTGGCGACATTCCGGACCGAACTTCTCGGATCACGTCTAAACTGCTTAACTACGCGCTTGTGTCATTTTCACTGACGGAGCATCCATTTTTGCCGTTCTTCACCTTCCGGTCGATGGTTAGGTTCTCGAAGTATCGTTTTAGTACTCTGCTGTCCGTGGATTGGTCGATTCCCAGCATCTTACCGATGTCCCGATGTGACCACTCCGGATTCTCGAAATGAGTGCACAGGATTAATTCACGACGCTCTTTTTCGTTCGACGATATTTTTCCAAATTTACGAAAAATTGACAGTGAAGCATGGCCAACGTGATCTATACACTCATATCTGATTATAAGCGAAAGCTGAAGATATAATTCCTAAAAATTAAATTTCTACAGCGTTTTTTCCGTGATGCAATTTGATGTGACACACCCTTTAGTGCTGGTTTACTAAGAGTTGATAGGAAATGAGATAAAGCTCTGAGAATGTGTACAGTATTACGCGTACGAATTGGTATAGCGAATGCAAGTCTGGAGAATTTATCACAAAAAGTGAGATAATTCTTTTTTTTTTATTATGAAAATATCCATGTGATTTTGTAATGGTTTCGATGGCGTTTCAGTAAGTTTATATTTCTGTTTGTATGGATGTCTTTCGTATTTAGATTTTTGACATAATTTACAAACGTTAATAAATTTTGTAACTTTAGATTTTATTTTTGAGAAAAAATATTTTCTTTGAATGTGTTTGCAAGATTCGATAATACCTCTGTGATTATAGTTATGTTGTGTTAGAATAATTTGGTCTTGTTCCTCTTCGTCTGGTACATCAATTAAGAGTTTTTCGGTCCAAAGTATTTTTAATGATTTGGCTCGAGAGAAGTAGTTTTTGTAAATGATTTGCAATGATTTAAGAATTTCAGTGTGACAGTAAAGTCCATTCACACAGTTAGATGATGCATAGTCTTTTAAAATATTTATAAGAAAAGCAGGACTGAAAATTTGTGTTTTGATGGTTATTCGATGATAGTTTGGAAAAATTGTTAAACTTTCTCGACTATTTTCAATTGATTTTTCGAGGATGATTTGATTTCTAAATTCATTGAGAGGTTTTTCTGTGCTTTTAATGAAGCCACTATCATCAGAGTCTGCTGAATGTTGAGTCATACTTTCATCTGTTGTATTTGAATTTATTTCATTGTTCACTGATTCCTCTGGTTTAATTCTGGAAAGGGAATCAGCATTGTTATTTAGAGTACCTTTTGACGTGGGACTACGTCTAACCGGAATATATGGAGGGTAAAATGAAAACCTAAACACAGAACATGCAGGAAAAAATGAAAGATTTCGAATGCTTATAGCTCGAACATTTCGTACTGGATAGGAGAGATGTTTGCATCACTTGATAGGGAATATTTCTACGCATCTATCGCAACTAACAAAATGTTGTTTTTCATTAGATAAACAATTGAATAACTGTAAAATATTAGGCGTTATCTAAACGCCCTAACTGCATCGTTTTGATTGGCCCGATTTACGGTTTCCCTAACACAGCCTTGGGGAAATCGGCATTGTAAATACATGAAAGTAGGGGGACTTTTGTTCTCATCGAAAAATGTTCCCTAACACAGACTTTAAAACCAAGCAGCGAAATCGGCATTGCAAACACACGAAAGAGCCTAGAGGCGAGTAAACTGAAAAGTTTAAACCCTCTTAAAGCCAAAAAGAAGAAAAAGAACACACGAAAGTAGGGGGAGCTTTTGTTCCCACCGAAATGTGTTCCCTAATAGAGATTTCTAAACCAAGGTGCCTGGAGAAATCGGTATTTCAAATTCATGCAAGTCGGGGGTATTTTTGTTCCGACTGGAATGTGTTTCCCTAACACATACTTCAAATCCATGAAGCGTGGGGAAATCGGCATTGCGAATTCATACAAATCGGGGGTATTTTTGTTCCGATTGAAATGTGTTTCCCTAACACAGACTTCAAAACCGAGGTTTCTGGGGAAATCGACTCTGCAAATAAATGCAAACTGTGAGTACTTTTGTCCTCGCTTGCCTTTGTGCAGAGTGAAATATGTCTGTCCTAACATGATCTTCTAAACTTAGGAACCTGGGAAAATCGTGCAGCCACTAGAAGCGAATGAACTTCCCAGTTTCAAGCAAATTCGAGATTCGAGAAGTATGTACACTTTTGTACATACTTCAGAGGGAAATGTAAAATAAAATAATCGTTTGATAATTTTTTTTTGTCTTTATTGGAAATATTTTCAGCCTTAGGCTGGTTCATCCAACGTTTGATAATTCTTCCGTACATATATTTTGTTCTAGTCATCATACCAAACGTAAAAGGTTCGTCATTAAATTTACTTGTAACGAAGAACAATCAATCACAATAAATGAATTGACTTTACACGGCATTTGTTCATTTTTTTCACTCACAGAGCAAATATATTGAACTCAATTGAATTTGGAAACTGTTTCATTCAATCAAGAATTTAATCAATACAAACGAATGATTGCTAAGCTAAGGTAGTGTGAATTTGTCTCACGATGTGGTCGTCTGTGACACGTCTGTCACCACAGTCAACCTTGATCGTAGATTGGGGTTAGGACGTTCGTTCCAGCTTGGAACAGCTCACCCGAGTACGTTGGTGGCTCGCTGCACTTTCTGCCTAGAAAGTGTCTGTCGATGTCCAGCCTATTTGAGATAATACATAAAAAAAGGCCCACTGTGCGGACCTGCACAGTTGAGGTTAGAATAAACTCAAATCACGACCATCACCACGCTTTCACCACTTGCTCATTACAACATATTTTTACCTTTTTTGTAGTTTTTTTCTGTTTCAGGTTCTTTATCGTCGTTACAGGTAAGTTTTCTTAATTTTGTCTTCTTTTTCAGGTTCGACTTCCTTTCATAAATTGTTTAACTATTATATGCATTTTTTTCAGGAACTATTTTCACAAACCTTTTCTCTAATTTCACAGTTTACTCACATCTATCGGAACACAAAAAAAAATACTATCCTTTTCCATATCTACAATGAAAAATTCTTTAACACACTTATTTCACAAAAAAGCAAAATTAAATACAATTTACTACACACGACGCGCACTTCTAAATCCGCGCGTAGTTCTAGGCAGAAAGAATGGCCATCGCCTTTAGCCGAGTCCCTATGCCTATTGTTGGAGTGGAGTGGAAAAAACCCAACTCCGACAATGGGTTTGTACCTCCACTGTCCGACTGGAAACCCTGCCCATTGAGCGGTGTGTAGAACACCTCAAAGGTCAGATTGCTCAAACCGACGCAGCCGTTTGCCATCGATGAGCAGGGGAGTGACACGTTGCAGTATTTACGTTCTGCACTGTTTGAAGTGTAGTGTGTTGTGTTGTGATGTGGGGGTGTAATAATGTGTCGAAGACACAGATGGGACGGAACCTACCGGTTACATTACCTCCCCATCCGTCTTTCAAAAGGAACTAAGTTCCTTTTGAAACTAAGAAGAAAAACAATTCCTACTCAAACATCACTTACCCGGGGATAAGAGAGTTGAGGGAGTGTAAAAGGCTATATTTGGTGTCCTGATATTCTCTCACTCTCGCGAGAGAAAACAGGACACAACGAAAACGAATGAATAATGGGGGCGATGCCATACCCTTGGTGAACAATACCAAATTTCACAATTTTTTTTTTTTTTCTTTATTAAAGAGATTTTCAGCCAAAGGCTGGTTCATCTCTAAAATTTCACAATTAGTTTGTTTACTAAATCAGTTCACTTCGTTAAATTCGAAGGATAGATATATTTGGAGAAACGTTTTAATTTTCCAGCATAATTCCAGACGAAGAGCGCTCATTCGATCGGATTCCCTCAGAGATCGGTTTATTTCATTATGTAATGTTTGGAATACGAATATGGGGATTTATTCTGTAGAGCAAGACTGTTTCTATTCATGCAGTGAATCGAGGGCAGGTAAGTAACATTCATTAATGTATTACTAAATTTTGTTTCTTTTTCAGACGCACCTTTCAACTTCTGCAGCAGCTGAATGAGCTACTAATACTTTGACGGGTAAGTTTCAAATTTCATTTATTCACAAATTACATATTTTCTTTAACTTTTCTCTCTTTTTTTTTAGGAAGCGGGTTTCAAGTCAGCAGAGGAGAATATACCAATGGACTTTCCTGTTTCATCTGCCAATTCGTAGGAACTTGTGCCAACTCGGGCGAGAATTATGCAGGGAAGATAACAAGGTCCCAGTTTGGCGTTATATTTTTCGATTGCTGAGGACTGACGGAAGTTTCGTTTTAATACTTTTTGACCCGGATAATATACTGGAGCATACGTTCTAGATCGTAGGTTGTAATATTTTGTGTTCTTATCGTGTTGTTTTTTCAAATTCTTGTAGACTAAACCGCGAATAAAGGAATCAAGTTTAAGTTTGTTTTGAAGTCGTTGTCCCTCAGAAAGCGTTTCGGCATCCAAATCCATTTTGTGTTCGTCACCGGAACTAACGATTTCATGACCAAAAAGAATGCGATATGGTGTGAAACTTGTTGCGGAGTGTGGAGTGTTATTTAGAGTGTATTCTAACTCTGATCTACGTGTATCCCAAAGGGTTTGATCTGAGCGAACATAAGTTCGAATGCACGCATTTATCGTTCTGTTTAGCCTCTCCACCGGGTTAGATTGGCTATGGTGGCGAGAGTTGGCCCAATGGGTAATTTGATATTTTTCGAGCAACTTTTTAAATTCATTCGACAGAAATGTGGACGCATTGTCCGTAATAATGCATTCCGGTGTCGAATAGCGTCGAAACCAATTTTCTTCAACAAGTTTACAAACGAGTGAAGTGGAAATTTTTCGAACTGGAAACAACAAGCAGAATTTCGAAAACAAATCCATAATAACTAGCAAGTGGCAGTTACCTTGCTTAGATCGAGGCAGAGATTGTATGAAATCTAGAGCAATGATCTGAAATGGTTTTGATGTGATTCGTTGTTGTCCCATTGGAGGTAATTGGGAGCGATTGCTGGGTTTACTTTGTTGGCAAATTGTACATTTCTGAATGTAATTCCTAACTTCTTTTGCCATTTGCGGCCAATAATACCTTTTCCTGACCAACGCCAGGGTTTTCTCATATCCCTGATGGAGTGCATCGTCATGTTCTTGCACTAAGATGTTTTCTTTGAGGGAAGTAGGAACACAAGTCTTCCACTCAAAACGGTAATCAAGGTTATTTTCGAAGTTGTTTACATATTTTCTTAATTTTCCATTTTCGATTCTGAAGTCTTTGTATTTTTCAGGTTGTTTCTGTACATTTTTCATCATGATTTGGTACCAATCAGATTCGTCGGAGGAAACAGAGAGCACTTCCACAGCCCGAGATAGAGCATCAGGCACAACGTTGTCTACGCCTCGTCTGTGCTTGATCTCCATATCGTGCCGTTGTAACTCGATGCTCCAGCGACACAATCTTGACGATGTACGCCAACTACTACGTAATATGTAGGAAAGTGCGGATGCATCTGTATAGACCGTGAACTTATAGCCTTCCACGTAGCATCGAAATTTTTCGATGGATTTGAGAACAGCTAGTGCCTCTTTCTCGGTGGCCGCGTACCTTTGTTGCGTGGTACCTAGCTTTTGTGAAAAATATGCTATGGGTTCATCTATTCCGTCATAGCTCTGGGTCAACACCCCCGCAATAGCCGTATTGCTAGCATCACAGTGTATGCTGAAGCCTTTGCTAAAGTCAGGATTTGTGAGGATTGGAGCACTAATCAATAACTCCTTCACTTTAACGAATGAATTTTCCGCTAGGTCGTTCCAACGTACTGCCTTGGGTTTGCCCTTGAGAAGATCTGTAAGAGACTGTACAACTTCACTGAAGCTTGAAATAAATCTTCGGTAATAGTTGCACATCCCTAAAAATCTTCTCAAGGCTCTCAAGGTAGATGGTCTCTCGAAGTTAACTATCGCTTCAATCCGTTCAGGATTGGGACGCAAACCAGATTTTCCGATAATATATCCCAAATAAGGCACTTCAGTCACACAGAACCGCGACTTTTCGAGATTTATGGAAAGGTTTGCTGCCCGTAATCTCAGTGCAACTTCTCGTAGTCTATCCAGATGCTCCTCGAACGTGTTGCTTGTGACAATAATATCGTCCAGATATACAAACACGTTCGGTTCCAGTTCACTACCACCCAATACTCTGTCCATCAGTCGCGACAACGTGGCTGGACTGTTGACGAGACTAGGATGCCCAGTGAACTGGAACAACCCTCGCCCCAAGTTCCTCATTAATTGGAGCTTGCTTCTTAGGCGACATCGGAAAGGGGTTTATTCGAACAGGGGTCAATTTTCTAGCTTCTTCTGTCAACTCTATACGGTGTTGTATCATGTTGGTAGTGTCCAACTGTCCCTCTAATTAGTTTAGTTTATTAGATTAGACTAATTCCTCTACGATCATTTTGAACAAGTGTTTGACGTCTTCTAACGCTTGAATTTGGTTTTCATCTAATGTTGGGAACCTGGGAACCCTGCCGTATAGTCAACTCGCTTGTTTTATCGTGCTCTCTTATTTTTCGTTGTTTTTCATCAAAAACCCGCCTACAATTCATCAATCCGCACCCGATCATCCGCTTCAGCCGCCAGAAAAGCCTACAATAGTTTGTCGCAACCAATCTGCCAGGTAGGATAAGTGAATTTAACAAATTCCGAGCTGGCTTGAGAGTGGTCCGAGATAAATAAGCCACCGCCATTTGCCCGTCACCGCCACTATTACACCTCCCGCCTCGCCGCTCTCCACCTGTGCGCTGTTTGCCACTCTATTGCTGTGCATAAACACCGAGATTTTCCATCAAGCTCATTTCATCCGCTGTCGATTGCATAAACATTAGTTTTTGTGTATGTATGCTGCAAACCGGAGCCAATAAACAAAAGTTGGTTCCGCTGGTCTTCTCATTCTGCGCCGAAATCCGAACATCCACCCGTCATACAACAATCCCTTCATATTGCTGCCCAGCTTCATCACACAATTTGGCCATCGATTTCACAATCAAAAAGTAAACAAATTGTCAACCTGTGTATGTGTAAACAGGGAACACTGGGAAACGGAACAAAACGCGCTCTAGTTGTGATTCTGAGAAGTAAGCGAAGCGGAAAAAGCACATTGGTCCCTGCAGCAGTGCTTCCAGTTCTGTTTCTGCTGTTTGTTCTTCAATAATAGTACTGCGATCTCAACGTTGGTTGATCTAACATAATGGAAATTTGTCACAGTTGCGCGTTAGCCATGACCAACCAAGAGGTTGTCTGCAAAGGTTTCTGTGAAGCGAATTTCCATTTTAATTGTGCAAAAATATCGGAGGCGCTTTACAAGGAAGTTGATAATTAGCCCGGATTATTCTGGATGTGCAAAGGATGTCGTGACGTCATGGCGAACGCTCGTTCTAGAAACGCCATGGTATCGATCAATGCTGCTGCTAAGGAGGTAAAAGACGTGTACCAGAAACTTGTTGATGATCTGAAGACGGATATCAAGAAGAGTTTGATTGCAGAACTCAAGCAAGAGATCCAAGGTGGCTTCAATAAGCTGACCCCTGCTGTCTCGTCGCCTTTACCTCGTCATTTCAACTTTAATTTTGGTAATCGATCAACGCCGAAAAGAGGTCGTGATGAGGACATATTGCCGTCACAAGAACAACCAACGAAAATCTTCCACGGTACCAGTCAGTCCGTAAACAATACGCTTTTGAGATCAGGATCGAGAGCTGATGACAAATTTTGGGTGTATCTCTCCAAAATATCTCCAGATGTCAAGGAAGCAGATGTCCAACAACTAGTTAAGGAGCGCTTATCGACGGATGATGTTATTGCTAAGCCGCTAGTTCCAAAGGGTCGGCCATTGTCACCTTTGACCTTCGTCTCTTTCAAGATAGGCGTCAGTCAAGATCTGAAGGCCAAAGCTATGGACCCTTCTACGTGGCCCAGAGAAATCGAGTTCAGGGAATTCCTAGAGTATGGTACAAATGTACAACATTTTTGGAAGCCCCCGCAAGTCATCGACACGGGAACATCAGCAACGAACCAATCACAGCAACTCCCCATCCAGGGAGGGAGTCAGTAAACCACATCCCCCAACCAAGTTCTTCAACGCCTGATCTTGAACAACGTTGTCATCCAATACCTTCATCTAACGCAAATAATACACAGCTGACTGTCTACTATCAGAATGTTCGCGGATTAAGGACTAAGACCAATGACATGCTTCTATCACTTCTCGCCTGTGACTTTGATGCAGTGGTACTTACAGAAACGTGGCTTCATTCTGGAATATCAAGTGCTGAATTATCAAGTAACTACGTATTGTATCGCTGTGATCGTAATTCACTCAGCAGTCACTTGTCCCGTGGCGGTGGTGTCTTGATTGCAGTGAAATTTGAGCTTAACTGTAGTTCGGTGCATCTAGTAGACTGTGAGAGTTTGGAGCAAACAGCCGTGCGCATCATTCTACCCCGGTTCTCATTGTTCATCTGTAGCATCTACATCCGCCCGAACAGTCATGTGGATACCTACGCCCGTCACGTTGAATCCATCCATCAAATTCAACAAATTGCCAACCCTGATGATGTGATCGTAATCCTCGGTGACTATAATCTCCCGAATCTAGTGTGGACCTTCGACGATGATTTCAATTCATTTTTACCTCTTAACGCATCTACGGAGCAGGAACTAGCATTAGTAGAACCAACACTGTCGTCTGGGTTATATCAAATTAACGACCTACTGAACGCCAACGGTAAGCTTCTTGACTTGACATTTGTTAACAACCCTGACCGTGTAAGTCTTGTCGACTACTCATCGGCGCTCCTCAAAGTGGACGATCACCATAAGCCGCTGGCTTTAATTGTTAACTTTTGTTCCCGAATGGAAGATGACTCTTCTTCTCGCTCTGAGCTTGATTTTTCTCGCTGTGACTATCATACTGTAAATAACAAAATTGCTTCTCTGGATTGGAACCGCATACTTGACCATACATCAGTTGACAATGCCGTATCCACATTCTATGAACAATTGAACGAAATTATTAGAGAAACAGTTCCGTTGAAGGCCCAGCGTTCTAGGAATTTTAATCAACCCTGGTGGACTCCACAGCTTCGAAATCTCCGCAATAGGCTGCGAAAAGCGAGAAAACGATTTCTTCACGACAAAACTCCAATACGCAGAAGAGAACTACACGAGGCCGAAGAAAAATACAAGAACTTGCAGCTTGAAAGCTTCCACAAGTACATAAATGCTCTTCAAAGCACATTCAAACAAAATCCAACTTCTTTCTGGAGTTTCGTACGGAACCGGAAGAACTTGACGCGGATACCGGACAAAATCGTTTATCAATCCAGCAACTCCGACTCACCACTTTCTTCTGCCAATCTCTTTGCCGAATTTTTCCAAAACATGTATGAAAGCAATTCATCTCAACCAACCCGCCAGTATATTGACAGTCTGCCATCTTACAATCTCCGTTTCCCAGTACTTGTGTTTGATGAAGATGTGGTGCATAAAGCACTCAGTTCAGTAGATGCAACAAAAGGACCCGGTCCGGATCTTATTCCCCCGGTCTTCATCAAGAACTGTGCAGCGATGCTCGCCAGACCAGTTTCTATGGTTTACAACCAATCTCTGCGCGAGGGTATTTTTCCCGAGACTTGGAAGCTTGCATCGATAACTCCAGTCCACAAGAAAGGCAGCTTTCACGATGTCGAAAACTATCGCCCGATATTGATTTTAAACTGCCTAGCAAAAGTGCTCGAGAGTCTAGTTCATGGTGCACTATGTCCGATTGTACAGCCTGTGATTTCAGAGTCCCAACACGGCTTCGTTAAAAAACGCGCAACCACCACGAACCTTATGGCATACACTCACATGCTAATCAACAAAATCGAGAAGCGGCAACAAGTTGATGCTGTTTACGTCGATTTCTCCAAAGCTTTTGACAAAGTACCCCACGACCTTGCTATTCTGAAAATGGATCGACTTGGTTTACCATCCTGGATCATAAACCTGCTAACCTCATCATCCCGCAAAGCTTTTGTCAAGGTCCACGGTACTAGATCCAACGAATTTACGATTCCATCTGGTGTGCCACAAGGAAGCATTCTTGGTCCTCTGATTTTTGTATTATTCGTTAACGATCTGTGCGAAAGGTTATGTTCGGAGAAAATTTTATATGCGGATGATTTGAAAATTTACCGAGTAATACATTCAAATTTAGACTGCTGCATACTGCAAGCTGACATTGAGCGATTAACGGTTTGGTGCCAGGAAAATGGAATGCATGTAAACGCTGAAAAATGCAAGGCCATCACATTTACGCGCTCTCGCTCCCCTATTGTACACGGATACATGTTGAATCTCTCGCCACTGCAGAGAGTCAATAGAATCAAAGATCTGGGAGTTCTTCTTGACAGTAAGCTGCGTTTCCATGAGCACGTCTCGGTCACAATTTCAAGAGCAAATGCGATGGTTGGATTTTTGAGACGCAACACAGCTCATTTCGATGACGTCTACGCTCTGAAGTCGTTGTGTACTGTGCTTTTGTTCGCAGCGTCTTGGAATACGCAGTACAAGTATGGGCCCCATATCACGCTGTACATATCCAGCGCATCGAACGTGTTCAGAAACGCTTCGTAAGGTATGCTCTACGTGGCCTGCCCTGGAATGATCCAACCAACCTACCACCCTATGAACAGCGCTGTGCACTTATTGGAATGCAAACCCTGGAAAGCCGACGATTGATGCTACAGAGAATTTTTATTTTCGATGTATTGACAGACAAAATTGACTGCAGCTATCTACTTCGAAACGTTAGCCTACACGCACCATCCCGACAGCTACGCCACCATCGAGTCCTGGCGATGCCTAATCACCGTACCATATATGGGCAAAATAATCCACTAGACGCTTGCTGCCGCGTCTTTAACGAGGTATCTGTACTGTTCGATTTTAATATTAGTAGGTTAATCTATAAGAATAGAATTAAGTCCCTATAAGCAGTCTGTACAACCATTAGGTCGAAGACGTTTGACATTAAATAAATAAGTTATGCCGTTGGCAGGGCATTCAATTTCCTCTACCGCGGCAGGAGCCATGGTTGGGACAATTCCAAACGCACTCCAAAAATCGGTTCCTAAAATCAATTTTCGTTTCAGCGAGGGAATCACAAGCGCTGTAATGATTTTTGTGCTTTCATTAAAGGTTACTGGTAAATTCACGTAACCTGTTACGTTTAATTTTTGTCCACTCGCCGTTGACACATCAACATCTGTCGGGTGAATCCGTAATTTACTTTTCGTGATAATTTCATTGCACCATCTCCTAGAATGGTTCGATTTGCTCCACTATCCAACAATCCGGTTAACGGAATGTTCTGAATTGTGACTTTTACAAACGGTCTAGTATCTTCTGGCTGGTTGAAAAAAATTTGATTGATTTCGAAATTCGAGGTATGGATATATTCATTAGAATTTACTTTCCTATATCCCATTAAATTAAAATTGGGACAATGTTGGTTTTGAGAATTTTTACCTTTGTTTTGACCTGCCTGCCTCCCCAGACGGTCTACTGAAAGTTTTTTGTACAATATGGACAATTATGTATGTCCACATTGGGAAAACCGCATTTCTTGCAAAATTGATGTGGTGGACCTTCGCACTCTTCAAAGTGGTGTCCGGGTAACCGACAATTAAAACATCTCCCATTGTTAGGAGGACTATAATTTGCCAACAACGCATTTTGTCCCTTGGAAATGATGGAATAATTTTTAATATATTTTGTTTTCTTTTTTATTGTAGGTTCATTGGTTTTCTTATTGGTTTCCTCATCGTGAGTAGAATTCTTCTGCGATCTATAAAAATTCCGGGTTTTCACAACATTGTTACCCTTTGGTTTTGCTCCTGTGTTGATTTCATCTACGTGCGAACGATTTCGCGTCGTTTGTGCCTCGTTATTCTGGCTATATCTGTACCAGTATGTAGAATCTAACTTTCGACCAAATCGTTTTAAATCCGCCAGATTATCGATATTAGCTGCGATAGCATGGCTTTTATATTCTGATCGCATATTTTTTCTAAATACAATTTCGAACTTTTTACCTTCCGAAATCGTTCTGGTTAGTGAACCAAATATGTTCTGCATTTTAAAAAAATTATCTTGGAATTTTTCTTTCATTCCCTGTTTCCTAGATATAGCGCGTAATTCTCCTACATGATCGTGGTCTGGGGTTAAGAATTATTTTTTCATCTCCTAAATTAATTCTTTCCAGTTTCCGAAATCTTCGTTCTCTATCCCGCTCATGAACCATGCTTTGGCTGGGTCGCCAAATAAATGAATAGCTGAATTGAACAGCTCTCTTTTAGTAACACCTTCTGATTTCGCTATGAACTCTACTTCTTTGATAAATTTGATTAAATTCTAACCATTATCTTTGCCGTCGTAGCGAAGTTTCCAATCTGATATTGGTTTACTCCGACTACGGTACGAATGTTTTCGTGATCTAGATCTACGCCGATGATGCATTCTCGAATCAGAGGAATCAGACGACGAATTCAAGTCCGAATCCAGCCGATCCCTACGAGGCAATATTTCATTTTTACTTAACGGAAATCTACGGACAAATTTATCTTCATTTTCTATTGGTTTAGGTTTCTGAGTTCTCGGAAACCCGTAATGAACCGGAAAACCGTTTGGAAATATGCTCTGCTGGTTATTGTGAAAGTTATAACATCCAGTCGACTTCAATTTTCTACGCGATTCTTGTAGATTTTCGTTCTGACCACTACATTCTGGAATTTCTTCGTCTTTTTCTTGATTGGGATCATTGTTTGGACTCACTTGCGCACTGGGCGAAACTAGTTGACCTTGGGACATTGCCAAATTTGACAAAGATTTGGAAATTTGATTTATAATCTCTGTTTGAATTTGTGAAATTGGTGAGAATGGTGAGAAATACGTATTTAGAAGACCTCTTATTGAATTAATTAGAAGATCTAAGTCATCTAGATCTTCATTTTCATCTGCATATTCCTGTAGCCTACGACTTCTCATGAAATAATGAGTTAAACTCGTTTTCAAAGTATCGCGAATTCCTTCGAAACGAGTCTTGTTTTCCAGATAGTCTCGAATTTGTTTAATATTTTCATCTATTATTTGGATTTCACTATCCACGTCCAACTGAGCACGTGCGAAATCAATATCTACATTATTCTTTTCTCGTTCTTCTCTTAAGCGATCTCTCAACCGTCTCTGAATGGCTGACCGACTCTCTGTATTCTCGAATTGGACCGCTCGAATGACCATTTCGTATTCAATCTCCTGTCTTTCCAGGTGGTGTACTAATAATGTTTTATATTGCATCTGTATTTCAGTGTCCATTGTAGAACTCTGTCTCTCTTAATACTGACTGATTGATAATGAATCACTGCCAGATCAACGTCTGTTCCCTTATACAGACTCCCTCTGCTATCCAGCTGTACTGACCCTTCTTAGTGCTGCTTCGTAGAAACCAGACTCCAGGATGGTTTTAAAAACGGCACTGTGATTCTAGGGATTTAAATCAGTCAGATTGAGAAAGATGGAAGATTCGTACAATATCACAACACTTTTACCCAAAATACCACTTTACGAGAATTAATAAATAAGTGAACAATTTGTTAAATGGATACATGTATACCTAAATAATAAATATTGTTCCTATAAATAACCATGCAAATAACATATAACACTAAATGTGTGAACGAAAATAAAGTATATATTGAGAAATTATCTATGAAAACGTTTGGAGAACGATAAAGAAGAAAATTAATAATACGAAGTATTTTATTCCTCCCTCTATGGGGGGATAGTGTAACCGTTCAGTTCCTAACTTGTCCGTGTTAGTGTGTATGTGTGTGTTTTTGTTGGGCGCCAATTTGTAACTTCCTGTCCGTTAATCGTGAGTGACTATGAGTGTCTAGCTCAAAGAGCACGATGAGAAAACCACAGGGTCGTTCTCTCAGCACTCACCGGCAGCATCAAGCTGTCAATCGGGAGCTCGGGTTTAATTTCCTAAAAGTGTTATACACACGCAACAAGGGACAGAACCCTCAGCCGTTTTCCAACTTCCTCAAAGGCTGACGATGGCACACGCTTCCTACCAAACTAGAGCGGGCGAGGCCTGACAACTCCTTTTGAGTTCGGGAAAACGACAAACCAATTACAAAGAGAAATATGTGTACAAAAGAACATTCATGTAGGTTAAACGTTTTACTATTTACTATACGTGTATTACACTTGTAGTGATGTTCAATTATAATTTGAATTGTAGGTAGTTTTTATAAATCAAACTAATTACTATACATGTACTTTTCTGTGTATTTGAGTTGACTATTGTATTTGTGTCGACTATTGTATTTGTGACGTCACAATTCAAACTTTGTATACTTGCGCATTTATAAATTTTGAGCAATGTGGTTCGGCCCGTGATCTGATGTTTTCCTCTCTTATTCCGTGTCCTTCGTGTGAATTTGTCTCACGATGTGGTCGTCTGTGACACGTCTGTCACCACATCAACCTTGATCGTAGATTGGGGTTAGGACGTTCGTTCCAGCTTGGAACAGCTCACCCGAGTACGTTGGTGGCTCGCTGCACTTTCTGCCTAGAAAGTGTCTGTCGATGCCCAGCCTATTTGAGATAATACATATAAAAACCCACTGTGCGGACCTGCACAGTTGAGGTCAGAATAAACTCAAATCACAACCATCACCACGCTTTCACCACTTGTTCATTACAACATATTTTTACCTTTTGACGTAGGATTACGTCTTTCGGGAACATATTGGGGTACAAATTGAAAATCCAAAATCGAGCACATCGTGAAAATTGTCCAATTTCAAACGCTTATTACTCAGTCATTTCATGATGGATTGATGAATTTTTTGCGTCAATCGATTTCGGCACTCCATAACAATTATTTATATTGATGAAAATAATGTATGTCATGAAACTAACTATCGAACAATTGAAAAATCTCAACCCCTTTCCTATCGGAAATACTCTCTTTTGATTGGTCGAAATTGACGACACATGCGTCGGTTCCCTAACAGAGACATTAAAACCAAGCAACCTGGAGGAAATCGGCATTGAAAATACATAAAAGAAGGGGGAGCTTCTGCTCCCACCGAAATATGTTCCCTAACAGAGACATCTAAACCAAGGTGCCTGGGGGAAAACAACATTGCAAATACATGAAAGTAGGGGGAGCTTTTGTTCCCACCGAAAAGTGTTCCCTAACAGAGATATTAAAACCAAGGTACCCGGGTGAACTCGGCATGGCAAATATATGCAAGTCGGGGACATTTTTATATTGCATGTAAGATGAGTGATACGAGGTGTGTTCCCGCCCGAGAACGGGTCGTTCGTTTTAAGCTGTCTGTTTTGTTGTGTTCATTTTCACCCAAGGGAAGTTTATACTGCGAGAAAAATTAAAGTCTATATTAAAGTAACAAGTTTTTACTGATGAGAAAAATTGATAATTGTGTACGGTATTGGTCTTATACATCTTATACAGTGTGGATTCGATTATATACGAAAAAAAAGTTTTTTTATTCGTTTTTTATGCATATATTTTTGGTTTATTGAAAATAAAAGAAGAATTTAATCCCCCTAAAGCCAGAAAACACCTTTTTCACATGAATATTTTTTCCCCAGAATCTCTCAGGAGATGATAGATGATCATATTTGATGAAAAGATCCTTCTACGTGTATGTTCGAATTTCAACAATGACTGAGCTATAGAACATTTTGTTTTGTTTCGGACTCTGTTGCCTTAAACTGGCTCTACACTGAAAAGTACTAGACGTAAGCCAATTCTGTCGCCTTCATTTGAAAGATGAGAAAATTTAGTACAGAATATAGTAGTGGAACATCTGAATTAGTGAGATTCAGTAACATTTTGGAAGTGAAAATTGAAAAGTTAGTAATTTTCATCATATCTCGTTCCACTTCGGCATCTGATACACACCATCCAGAACTGTTTACCATCCTTCTATCATCATCACTCGGTAAACACTTGTGGAGTGAACAAACAATACCGAACAAGCAAACAAAACGGAGTTTACCTATGTAATTTTTCCAACATATCCAAAATTAACAGATAGCCTAACGGAATCCTACGTCAACTATGCGGTCGTGTCTCGGACACAACCCTCCTGTGCCTTTTTTGTAGTTTTTTTCTGTTTCAGGTTCTTTATCGTCGTTACAGGTAAGTTTTCTTAATTTTGTCTTCTTTTTCAGGTTCGACTTCCTATCATAAATTGTTCAACTATTATATGCATTTTTTTTCAGGAACTATTTTCACAAACCTTTTCTCTAATTTCACAGTTTACTCACATCTATCGGAACACAAAAAAATACTATCCTTTTCTATATCTACAATGAAAAATTCTTTAACACACTTATTTCACAAAAAAGCAAAATTAAATACAATTTACTACACACGACGCGCACTTCTAAACCCGCGCGTAGTTCTAGGCAGAAAGAATGGCCATCGCCTTTAGCCGAGTCCCTATGCCTATTGTTGGAGTGGAGTGGAAAAAACCCAACTCCGACAATGGGTTTGTACCTCCACTGTCCGACTGGGAACCCTGCCCATTGAGCGGTGTGTAGAACACCTCAAAGGTCAGATTGCTCAAACCGACGCAGCCGTTTGCCATCGATGAGCAGGGGAGTGACACGTTGCAGTATTTACGTTCTGCACTGTTTGAAGTGTAGTGTGTTGTGTTGTGATGTGGGGGTGTAATAATGTGTCGAAGACACAGATGGGACGGAACCTACCGGTTACAAATTCAAGTTTCCATCTCAGTAGCTTGCGATTCAAGTCATTTTTTTGTCTTAGCCATAAAAGAGGTTTATGGTCTGTACGGATTTCAAATTTGGTACCATAGATGTATGGCCTAAAATGTTTGGTTGCAAAAATTATGGCTAATAATTCTTTTTCGGTGGCTGAATATCTGCATTCTGTGTCGTTCAGGGTTCTAGATGCGTATGCAATTGGATGTTCTTTTCCATCATCTGAGCGTTGTGATAAGACGGCACCTAACGCAAAATCGCTTGCGTCTGTTTCAAGGATGAATTGTTTTTCGAAGTTTGGATATTTGAGGATGGGATCTGTTACTAACAGTTGTTTGCAATCTTTGAAACAATTTATAAATTCTTCGTCATGGACCAATGAGGTACATATCGAGGTGGAGCAGTAGGCAAAGTATATCTGTATTGGCAAGCAACATATCGTGTCGTAATTATTTGCATTCAATATAGAATGTATATGGAAGAATCAAAACAATGTTCAAAGTACTCACGGTTGCGTGATGATTTGAGCCTAAATGCTCATGAAATCATTCAACTGCATGCTTTTTAACAGATAACAACTGTATTGTGGCTTATTTCGATGATTTATGTGATAAAAAGGTCCAGAGAGCAGTCGTATGCTTAGTTCACGAAAGCAGTAACATTTCAGGGGAAATTTGGATTAATTGGCGATTACCGACACTGAGAGCCTTCGGAACATCAACTTCGTAACATTAAAATAATGAAACTTCGTTTGTTTCTATGAACGTGTGGGAGTGAAAGTGGCACATGGAAATATCACTTTTATCTGTCTTTTTCGACGTGATTTTACGAATACTTATTGCACGCTATCACATGATCACATAATTCAGCAGAAACTCTAAAAAAATGTACGTCTTGATTGATAAATTACTTCCTGAAAATAGCATTTTCACATGGATGCGGTGGGCAATCAAAGATAAACACAACGACTGACGTCACCATTGGAGAAATAGTTATGGCAGCGCATGCTATGTCGTTCGAAACTCTACCATCTTCATTACCTTTTTTCCAGGACATTGGTCATGGACAATCTTTGCATCTTTCTCAAGGCATTTTGTCAATGGCTTCGTGAGTTTGGCAAAATCTTTGATGAATTTCCGATAATATCCCAATAGTCCTAGGAATCCTTTTATCTGTGAAGTAGCCTTGGGTATCGGCCAATTTAAAATCTTTTCTATTTTATTGGGATTAGGTTTTATACCATCTTGAGTGACGATATGGCCTAAAAATTCACATTGCTTCTGATGAAATTCACATTTATCCAACTGGATTTTTAAGTTTGCATTAATAAGTCTTTGAAGCACTTTGTCTAGGTTTTCAAGATGTTGTTGTAATGAATTACCAAAAATGATTATATCGTCTAGGTAAACTAAACAACATTTACCTATCAGATCGCTCAATATGCTATTCATCGCTCTTTGGAAGGTAGAAGGAGCGTTTTTCAAACCAAAGGGCATGCGGATAAATTCGAAATGGCCTTTGTCTGTTTTGAAAGCTGTTTTTGCTCTGTCTTTAGGTTCTACTTCTATCTGATGATAGCCGGATTTCAAATCTAAGGTTGTAAAATAAATACTGCGACCTAACCTGTCCAATATTTCTTCAATGTTTGGTATAGGAAATTTGTCATCAATGGTTTTTTCATTCAATTTGCGATAGTCAATTACAATGCGCCATTTTTGTTTTCCATCAGATTTTTTTGGTACAATCCAGATTGGTGAAGTCCATGGTGATATGGAATTTTGAATTATTCCATCTAACAGCATTTCGTTAATTTGTTTTTAAACTTCTGCTTTATGAATATGAGGGTTCCTGTATGTTTTATTGTGGATGGGGATATCATCAACTGTTTTGATTGCGTGCTTTATCGCTGTTGTGCAAGAAAGCTTATGATTTTCATTGTGAATGATGCTACTATTTCGTTTCAAAATTTTAAACAATGATGATTTTTCTCCAGGGTTGAGGTGTTCTGTTCGGATTAATTTATCTAAGTCTAAATTTAATGGATGGGATTCTAATATTGTGTTATTTATTTCCATGGCTTTGGCAATTGGAAGAACCTTTGCTGGTTTGGTCCAAGTGAAGGTAACTGATTCGCCAAAATTTCTTGCTTGAACGTTAATGAATTCATTCCTTGCATGATATAATCCTGATGGTATTACAGCGTTTTTAATGCGTATGTCTGAAGGGAGAAACACGTCGCCGTTTTGCTGTGAAACAGGGAGTTTAATAGTTTGTACTGAATGTGCATTAAGAGTGATTTGAGGTGGGCCTAATGTTCTTATTTGCATGGGAATTGTTTTTTGTGGAAGAATTAATTTATGATTATTAACGTCAATTATAGCTTTAAGATCTGACAATGATTCGTATCCAATGATGCCATCAAAAAACGTATGAAAATTAAGAAGATAAAAAGTAAAGTTTTGTTCAATCCCAAACAGAGTTGTGGTGAATTTTTTATCAGAGATATGTTTTCCTGCACTATTTTTGATGCTTATTGGTTTGCATGATTCTTGTCTTATATCCGGAATAAGACGTGGTGAGATGAAGTTTTTATTAGAACCGCTGTCTACGAGAATTTTTGCTTTTTTACCGAGAATATTTATGATTATGTAAGGAAGTCCATTTATAGCATTTAACTCGGAAAGAGAGTACCTGGGGAAATTTGAAAATTTGTCTCCGATTCATTTTCGTATTCATATTCATGTTCGTCCTCAGAATGATCTCAGAATGAATGAATGATGAAATGGTTTTTCAGATTCATCTTCTGCATCGTGATTGTATATTCTGTTCTGTTTTGATCTCAATGATGGATCAATTTCCATAGGTTCTACCTTTTGTCTGTCAGAAGGTGGTTTCTGTCGTGATACAAATTGTGTCGGTCTGTTGTCAATTGATTTGTTGAATGGTTTTTCAAAATGCTTTTTATTAGATTGAGGATGTTGCTCGAAAGCTGAATTTGTTTGAGTTTTAGTTTTCTCGGCATTTTGGAATCGAGTCAAGAAAGCGTATGCTGCTTCTAAATCACTAGGTTGGGCTGTTTGCGCATAACCGAAGTAAGGTTTGCTAAGTCCGTTTATAAATGCAGCTAGGCATTCCTGTTCTAGAAAATGATTGATTGCCTCCCAGTGGTTGGAGTAGATTTCATTTTGCTTCGCTAGAGATTTCATGTTAATCATGATTTCTCTTGTACGTTTATAGTATATGTGAAGAGAGTCAGTCATTTTTAGAGACCAAAGTTGCGTTTGATAGGTGGCAATATTATTGCGATCACCGTATACACTTTGTAAAATTTCTGCTACTTCTTCGAATGTTGATGGGTTACCATTTACACATATTGTGTCTCGGGCTCTTCCATCTATTTTATTAATCACCGCTTGTTCATAGACAGAACATAATTCTGCTGTTACGTGTGATCTAAATAAATTTAGAGTTTTTCTTGCAGTTGTCAACCAAGACGCTAACTGCTTTTTGTTTCCATCAAACGATGGGATCGTTCTAATTGGATCGGGAATCCTATAGAAATCAGAGCGCCGGTCCTCCACAGCGGGGGCCTGCTGCTGCTGTTGTAAAATTTGTTGCTGTCGCTGCAGCGTATTATTTTCTTGCTGGAGAGCGCTTAGTCTCTGTTCCAGACTTTGTACTGTTGCATAAATGCTTTGGAGATTTGCTGGCTCCATATTAAATTTTAATGCTTTTACTTTTGGCAATGGATTGAATTTTGGCATATAGCACTAGGTTTTAAAAAGAAAAAAGAAAAAGACGGGTGGGTAATGTCGGGGACATAACCGGAGTGACGTAGGACTGCGTTTGCCACTCGCCACAGCTTTCACAGTTGGAAAATTTCTTCCCATCCAGCTTGTGACATGTTGTTCAGTAAATTACATTCAATGGCACGTCGCATTATCACCACTCAGTGTCGGTTCTGTATGCGGTTTTTCTTATCGTCGCGAGCAGCTTTACCAGCCAACTCGAACACTTCGGCGGCCGAAACTATATAACGCCGGCTAGGAAGACTGGTGCACTGGTACTAACGCGCTCGGCCTAGCTACCCTTGCGGAGCAATTGGCGGATACACCTACGAAGAACTGCACACCTGCACGGTTCGAGTGGGTCTTTGCCTTTCCCTTAACTTGTCCTCCTTTGTTACGTCCACGATGCCGATGCCGTACAACCACACGGGTTTACGGTTTGAAAGAAAATGAGAAATTTTTTGGGGTCCGCGTGTTATATACTCTAGCGGTACATACTCACAGGATAGAGACAAATCGGCAGACTCAGCCAAAGGGGCGAGTCCAACGAGACGAACGAATGAGCGTTAAAAGGCAGCGATGGCAAAAAAATACATTCATTACGATTTGTTCGCTCGTTGGATTCACATGAAGGCTAAAAAGGGTCCTTTTCAGGATCACAAAATTATCTTTAATCTAAAGAGTTTAATGTTTTGTTATCACTCGATATCCCCATCTTGTTCGGCTAAACCTTCCTGTTTAGCGATTGCGTTTACCGCTCGCCACAGCTTTCACAGTTGGAAAATTTCTTCCCATCCAGCTTGTGACATGTTGTACAGTAAATCACATTTATCACCACCACTCAGTGTCGGATTGGAGGCAATTTTAACCTGTAATTGAACATTTGCGATGATAGTGGTACAGTTTCGACTTTCAATGTGGGGTCATAATTTGGAACCTGCACTCTATGTTTACAAAAATGTCCAACTAAATATGTCGCATTACATGACCGTCCAATTAGCTAAATGTCGAACGAACTAATTGTAAATTACTGTACTTTCAATCTGGAAACAATGTAAGAATTGGTGAAAATTGAATAATCGGGAAAGTCCCCTCTATAATAAGCTCAAAACAACTGCCAAATTCTCATACTCATCATATCCTGGAAAACAAATTATGAAAAAATCAATTTGTGTTTTATTATAATTTTGGATATTGTTTTAGAAAGCATTGAACTGTATTTCGTAAACTCTTTTTTGACAGGTTTAATGGCCCTGATAAGCGCCGTGTTTCATGGGATGGTTCCAATTTAGAAAACTTAGTACTCGTGGTATTGAAAAAAAAAACCATTTCGAACGCCCTCGATGCCGCCTTGTTCTGGATTTGCAGTTTGTATAAAGAACAAACTTTTTTCTTCTGCTACCTGCTGCCGTTTTGTGATTGCGTTTGAGTCTGCCTGTTGTTGTCTTGATGTCCACCGAACCAAAGAGCGAGCAGTTTTGCCAGCCAACTCGCTCACTTCAGCAGCCGAAACTCTATAACGGCTGCTAGGTGGACTGGTGCACTGGTAATAACGCGCTCGGCCTCGCTACCCTTGCGGAGCAATTGGCAAATACACCTACGGGAAACTGCAGTTTAACACGCTTCGAGCGGGATTTTGCCTTTCCCTTCACTTTTCCTCCTTTGCCATGTCCAGACATGGCTGCTTGTGTTAGTTTGTTGATGTGATGTGATGCGAAACGATGTGGTGTACGGTTTGGATGAGAATGATCGTCTGGCTCGCTCGAGAATTACGCATGTGTGAGACTGCGACCAATGTTTCGTTCATTTTTTTCTTTTTCCTTTCCAATCGTGCTTCATTCTATTTCGCTGCTGCTCTGGTTGTCCGTTTTGGTCGGTACGATTTGAGGAGCACAAAATGGACCAATCAAAAATGGGCACATAGTGCATTTTGACAATGCTTGATATTTCACAATTATTCAATTATTTATCTCAAGAAAAATGAAATGTTATTCGTAATGATAGATACGTAGATATATTTCCTATCAATTGATGCAAAAACCTTTGCGATCTTTTGAGAAATGCTCGAGTTATAAGCGTTCCAAATCTTGCATTTTTTCCTACTTGTTCAGTGCCTAGATTTCCATTTCACCCCCTATATCTTCCGGTTAGACGTAGTCCTACGTCAAAACGACTCACCTGCGATAGGTTCTGGACCCACTCCTTCGAATTGAAATTCACTAAATCACTTTGAAATGTCTTATTGAAGCACCGCAAATCCTCCACGTGTTGGGAGATGGTTTTTCACCGAGTAGCTTCACACCGCGAATAGAAAATCACGTAGTGGACTTTCCACAGCACACTAAATGTTCATTAAAACAGTTCCGAATTTCCACGCACTGAAAACGTTTTTGCGATGTAGCGCCGCGTCTTTCAATTTGTCACGTATCGGACACAAACACTGCACTAGCGAAAGTAAAATTGTTTCCACGTTTCGATTCTAAGTTCCGATTTAATTTAGCACTTAGCGCAAATTCACTTCAACGCGATTTGGGAAGTGGCCCGTACGACTGCGCCACTTATGATTTATACACCATAGGTGGTGTAAAAAAAACAAACTTTTATTTACCGAACATTTAATTATAAAGTCAACTTAGATACTAACTCTAGTTCCCTGTCGCTAATAACTATCAATTTCTAAGTCAGCATAATTCAATCTTGGTTGGTTCCCGTTCATGATGTGTCGTGTTGCATCTGGTTCTCCGGATTCTGCTGACGATGTCTTCTATGGCGATAGCGCTGGAAATTGTTTTGGCATCGTACGGTTCGTTGGAAATGTTTACATGATGACTGCGTGGCTCGATGATTATTTGACCTTGATGTGTAGTGTGGATTGTTGTGCTGCTGGGCTGGTTTCCGTACATAACTATACATTTCTGACATTTTTACTGAATCTTTTCATTTTAATATTGTCTTCAAAAACAATTTTCGTATGAGATTTTTTCACCACCTGCAAAAACAATGTTTTTCATCTAAACATAATAGAATACCTGTCGATACTTGGAAAGAAGTAATAAAGACCAAGTTTAATTGCAAGGACACATATTAAGAGATTCACGAATAAATGAGACTCGTATGTACTAACATATGTACATAAGGTATTTTGGTGTCCCGCAGTAGACCAGGAGGTCACCTGGTCACTTTAGCGTAAGAACACATTTGGCGGTTCTCCCGCGCGGATTTTGTAATGACAGTCCACCTCGGAGGCTCGTTAAAGGTATGTGAATGAGATAAAACACATAAAGCGAGGCGGCTGTTTACGGTTCCAAATTTGCTGCGATGGTTCGATGGAGATGATGAGCTGCAACGGTTTTGTGAGAGTATTAGGGGAAGAACACACTAGACGGCTCTTCCGCACGGATTTTGATATGATGCGCGGCAGCTTGTGGTAAAAACATTCAGTGCCTTTCGACGGCTTCACTAGCTGCCATTGTTATATTATTACTAGTAAACCTGGCAAAGTTCGTCCCGCCCAAAATTTGTTTTTTTTGTTATCAGTACCTTCAAACATTCACGTTTTCTTACTAAGCGCAAGTTCATGACATGGTTTCGTTTGATTGGTTAGTTGTCGAGTTATGCAGAAATGTTTTCATTTGTATGGGAGCCTAACACCAACTCCCCCCCCCCCTTACAGAGGGGGGTGGAGTATCCAAATACCGTGAAAACATTTATTGCGCCCTGAAACCTACATATACCTAATTTGTTTTGGTTCGCTTGATTAATTCTCGAGTAACGCAGAAATTTGTGTTTCATTTGTATGACAGCTCCCTCTTAGAGAGGGGGTGAAATGTCTAACCACCGTGAAAACATTTATTGCACCCTAAAACCTCCATATACCTAGTTTGGTTTCGTTTTCTTGATTAATTCTCGAGTAATGCAGAAATTTGTGTTTCATTTGTATGGTAGCCCCCATAAGAGAGGGGGGAGGAGTATCTAACCACCATAGAATCATTTATTGCACCCTAAAACCTCTGTGCTTAGTGCTACCGTGGCCGAGTGGTTAGCGTCAAACCTAACATGCCGGGGGTTCGGGTTCGATTCCCGTTCTGGTCGGGGAAGTTTTTCTTCAAAGAAATTTCCTCTGACTTGCACTGTGGTCACGCGTATTCTAGAGCTTGCCACTCAGAATGCATTCAAGGCGTGTTATTTGGCATAAAAATCTCAACTAAGTACTAATGAAAATGACGCAAGTAATACTACGTCGAGACGGCGGAGTTCCTCTTGGAACGTTAGTGCCATATAAGAAGAAGAAGACCCTAAAACCACCACATGCAAAATTTTGTTTCATTTACTTGATTAATTCTCGAGTAATACAAAAATTTGTGTTACATTTGCACGGCAGCTAAGAGAAGGGGAGGAGTATCTAACCACCGTAAAAACATTTATTGCACCTTAAAACCTTCACATGCCAAATTTGGTTTCGATTACTTGATTATTTCTCGAATAATGCAGAAATTTGTGTTTCATTATATGACAGCCCCACCTTAGAGAGGGGTGGGTGTCTAACCACCATAGAAACATTTATTGCACCCTAAAACCTCCATATGCCTAATTTGGTTTCATTTGCTTGATTAATTCTCGAAAAATGCAGAAATTTGCGTTTAGAGAGGGGGAAGAGTATCTAACCATCATAGAATCATTTATTGCACTCTAAAACCGCCACATGCCAAATTTCGTTCCATTTGCTTGATTAATTCTCGGATAATGTAGAAATTTGTGTTTCGTTTGTATGACGGAGAGGGGGGTGGAGTGTCTAACCACCATAGAAACATTTATTGCACCTTAAAACCTCCATATGCCTAATTTGGTTTCATTGGCTTGATTAATGCTCGAGTAATGCAGAAATTTGCGATTCATTTGTATGGCAGCCCACTCTTAGAGAGGGAGAAGAGTATCTAACCACCATAGAATCATTTATTGCACTCTAAAACCGCCACATGCCAAATTTCGTTCCATTTGCTTGATTAATTCTCGGATAATGCAAAAATTTGTGTCTCATTTGTATAGACGAAAAGAAACGATAGTGGAAAGTAGAGAAGTGAGTGTGAAGAGTAAGGGAAGCGTAAGAGTAAATAGTAAAGAGATGTAGAATACCATTAATGGAAGTACATGAATTGAAGGTTTTGTGGTTGCGCTTATTTTTGGATAAGGTTCCACAACCGATCATCTTGTCTCAGACAGAACAGAGAGTTGGTAAATACGAACGTTACAGACAGTTGATGATAGCGCATCCGCGCAACAGTGGCATCAGCAGACGTCATAACGGTACATTAGAGTTCTGAACCACGCTGTGATGATGTTTGTATTTCTACGCGCTTGAAAGCGAGATTCGGTCATCATTATTTTCATCAATTTCTATTTTAATCCATTTTAACCAATAAATGTCGTCAGTAAATAGTAAAATCAGATTTTTCATTTTCAGTTTGACACGCGGTACAATGTACAAGTAAAGTATGTCTGTCATGGTACGATGGCGAGATGGAAAATGAAAGGTGGGAAGATTTTTTAAATCTGTGACGTCACAGACTTTTCTTATAATAGCCCACTACATAGGAAAAGTGTTGTTATTAGAAGTAAAAATAAGCAAATGAAATGAACGATCTATTTTTTTTCCATAAATCAATGCTAGCGTTCAAAATTATTTCAGTTTCTAACAGAAACTGAAATTTCAATATTTTTGAAGTGTTCTAAACTTAATTTCAATCCAATTTTACTTCTCGTTACGTCGACCAAAAACGTCAACGAACAAATTCAGAGTTACACAATCTTTTGTTCCTTTGACGGATAAACATTTGACAGAGCATGGAAAAAAGGTTGTAAGTTATTTCATGTAAAATGAACTTGAAAAATAAATTTAATTGACTCCGTATAACTTAGATTGAGACAAAAAGTTTTCCGCTTGCGTCTTAGTTTTAGACGACTGAAGTTTTCAGCACCCTAATTGTGAAAAAATAATTACAATTGCTGAAAAAAGTCAAACTTCCATGAAGTTACTCTTTAATCCATACATAGTAGACATTAGAATACTATTTCTGAAATCAAAGAAAAAATTAAACATTTTAGTTCGTGATATGTTCTGATTTTTTCCATAATGCGAAAAATATGAATTGGAAATTTGTAATTAGCTTTTGTATATCCTCTTTCAACGTTATTCGATGACACATTCAATTTTGTACCATTTGAGTAACTGACTGGTATGCCTGGTATGTGAACTTCCTATCTTCCTGGCTACTAACACAATCAAAATTTAACACAACCAAAACCCGTGAATCTTCCCACCTTCTATTCTTCATCTCGGTACGATGGTACCTGTACAACGCTACACTGAGAGAAATAATTAGTAAATATAACGAATTTTTTGGTAAATACTACCAATCTATAGTCATTTTCGACCGTACTAATAAACACATATGTCAAGCAGAACAATGATTCGGAAGCCCAATATCGGCTACATTTTCTCGCCGAAAATGCACGTATCAGAATTATATCCTTATTATACCTCCGTATTGCCTTATAGGAACAATGAAAATGGTTAATACGCGCTTTTCTAACCAATTTTCAGATATGACAATATCCAAGCTTACTAATGTTATCGAGTAAAATATACTAATCTCTGGTAGGGATGCGGGTTTGTTGACAATATGTACAAAAAATTTGTACATTCTACTAATTTTGCATTACCAAATGTATTTAGTAGTTTTCGACCGAGGATTTTTCTAAGGGTAGTACAGCTGCGAGATGGAAAATGAAAGGTGGGAAGATTTTTAAATCTGTGACGTCACAGATTTTGTTTATGTGTGTTATTTTTCTTATTATAGTCCACTACACTACAAGTGTTGTTATTAAAAGAAAAAATAAGCAGATGAAATGAACGAACTAGTTTTTTTTTTCTTAAATTAATGCTAGCGTTCAAAATCATAAGGGTCCAACTTACATTTTAGCAGAAACTGAAATTTCAGTATTTTTGAGATGTTGTAAACTTAATTTCAATTCAACTTTACTTCTCGTTACGTCGACCAAAAACGTAAATGAACAAAGTCAGAGTCACAGAATCTTTTGTTCCTTTGACGGATAAATATTTAGCAGTGCATGGAAAGAAGGGTTGCATGTTTTATTCATGTAAAATGTATTTCAAAATGAAATTTAATTGACTTCGTTTGACCTAGATTGAGACGAAAAGTTTTCTGCTTGCATCTTAGTTTAAGACGAATGAAGTTTTCAGCACCCTAATTGTGAAAAAAGTAATTACAATTACTGACAAGAGATAAACTTCCATGAAGTTGCTCTAAAATCCGAACATAGTAGACATTAGAATACTACTTCTGATATAAGAAGAAATCAAAGAAAAAATTAAACATTTTAGTTCGTGATATGTTTCTGCATAATGCGAAAAATGTGTTTTGGAAACATGTAATTAGTTTCTATTTATCGTCTTTCAAAGTTATTCGTTGACACATTCAATTTTGTACCATTTGAGTAACTGACTGGTATGCCTGGTATGTGAACTTCCTATCTTCCTGGCTACTAATACAATCAAAATTTAACACAACCAAAACCCGTGAATCTTCCCACCTTCTATTCTTCATCTCGGTACAGCTGTATCGAGATGGAAAATGGAAGGTGGGAAGATTTTTTAAATCTGTGACGTCACAGATTTTGTTTATGTATGTTACTTTTCTTATAATAGTCCAATCCATAGGAAAAGTGTTGTTATTAAAAGTAACAATAAGCAAATGAAATGAACGAACTAGTTTTTTCCTAAATCAATGCTAGCGTTCAAAATTATAAGGGCCCGACATTTTAACAGAAACTAAAATTTCTGTATTTTTGAAGTGTTCCAGACTTAATTTTAATTCAATTTTACTTCTCGTTACGTCGACCAAAAACGTAAACGAACAAAGTCAGAGTCACACAATCTTTTGTTCCTTTGACGGATAAACATTTGACAGTGCATGGTAAATAAGGTTGCAAGTTTATTTCATGTAAAATGAATTTGAAAAATAAATTTAATTGACTCCGTATGACTTAGATTGAGACGAAAAGTTTTCTGCTTGAGCCTTAGTTTTAGACGACTGAAGTTTTCAGCAACCTAATTGTGAAAAAAGTATTTCCAATTGCTGACAAAAGTCAAACTTCCATGAAGTTGCTCTAGAATCCAAACATAGTAGACATTAGAATACTATTTCTGAAATCAAAGAAAAAAGTAAACATTTTAGTTCGTGATATGTTCTGTTTTTTTTGTTCAGAATTCGAAAAATATGATTTGGAAATCTGTAACTAGCTTCTGTACATCCTTTTTCAACGTTATTCGTTGACATATTCAATTTTATACCATTTGAGTAACTGACTGGTATGCCTGGTATGTGAACTTCCTATCTTCCTGGCTACTAACTCAATCAAAGTTCAACACAACCAAAACCCGTGAATCTTCCCACCTTCTATTCTTCATCTCGCAGCTGTATGTCTGTCCATGATATTATGTTCTGTGTCGAATATTTTTGATCAGTACACGTTGGTCAAATTTTATCTGTGAAAAATAGTCAAATAATTGACTTCGGTCGAACAGTTTGTGATAAAGACGATCGATGGAACATTGAAAACAACAGGCCACCGAACCGGCGTTGCCAGAGAGGTGCTGCTTCCTCACTGTTCCTGAAGCTTTATGTACAATTTACTTGATTCACGAAAAGGCGAAAAGAAAAAAGAGAAAACACGACTTCAGTAAATAAAACCGGCTTCGATATAACGCTTTATTGGAGAGACGAACAATGCATGTCCGACTCCTTTTAGCAATCGACGAGAAATGACGAGTTTATATTGGTGAGGAAGTTTTTGCGAATAGGTTACGCAATTTATGATTTATGATCATGACAGGTCAGTAAGTGTTTTCAAATTATCTATAGTAATAATTTTCATTCAAATTTTAACTGTTTAAAACTGTCTTCGGCCACGCTAATTTTATAAAGTGCAAAATTGTATCACAAATACAAATGAATTATTTCGACGTTAGTTTTGGGTTGAAGAAATGTTGTCACATTTGCAAAAGTCGACCTCGAAGGGATTGCAGAATGGAAATGGAGATCAGATTCCGAAATATAACCAAGATTCAAATCTGATCGGGTTCTGGAATATTGATGATTATCTCATATTAATCTGGAGTTTCCATGAATTTCTATAACGTTATCAAATGTTTCTATTTTGAAAAGAGTTTTTGCCAACTAAAGTATGTTGCGTCCGTGACGTTTTCCGGATGATTTTTAAAAATTTTGACGTAGGACTACGTCTAACCGGAAGATATAGGGGGTGAAATGAAAATCTAGGCACTGAACAAGTACGAAAAAAATGCAAGATTTGGAACGCTTATAACTCGAGCATTTCTCAATAGATCGCAAAGATTTTTGCATCAATTGATAGGAAATATATCTACGCATCTATCATAACGAATAACATTTCATTTTTCTTGAGATAAATAATTGAATAATTGTGAAATATCAAGCATTGTCAAAATGCACTATGTGCCCATTTTTGATTGGTCCATTTTGTGCTCCTCAAATCGTACCGACCAAATCGGGCAACCAGAGCAGCAGCGAAATAGAATGAAGCGCGATTGGAAAGGAAAAAGAAAAAAATGAACGAAACATTGGTCGCAGTCTCACACATGCGTAATTCTCGAGCCAGCCAGTCAGCTTAAAAATCCCCGCTCCGCTGCCGTAACGATCATTCTCATTCAAACCGTACACCACATCGGTTCGCATCACAACACATCAACAAACCAACCCAAGCAGCCATGTCTGGACATGGTAAAGGAGGAAAAGTGAAGGGAAAGGCAAAATCCCGCTTGAATCGTGTTGATCTGGAGTTCCTCGCAAGGGTAGCTAGGCCGAGCGCGTTAGTACCAGTGTACCAGTCCACCTAGCCGGCGTTATATAGTTTCGGCCGCCGAAATGATCGAGCTGGCAAAGCTGCTCGCGACGATAAGAAAACCCGCATTCGGAACAGAACACATTCGGTTCGGTGGACATCAAGACAACAGGCAGTTGCAGCGAGTGGCGAGTGGCAAACGCAATCGCAAAACGGCATCAGGTAGCACAAGAAAAAAGTTTGTTCTTTATACAAACTGCTTTGGTGGCAAATCCAGAACAAGGCGGCATCGAGGGCGTTCGAAATGGTTTTTTTCAAAACCACGAGTACTAAGTTTTCTAAATTGGAACCATTCCATAAAACAAGGCGCTTTTCAGGGCCATTAAACCTTCCCAAAAAAAAAGTTTAGGAAATACAGTGCAATGCTTTCTAAAGCATTATCCAAAATAATAATAAAACACAAATTGATTTTTTCATAATTTGTTTGCCAGGATCTGATGAGTACGTGAATTTGGCAGTTGTTCTGAGCTTATTGATAGTTGGGGACTTTCCTGATTATTCAATTTTCACCAATTCTTAAATTGTTTCCAGATTGAAAGTAAGGTAATTTACAATTAGTTCGACATTTAGCTAATTGGACGGTAATTGGATGTAATGCGACTTATTTAGTTGGACATTTTTGTAAACATAGAGATCCAAATTATGACTCCGCATTGAAAGTCGACACTGTACCACTGTCATCGCAAATGTTCAATTACAGGTTAAAATCGCCTCCAATGCGACACTGAGTGGCGCTTCGGCACGTAGCATTGAATGTAATTTACTGTACAACATGTCACAAAGCTGGATGGGAAGAAATTTTCCAACTGTGGAAGCTGTGGCGAGTGGCAACAAATCGCTAAACAGGAAGGTTTAACCGAACAAGATGGGGATATCGAGTGATAACAAAACAATAAACTCTTTAGATTGAAGATAATTTTGTGATCCTGAAAAGGACCCTTTTTAGCCTGCATGTGAATCCAACGAGCGATCAAATCGTAATGAATGTATTTTTTTTGCCATCGCTCCCTTTTAACGCTCATTAGTTCGTCTCGTTGGACTCGCCCCTCTGGCTGAGTCTGCCGATTTGTCTCTATCCTGTGAGTGTGTACCGCTAGAGTATAAAACACGCGGACCCCAAAAAAAATATCTTTTCCGTGCATGAAATTGTACGGAATTTGTATATAGTAGTTTAAGGTCTTAGGTTAAGTAGGTAGTTTTATTATAACAATTAAAAAAAATACAAATGTTTATCATTAAAAAAAAAAAATTAGATATAGTAAAAACAAACAGTACCTAGCATTCTATTATGCAAATTAAGATGAACAAAGATGTGAAGCGTTAGCTGGCCAATTAAAATGTATAGAGCTTTGTATTAACCAAAAACGTATAAGAAATATAAATGAATTTATGCAAAAAAAAAAAATATCTTATTTTCTTTCAAACCGTAAACCCGTGTGGTTGTACGGCATCGGCATCGTGGACGTAACAAAGGAGGACAAGTTAAGGGAAAGGCAAAGTCCCACTCGAACCGTGCAGGTGTGCCGTTCCCCGTAGGTGTATCCGCCAATTGCTCAGCAAGGGTAGCTAGGCCGAGCGAGTTAGTACCAGTCCACCAGGCCGGCGTTATATAGTTTCGGCCGCCGAAGTGATCGAATTGGCTGGTAAAGCAGCTCGCGACGATAAGAAAAACCGCATTCAGAACAGAACACATCAAGACAACAGGCAGTTGCAGCGAGTGGCGAGTGGCAAACGCAATCGCAAAACGGCATCAGGTAGCAGAAGAAAAAAGTTTGTTCTTTATACAAACTGCTTTGGTGGCAAATCCAGAACAAGGCGGCATCGAGGGCGTTCGAAATGGTTTTTTTCAAAACCACGAGTACTAAGTTTTCTAAATTGGAACCATTCCATAAAACAAGGCGCTTTTCAGGGCCATTAAACCTTCCAAAAAAGAGTTTAAGAAATACAGTTCAATGCTTTCTAAAACAATATCCAAAATAATAATAAAACACAAATTGATTTTTTCATAATTTGTTTGCCAGGATATGATGAGTATGTGAATTTGGCAGTTGTTCTGAGCTTATTGATTTTCACCAATTCTTAAATTGTTTCCAGATTGAAAGTACAGTAATTTACAATTAGTTGGACATTTAGCTAATTGGACGGACATGTAGTGCGACATATTTAGTTGGACATTTTTGTAAACATAGAGTTCGGGGTCCAAATTATGACCCCACATTGAAAGTTGACACTGTACCACTGTCATCGCAAATGTTCAATTACAGGATAAAATTACCTCCAATCCGATACAGAGTGGTGGTAATGCGACGTGCCATTGAATGTAATTTACTGTAAAATATGTCACAAGCTGGATGGGAAGAAATTTTCCAACTGTGAAAGCTGTGGCGAGTGGCAAACGCAATAGCTAAACAGGAAGGTTTAACCGAACAAGATGGGAATATCGAGTGATAACAAAAACACAACACCAAAGGTTCTTTTCAGAACCATCAACATATTCATAAATAGTAAACAGTAAACTATTCCATGTTTCAGGTAGATAGGTAGGTATTCACGTAGGAGAAGAAAATAAAACAATATATTTAAAATATATATTTAACAAAAGCCTTTGTATAGTCCTACGTCACTTCCGGTAGGACTACGTCTAACCGGAAGATATAGGGGGTGAAATGGAAATCTAGGCACTGAACAAGTAGGAAAAAATGCAAGATTTGGAACGCTTATAACTCGAGCATTTCTCAATAGATCGCAAAGGTTTTTGCATCAATTGATAGGAAATATATCTACGCATCTATCATAACGAATAACATTTCATTTTTCTTGAGATAAATAATTGAATAATTGTGAAATATCAAGCATTGTCCAAATGCACTATGTGCCCATTTTTGATTGGTCCATTTTGTGCACCTCAAATCGTACCGACCAAAACGGGCAACCAGAGCAGCAGCGAAATAGAATGAAGCACGATTGGAAAGTAAAAAGAAAACAAATGAACGAAACATTGGTCGCAGTCTCACACATGCGTAATTCTCGAGCCAGCCAGTCAGCTTAAAAATCCCCGCTCCGTTAAGGTACGGTAATGTGCTCAATAGTGAAATATATGATAGTGAACGAGCTGATGACCACCTATGCATTCCCTATCACAGCCTTCATTTTGATTGTACTATATGTGTATACGCCGAAAGATGCCCGACGTTGAACATTTAATAAGTACAAAGCCTTCAGAAAAAAATCAAGAATCAAGTTTGTAAAAAAAAACGCAAAAACACAACACCAAAGGTTCTTTTCAGAACCCCCAACATGTTCATAAAGAGTAAACAGTAAACTAATCCATTTTTCAGGTAGATAGGTAGGTATTTACGTAATATTACCATACCATAATATTACCACCCAAGATGCAGGTAATCGGTCTCGCATCGACTCTGATGCTGCATCGCGTGTTAAGACGGGATGCACTACAAGGCCCAACACCGCATTCCTGAAAGTGGCAAAAAAGGATCAAGCTGACAGCGATATGGTGTCTTTCTATGTTACCCCCTTCGCACCGGAACAGAACGAAAACGACTTGAAGAAGCATATTCATGATATTGTTAACATTGACTCATCTTTATTAAAAATCACCAAGCTAGTACCGCGAGGGAAGAGTCTAGAAGATCTCTCTTTCGTATCCTTCAAAGTTGTCATATCAAAAGCCGTATCTGAAATTGTTGGTGACTCATGGTACTGGCCTGATGGGGTAACCGTACGTATGTTTGAGCCTAACCAAAGCAACTTAGATCATCGCATCACAGGACGCACAGAAATAAGCACTATGGAAGACTCCTCTCCGTCTGACACAGTCGTGCTGCATCCTGAGTCTAACCAGCAGTGTCCTAGTCGTCCTGGCTCTGTGTTCAGTTCTGGAGACGGGGTCTTCCGTGCTACCCCCTCTGGCAAGTACACTCTAAATACGAACATTTCATACGTTGAAAATCCTTCACATCGCAGCTTCTCCAACTCTGATAGTCTTCATCACCTGGGACGCAAACCGTTCAGTATTATGGGAGACTCTGAGCCCCCCAGCACAGTCGAGCATTTCCTGCCTGCGTTCAACAGTCGTCCCAGGCCTGTGCTTGGTTCTGGTGGAAGAGTCGTCCAGCCTGTAATATCAGGAAAGTATCCATTGTTTTCATCTTGTTCTCCACATAATGGATCTTCGCGTTACAGCGACCGTGTCCCGTGTAACTATAACACACTACTGGAAGATAACGTACTCATCTATTACCAGAATGTTGGAGGCATCAACACGTCAGTGGCTCAATACAGATTGGCTTGTTCAGACGCCTGTTACGACATCTATGCATTCACGGAGACATGGTTAAAAAGCAGCACACTCTCTAGGCAAATATTCAGCACGGAGTTCACAGTATATCGCACTGATCGGTCACGAGACACGAGCCCCAAAAGTAATGGTGGTGGAGTTTTACTTGCCATTCGGTCAACTTTTCAATCTCGACAGCTCCATCCACCGAATTGCACTGGTGTTGAACAACTGTGGATGTCCTTCACTCTACAATCAAAATCTGTATTCATCTGTGTAGTATATCTGCCTCCCGACCGAGTAAGAGATTCTGAATTGATAAATCAACACATAAATTCTCTCTTCTGGATTGTATCGAAGATGAGTACAAACGACGACATTCTTGTTATTGGTGATTTCAATCTATCTTCACTCAAATGGTGTGTAAACGATGCCGGATACCTCTATACTCAATCCAGTTGCTCAAACATTGGACCCTTAGCGGCTGCCCTTCTGGATAGTTATAGTACTGCAGGTCTCCGTCAACTGAATAGTGTATCCAATGCGAATCATAGACTGCTCGATCTATGTTTTCTCAGTCAGGAGCTAATTTCCAACTGCTCAATTTTTGAGGCACCTGAGCCACTAGTGAAACATTGCATCCACCACCCACCTCTACAAGTATCGCTAAAATTGTGCCAGGCTTTTCCTTACCGAAACGCCACAGGAAGCATCTCATACGACTTTTGGAAAGCTGACTTCGTTAGAATGATCGCTTTTCTCGACAACATTAAATGGGATGAAGAAATGCGAGGTTGTGACGTGAATGTTGCATCGAATATATTTACAAGTATAGTTGGTTACGCAATCGACCAGTTCGTACCAAAGAAAATTTCGCTCTCACTAATTCACCCTCCATGGTCCAGTCATCGTTTGAAGCGCCTAAAAACCTCTAAGCGGGCTGCTCTGAAGAAGTTTTGCAAACTGCGAACAGAAGAATCGAGAAAGAAATACATACGAATCAACAAACAGTATAAGGCGCTCAACAAACATCTCTATCGCAATCATCAGTATCGTCTTCAACATAAGCTTAGATCTAATCCCAAAAGTTTCTGGAATCACGTGAAAGATCAACGTAAGGAATCCGGCCTTCCTTCCACGATGTCCAATGGAGATCGGGAAATGTCTACCGTTGATGGAATCGCCGATTTGTTCATGGCACATTTTCGCAGTGTTTTCGTTAGCGAAGTGGTTTCTGATGAACTCGTTTCAAATGCTGCAAGAGAAGTTCCCATGCACTTAGCCATTGAACCCCTTCCACATTTATCGATAGATGACGTCCGTAAAGCTGGTCTTCGTTTGAAAAACTCCACCTGCATTGGTCCTGATGGAATCCCCGCCTTGGTGATTAAATACTGTATAGACGTCCTGAGTACACCACTTGCAGCCATATTCAACCTATCATTAAAATCTGGAATTTTCCCTAACGGTTGGAAGGATTCTTTCATTTTTCCTGTTTTTAAGAAAGGCGACAAGCATTCTGTTACGAACTATCGAGGCATTGCCGCTTTGTGTGCTGTGTCCAAACTTTTCGAGTTAATCGTCCTAGACTACGTTAAACACAGTTGTTCCAGTTATATAGCTGCTGAACAACATGGATTCATGAAGAAAAGATCAACATCAACAAATCTAGTGCAATACACATCATTTATAATCCGCGAGCTTGATAACGGGAAACAGGTTGATGCTGTCTATACTGACTTCTCGGCTGCGTTTGACAAAATCAACCATAAGATTGCTGTTGCCAAACTAGAGCGGCTTGGCTTCCATGGTGCACTCCTCAACTGGCTTCGATCTTATCTCACGGGTCGTCAAATGTCCGTCAAAATAGGTGATCATGTTTCTCAATCTTTTCCTGTGTCATCTGGTGTACCACAAGGCAGCCATCTCGGTCCATTCGTATTTCTGCTGTATTTGAATGACATTCACTTCTCAATCAAATGCCAGAAGCTGTCTTATGCGGATGATTTCAAGCTGTACTTTGTCATAAACGATCGTACTGACGCAGTTTTCCTTCAACAACAGTTGGACATATTTGCTGAGTGGTGTCAAAACAATATGATGATACTGAATGCTTCGAAATGCTCTGTCATCAGTTTCTGTAGGAAGAAATCACCCATCTGCTTCACATACTCTCTTCGTGGGCAGTCACTAAACCGAGAGTCTATTGTGAAGGATTTGGGAGTAATGCTTGACTCTCATCTCACCTTTAAACAGCATGTGTCATATGTCGCCAGCAAAGCATCTTCTCTGCTTGGATTTATCTTTCGCTATGCAAAGGATTTCAGAGACATTGCATGTTTGAAAACCTTGTACTGTTCAATAGTCCGCTCAACTTTAGAATACTGTTCAGTAATTTGGGCGCCATTCTACAATAATGCAGTCAATCGTATTGAGTCCATACAGAGAAGATTTGTACGCTTTGCTCTTCGAAAACTACCCTGGAGGGATCCCGTTAACCTGCCAAGTTACGAAAGTCGATGTAATTTGTTGAGCCTGCAACTTCTAAATGTGCGTCGAGACCTGTCTAAGGCAATGTTTATTGCTGATCTATTACGGTCAGATATAGACTGCGTTGCACTTCTCCAACAGTTAAATATACACATAAGACGAATAAATTTACGTTCCCACCCGTTTCTGAATATTCCGGCATCTCGTACAAACTATGGTGCAAATGAACCTCTGACCAGCATGTGTAAAATATTCAACAAATGTTATCATATATTTGACTTTAATCATTCTCGTGCTAGTCTTAAGTTTATGTTTTACAATATTTTATCACCATGACTATTGAATGTATAACTTGTTTGTAATAATGTAATAATGTTAGTGTTATGTATAAGATAGTTTAAGTAAGTTGTATCTGTTGGTTTGAATGTAATCTGTTGATACTTACCTTGTGCAAATAAATAAAAAAAAAAAAAAAAAAAAAGGAGAAGAAAATAAAACAATATATTTAAAATATATATTTAGCAAAAGCTGTCCCCTTTGTATAGTCCTACGTCACTCCGGTTATGTCACCGACATTACCCACCCGTCTTTTTAACATAATTTTATATAATAATAATTTGAAGAAATGGGGACATGTAATTTCATATGTTGGTTGTATGTTATAGACCGCTAAAATCATTCATTCGAACTTACCGTCTCTGGAAGTAGTTACATTTTGCCACTCACGTTCGAATGGTTTCCGATGGCCTGAAAAACGAGGTATAATGGACATTCGTTATCGAATCTATGCAATGGAAATAAAATAATTGATTGTTTAAGTTCATCATCAATCATCAACCAGTGCAAAAATTGTTATGAGGTAAGGACTGCAAAAACTGTTTCGATATGTATTGTTACATTGTGATATGATGATGAATGATGTAATAATTGATTCTATATAAATTTTACACGAAAAATAATATTTAAACCATACATATCGGAGAAAAAAACAGAGTTTCCACTTTCAAAAAATTTTTTTGATTTTATCACATTTAAAATACTACTCGGTAAATTTCTCCAAACGCTATATAATCGGAACGTTACTATAGTAAAAAATAGAATTAATCATGCAGTCTACAAATATACAAATATACGCTAAGATGATTCCTATACTGTACTGAATGATTATTGTTTTGTTACCTCTTGATATAGTTCTGAGTTGTTCGTAAAATTGAAGATCGAACTGCGTGGTGACCTTGGCCAGAATGCGGGTGGTGGTGATCTAACCATGTGCTCGTGAACTTGCGGTAATGATAAAGGATCTGCCTCAGCGTTTGGATTGAGATCCTGAATTAGTAGAGAGAGTTTCCGTGCAACGAATTGAATAACAATTGGTTACCAAAAGCTGATACAAGGTGAGTGTGAATAAGACCCCGCGCCCATTTACTTCTAAAATAAAACACATTTATTTGTTCAGAGAATAAACAAAAAAAAATTTCATATATTTTTTCTTAAAAAAACGAATTTTTCTTCAAAAAAAAATTTTTCCTTATTGTTGAAGTTTAGGTATTTAAGGACTTTTAAAAAATCCCATAATTTACCGAGTTATAGTCATTATAGTGATACGGTATCTAATATAGTCTAATATCTTTTTTTTTGGCAGACTTATCTCACTTCTTAACTAGGCGAACCTAGCCAGAATTTTCACCTGCCCCCGGGCTTCTGTTCCAGTTCCAGAGAGAACGACTGGAACAATTCTTGGGACCTCCCTTAGCCCCCACAGTTCCTTGAGCTCCACGGCCAATGGTCGGTACTTGCAGATTTTGCGACCGTGGGTCTCCTCCAGATTCTGGTTCAGTGGAATAGCGACATCGATGATGGTGACTTTGCGGTCGCTCTTGTCGTAAACCATTATATCTGGGCGGTTGTGGTGGATCGAGAGGTCGGTCAGAACAGTGCGATCCCAGTACAGCTTGAAACGGTCATTTTCCAGGACAGGTGCAGGCAGGTACCGGTAGTTTGGTACGTTGTCTTCCAGTAGAGCACATTGGAGCGCCAGTTGTCGATGAACAATACGGGCCACGTTGTTGTGGCGCTCGGTGTAGGCTGCGTTGGCCAAAACGGGACAGCCTCCCATAATGTGCTCTATGTTTTCACCTGGTTGATGGCACATCCGGCAAATGTCATCAACGTCTTGATGCCAGACGTACCGCCTGCAGTTTCTCGTCGGCATTATCCTGTCCTGGATGGCTATCATGTCGGCTTCTACTACTGAAGAGAGTTCACCACGCGTTAGCCACAGATTAGATGCGGCCTTGTCGACGTGTGGCCGGTCCAGTTGATGGGGGTGGGCACCATCAACTGCCTTCTGCTTCCAAGCTGCAATCTTCTCCACTGTCTGCAGATTGCAGTTTAGTTGGTACTCCGCTTGCACCAAGTGCAGAGCGCTGTATCCTCTGTCGGCGGCGCAGACAGCCCGGTATAGCGCGTTTTGCGAAGTACTCGCGCAGTTGTCGTACCTGGGCAACACACAGTGCAGAAATGTCGACTATTCCAAGTCCCCCTTCTTTGCGTGGCAGTGAAACTCTCTCCAGTGCCGATTGAGGATGGTGCATTCCGGCCTCTTTAAATGCTTTCTTCATCCTCCTCTCAAGGTCCTCTAGGTCAGTTTTGCTCCATTTGACTACACCAAAACTGAAGGTCAGCAGGGGAACCGCGAATGTGTTGATCGCACGTACCTTGTTCCCCGCGTTGAGGAAAGTCCTCAGGACACAGTTCACTCGACTCAAGAACTTGTCTCGCAGCTCCGTCTTGATGTCGGAGTGGCGAATCCCGGTGAGCTGTCGGAATCCAAGATATTTATAGGATTCGCCACGAACCATGTCTCTTATAAACTTGCCGTCATAGACCTCGTAACCTCCGGATTCGGTAAGCTGCCCTTTCAGCAGATGGACACAGCGGCACTTGTCGAGGCCGAACTCCATGCAGATGTCCCTGCTTATGTCTTCGACAACCCGGATAGCTACACCTAGACGCTGACGTGAATCAGCGTAGACCTTGAGATCGTCCATGTAGAAGGTATGGGTCACTTCTTCGTGGGCGCCGTCGCCATACCTTATTTTATAGCCATGACCGTCTCTATTGAGCGTCCTACTGAGGGGGTTCAGTGCCAGACAAAACCAAAGCGGGCTGAAAGAGTCGCCTTGGAATATCCCCCTCTTTATCTGCAGCGATCTAGACTGCAACACATTTTCCCCATCACTAAGGTGCAGAGACGTGCTCCACTGCCTCATCGCATGCTGCAGGAACCTAACGACGACGGGATCAATTTTGTAGAGCTCCAATACCCGGACGAGAAACGAGTGAGGTATGGAGTCATAAGCCTTCCTGTAATCGATATAGGCCATGCTTAGGTTCCGCTGGTTATATACCGCCTGGCCGACTATGGCTGCGTCGATGATGGCCTGGTCTTTGCAGCCATGCGTATTTTCTCTGCATCCTTTCTGCTCTTCTGCGATGATGTGGCAGTGGGCAGAAACTTTGGCGGTTATGATGCTGCTTAATATCTTGTACAGACTCGATAGGCACGTTATCGGTCTGTACTTTGATGGGTTCAATGTGTTGCTGTCTTTCGGGAGGAGGAAGGACACCACGGGTGGCAAATTCAGGAAGGTTGTGTGGGTCACGTAGCACCTTGTTGAAGCACTCAGCTATATTTAGATGTGCGACGGTCAGCTTCTTGTGCCAGAAGTTCTGAACACCATTGGGACCCGGTGCTGCCCAGTTCCTCAGGTACCGCGAGGCTTCGCGAACATCGTTCTCTTCGACGATGATAGCTGGCATCTCTCCAATTTCACCACAACTCTCCTCCTCCCGTCTTAACCACATTTGCCCGTCGCGATGTTCTACTGGGGTCTCCCAAATACCAGCCCAGAAGTTCGTCACATTGCTAATATCTGGCAAACATTCGCGGTAGTCGGGCTTCTCGTCACTAAGGTGGTCGTGGAACGCTTTCTCGTTATCTCTGAACATCCGGTTTTGTTCCTGGCACTTTGCAGAGTCGGAGTAACGTTTCAGCCGTTTTGTAAGGACGCTCAATTGCTGTACTAGTGTGTCGAGTTTTTCCGTCAGCTGGTGAGCTCCCAGCTGGCGAAGTTCAGTAGGCCGCACGATCACAGCAACTTGGCGACATAATTTCACCGATCTGCTGCCTCTTTTATACGCCATCAGCCTTCCAATTGCGGCGCGCTTGTTTAGGATCCGTTGCTCCAATCTCCTTCGCCATGGAGGCTCACGCCTTTCACGGAGATGTTGGAGCAGTCCGCCTCTTGGCCTTATACGGTATCCTAAACTTTTGGCGATCGCCACAGCAGCACAGTAAACTTTCAGTTGCAGCTCCTCCATGTTCTCAGCATCAACCAAGTGCAGCGGAAGAACGTGCTCGTTCATGAGCTTTACTGCACTTGTCAGCCTGCGGGAATGTTGTTGATCTGGCTGTGGATCTTCCGGCTCAGGGGGTTGTTGTACTGTGGCCTCCACTGGTGCTGATTCGCGTGCCCCACTCGCGAATGAATTGCTCAGCCGTACTGAACTTCGTCTCGACACATCGCTTGCTCTGCTTGTTCTGGAGCTTAGTTCTCTCTGCACCTGCTGCTTGATCTCGTCGACTTGCGTTTGGGAGAGCATATTGTTGCGTACAATCGCTCTACGCCTCGCGTTCATCGCGTTTTGGTCAAGCCTCCCGACGAACTCTGGATACGCTTCCTCGAACATTGCGAGTATTCGAGGGCGACCGCTCATGTCCGTCTCCAAAGCAGTGCAGATGTAATAGGCGCGGATCACGAATTCGTTCATTTCGTGTGTCCACATGATCCGTCGCCTAGTAGTACCCACAAGTGTGGACGACTGTCGTCTGACAGTCGCAACACGCTTCGTAGGCGCAGCGTTTCGTTGGTGATGTCGATGGCTGCTGTTTCCGTGTGGCGGTAGCTCTTCGGGTTGAACCCGGCTGGTGGCCCGCTCTTGCACATTGCCCTCCAGCCGCTGGCCGCTCGCTCTTACGCCCTTTCCAGGACCAGCTCCAGTTCGGGGACCCTCCTCGGGTGATCGCATTCGTAATATTCGTCTTGACCTTAGCTCCATTGTCTGGGCGTATCTCCTTTGCCCGGGAGACAGCGGGTTGGCAAGGCCTCCATGACCCGGGAGGCCTTCCCCGGGAGAGATATAGCGCTCTGACTCGCTCACACCCCCTCACTTAGCCACTTTCGACACCCGTTCTCGGAGCCAAGACCAGGTGTGTGTTTCCAGTTCACGCCCGATCTAAAAATGTCGTCATATGATCTTCGTGGAGGCGTGAGATAGGAACATTTGAGACCAACAGGCAGGCTCCTACCCTATGTTGATCCACATTTGAGATTTTTTTTTGTTTTTATTGAGGTGAGGAACGCTCTACCAGCCTTATCTGGGAAGGGTTAACCCAGACGTCGAGTGGGGATCGCACCCACAAAAACCAAGCCCTCTACTCGTTGCCTTATTCTCCCTGGGACCACATCTAGGCGACTACTTCAGGGGGTGGCTGTGCTCATGCACTCTTCGAGTTTTCAACGCTGACGTCCTAGCGTTGTTTCAATATTTTTTCCTCTCTATTCGTTTTTCAGTTCGCTGCGCTTACGTCCTCTTCGCTGGCATCCGCTTACCCGTCGAGACCGATTAGGAATTGCCCTCCAACTTGACGCGCAACCCGTCACAGTCACCCTCGCGGGGTATGCACCATTTTGATCATGGCTTCATCCTTGATGCTCGTTCCCTCGAAACGTTCGCGGTGTTCCTCCATCCAGGCCACGATCAGGCGTTGTCAGGCAGGCATTTTTAAGTCATTCGCGGCAGTATCCGATTAACTGTCGAGACGTGCACCGATTAGGAAGCGCCCTCCAACTTGACGCGCGCCCCGTCACAGTCACCCTCGCAGGATTTCTCTTCCCAGCGGAGCGCCGATTAGGTAGTGCCCTCCAACATGACGCGCACTCCGTCACAGCTACTCTCGTGGGGTATGCACCATTTTGATCGTGGCTTCATCCTTGATGCTCGCTCCTTCGAAATGTTCGCAGTGTTTCTCCATCCAGGCCACGATCAGGCGTTGCCAGGCAATCATTTTTGCTGTTCTCCACGGCAGTATCCGGTTACCTGTCGAGACGTGTACCGATTAGGAAGCGCCCTCCAACTTGACGCGCGCCCCGTCACAGTCACCCTCGCAGGATTTCTCTTCCCAGCGGAGCGCCGATTAGGTAGTGCCCTCCATCATGACGCGCACTCCGTCACGGCGGCTCTCGGGGGGTACTATCCGGTACTACAGCCGTCTCAGTTGTTCATCTTTTATGGCCAGGCGTTATCCGCATGCTGGTCGCGCCTCCACTTCCGCTGTAGCTGGGACATGATATGTACGATTGCACTGTTTACTGCGTTCCAGGTGCCCTCGTCACGACACATTTCCTCTACGATGTTCCCAGTAGGCAGCCCCTCGCGCACTGTGGTGAATCTCGGACATTCGAATACGATGTGTTCCGGTGTTTCCTCCACATCTCCACACTCCGGACAAAGAGGCGATATTGCGTGTCCGAACCGGTGCAGATACTGCCTGAAGTAGCCATGACCAGACAAAAACTGCGTTAGGTGGAAATTTACCTCTCCGTGTTTCCTGTTCACCCAGCCCATTAGTGTCGGTATGACCCTGTGCGTCCATCTGCCGTTTTGCGCCACACTCCACTCTTGCTGCCACCTAGCTCCGCCCATCGACTCCGCCCTCATTAGCTTCCGGATTCCTCTGGTTCCCCTCCTCCTATAGCACTCGCTGTCCTCCGCCAAGATGATGTCTATGGGGACCAACCTGGCTATGACGTAGACCGCTTCTGTTGACACGGTTCTGTACGCACTCGCGACTCGCATCGCCATGAGCCGATACGAACTATTCAGCCTCCTCGTGTTCCGCTGAGTTTCCAACGCCGCGATCCAGGCTGGACCACCGTATCGTAGTGTCGATGAGGAGACACTAGGTGCCTCTTGCTGCTGCTTGGGCCAAAGTTGTTGGGCATGATTCGTGTCAGTGCATTGATTGCCTTCGTTGCTTTTTTACAAGCGTAGTCGACGTGACTGTTGAAGTTCAGTCGATCATCGATCTGCACCCCCAGGTATTTTAGGTTTCGTTTCGAGGTTATCGAGTGCTCTCCAATTGTGATTTCTGCACGTTGCACCGCCCTGCGGTTGCTGACAATCAGCATTTCCGTCTTGTGGTGGGCTATCTGCAGTTTCACACTTTGCATCCACCTTCCGATCATGTCTATCGACTCGGTCGCGAACATTTCGACCCGTTCCAAAGATTCCCCTGTCACGAGAATAACGATGTCATCCGCGAAGCCAATGATATCCACACCTCTGGGCAGATTCAGTTTTAGTACGCCATCGTACATACTGTTCCAGAGCGATGGACCCAGGATAGAGCCCTGTGGAACTCCAGCCGTAGTTTTAATCTGCGCCTGGCCCGTGTTTGTCTCGTACACCAGCACACGGTTCTCGAAGTAGCTTCTCAGTATTCTATACAGGTAGTCAGGGACTCTCATCGTGTGGAGCGCAGTCGCGATGGCCTCCCAGCTGAACTATTGAACGCGTTCTTAACGTCGATCGTTATCACTGCGCAGTATCGATTTCCTCTGAGCTTCTGTTTGGATGCTCTGTTTGCTCTTTCGACCACTATGCGAATGGCATCTACCGTGGATCTCCCTTTCCGAAATCCGAATTGACTATCGGACAGTCCACGAACTCTCTCCGTGCATTCCGTCAGCCTATTGAGGATGATTCTCTCCAAAAGTTTCCCCAGAGTGTCCAACAGGCATATGGGTCTATACGATGCTGGATCACCCGGCGTCTTTCCTGGTTTGGGCAGTAGTACTAGCTTTTGTACCTTCCATCGATCCGGAAAGTAGCATTCGTCTAGACACTTCTGCATTGCTGTCCTGAGCATATCAGGGAATGCTAGGACTGCCGCTTTTAAGGCTATATTGGGGATTCCATCTGGGCCAGGCGCTTTCTTCGTTTTGAGACGTTTCATAGCTGCAACTAGCTCGTCGTTCGATATCTCCCTGCGTTCGATGTTATCCTCATCCTCCCCATATGGCGTGGGTGGCCAGGTCGTTGGGTCGTGCTGCGGAAATAACCCTTCCACGATAATTTTTAATTTTTTGGGACACATTTCGGAGGGTGTCGTTGGGCCCCTGAGCTTCGCCATCACCACTCGGTAGGCATTGCCCCATGGATTGACGTCCACGTCCCGACATAACTCCCTGAAGCAATTAGATTTGCTCCGCTTAATCGCCCGTTTAAGAGTGGATCTAGCCTCTCTGAATTCCACTCTCCGCTCTTCTCTGGTGTCTATGCTTGACCGTTGGAAGCGTCTTCTGGCGCTAAGGCAGTTGGCCCGAAGTACGCCAAGTGTCTCACTCCACCAGTAGGCTGGAGGTCGCTTATACCTGGGTTCCCTTCTTCTTGGCATTGTTATATCGCATGCTTATAGCGTTTCCGTCAGTTCATCCGCGTTCATATACGAGACGCCGCTCTCCACGCGTAGTGCTTCGATGAAAAGGTCCTTCTCGAAGGTTTTTGTCTTGCACCTGCGCGGGCATGTCCTAATTATCCGTACTGCCACAGAGTTCCGTTGGCCAATGGTATAACGGATGGCTTGATGATCACTGTGGGTGTATCCTTCGCATACCCTCCATCTCATTTTTGTCATTAACGACGGACTGCAGAAAGTCAAGTCGATGATGGACTCTCGGTCATTTCGACGGAAGGTACTAGTGGTACCCTCGTTGCACAGGGTAACATCCAGCTTGGCCAGAGCTTCTAGTAAGCAAGTCCCTCTCGCGTTGGTGCATCTGCTTCCCCAATCTACTGCCCAAGCATTGAAATCCCCTCCTATAACGACTGGTTTTCGTTCGGCGAGCTCCTTGGTGAGGACATCCAGCATATAGTGGAACTGGTCCATCGTCCATCTGGGAGGTGCGTAGCAACTGCAGGTAAAAATTCCGTTGATCTTTGTGATCACGAATCCCTCGCGAGACCTCGAAACTACCTCCTGAATGGGATATCGGCCCATGACCTGGATGGCGGCCATTCCTACTTTATCCGTCACCCAATTACCGTTACCGGGGGGAAACGCGGTACGGCTCCGCGATAATTGCGACATCAAATTTTGTTTCTGTCGTTGACTGCCACAACAGTTGCTGTGCGGTGTCACAATGGTTCAGATTTATTTGGGTTATCTCCATTACTGTTGGCTTTTTTTTTTTTTTTTTTTTTTTATAGAGGTGAGGAACGCTCTTCCAGCCTTATCTGGGAAGGGATAACCCAGACGTCGAGTGGGGATCGCACCCACAAAAACCAAGCCCTCTACTCGTAGCCTCATTCCCCCCGGGACCACATCTAGGCGACTACTTCAGGGGGCGGCTGTGCTCATGCACTTCACGAGTTTTCAACGCTAACTATCGTTGATCCTTCCCTTTTTCTCTATACATCTCATTTACGTTTCCGTTGTACTCCGCCACGCATATCTGCTGCACAGGCTTCCTTTTACCCGTCGAGACGTGTACCGATTAGGAATTGTCCTCCAACTTGACGCGCAACCCGTCACAGTCACCCTCGCGGGGTTTCTCACCTGTCGAGACGTGAACCGATTAGGAAGCGCCCTCCATCTTGACGCGCGCCCCGTCACAGCCACCCTCGCAGGATTTCTCTTCCCAACGGAGCGCCGATTAGGCAGTGCCCTCCAACATAACGCGCACTCCGTCACAGCAACTCTCGTGGGGTACCCGCCGATTTGATGATGCTCTCCTAGGCTCTCGCTCCGCCGAAACGACCCTCGCAATGTTCCTCTCTCAATCCACCAACAGGCATTGCCAGCATTTTCTTGACCCTGCTCTCCAGATTCCGCTTATCCGTCGAGACGTGTACCGATTAGGAATTGCCCTCCAGCTTGACGCGCAACCCGTCACAGTCACCCTCGCGGGGTTTCTCACCTGTCGAGACGTGAACCGATTAGGAAGCGCCCTCCAACTTGACGCGCGCCCCGTCACAGCCACCCTCGCAGGATTTCTCTCCCAACGGAGCGCCGATTAGGCAGTGCCCTCCAACATAACGCGCACTCCGTCACAACGACTCTCGTGGGGTACTACACTTTGCAACAGCCCTCGCATTTGTTCCTCTTCTATGGTCAGGGGTTATTACTACGCTGGTCGGCCCTCCACTTCCGCTGTAGCTCGGACATGATGTGTATGATTACACTGTTCACAGCGTTCCAGGTGCCCTCGTCGCGACACATTTTCTCTACTATGTTCCCGGCATGAAGGGCAGGCAGCCCCTCGCGTCTAGCGGTGAACCTGGGACACACAAATACCACGTGTTCTGGTGTTTCCTCCACATCTTCACACTCCGGACAGAGTGGCGACGTTGCGTGCCCGAACCGGTGCAAATATTGCCTGAAGCAGCCATGTCCAGACAGGAACTGTGTCAGATGAAAATTCACCTCCCCGTGCTTCCTGTTCAGCCAGGTCGATAGTACCGGTATGAGCCCATACGTCCACCTGCCATTCTCCGCCGTGTCCCATTCCTGCTGCCACTTCAAGAGTGATTCTACTCTCGCTGTTTTCCGGATACCCCTGATTTCCTTTCGTCTGTAGCACTCTCTGTCTTCCGCCAGAGTGATGCCAATAGGGATCATGCCGGCGATAACGCAGACTGCCTCCAACGAGATCGTCCTATACGCGCTCGCAACTCTCATCGCCATGAGCCGAAACGTACGGTCCAGTTTTCTACGATTCCGGTGGGTTTCGAGAGCCGCCGACCAGGCTGGTGCTCCGTACCGCAGTATGGACGAGGATACAGCAGCCAGGAGACGCCTTTTGCTACTGCAAGGTCCTGCGTTATTCGGCATTATTCTCGCTATCGCGCTAATGGACTTCTCTGCTTTCTCGCAGACGTAGTCGACGTGGTTGTTGAAATTCAGCCGGTCGTCGATCATAACTCCCAAGTATTTCAACCTACGCTTAGAAGTTATCACGTGTTCCCCGACTGTGATTTCCGCTCGCTGCACGGCTTTGCAGTTACTCACCAACAATACTTCCGTTTTATTATGAGCAATCTGCAGTTTCGCTGCTTGCATCCAGTTCTCTACTGAGACGATGGACTCGATTGCAAGCATCTTCACCTCTTCGAGTGTCTCGCCTGCCACTGTGAGAGCGATATCATCCGCGAAGCCCACGATCTCCACGCCTTTGGGAAGCTTCAGATTCAGTACTCCGTTATACATTACGTTCCAGAGCGTTGGGCCCAGGATAGAGCCTTGTGGTACTCCGGCCGTTATATTCAACGTTGTCTGCCCCGTGCTCGTCTCGTAGACTAGGACGCGGTTCTGGAAGTAGCTTCCTAGAATTCTGCACAGGTACCCAGGAACCTTCATACGGTGTAGGGACTCGGCAATGGCTTCCCAGCTAGCGCTGTTGAAAGCATTCCTCACGTCGATCGTTACTATAGCACAATGTCGGTCGCCCCTCCGCTTTTGCTGTGACGCCTTCTCTGCCTTTTCAACCACTGTCCGGATAGCATCAACGGTGGACCTACCTTTCCGGAATCCAAACTGCATCTTTGACAGACCATGGTCACTCTCCGTACATTTCGTCAGTCTGTTGAGGATAATCCTTTCCAAGAGTTTCCCAAGAGTATCCAGCAGGCATATAGGCCTATAGGATGTTGGTACCCCCGGGGGCTTTCCTGGTTTTGGCAGCAACACTAACTTTTGGATCTTCCATTTCTTAGGAAAGTGACCATCATCCAAGCATTTCTGTAGCACTATCCTGAAAATGTCCGGGAACGCCTGAATCGCCGTTTTCAAGGCCGCGTTGGGGATTCCGTCGGGGCCGGGCGCTTTGTTTACCTGCAGTCTCTTCGCCACTGCTACCAGTTCTTCACTGGAAACTTGAGAACGTTCGGTAGCTATTTCGGCGTACGGTGTCGGTGGCCATATCGTAGGATCATGCATCGGAAATAAACCCTCCACAATGACCTTCAGCTTCTCGGGACACGATTCGACGGGCGTCACAGGTCCTCTGATCTTCGCCATCACGACTCGATACGCGTTGCCCCATGGGTTGGCATCTGCATCTCGGCACAGCTCCTTGAAACAGTTCGCTTTGCTCAGTGTAATTCCCCGTTTCAAGGCGGCTCTAGCTGCTCGGTACACCGTATTTCGTTCCTCTCTATCAGCGCTATTTCGTGCTCTCTGAACGCGTCTTCTGGCTTGAAGACAGCTAGCGCGAAGGTTGCGAAGAGAGTCGTTCCACCAGTAAGCTGGGCGTCTTCCATTTTTTGGTACAACTTTCCTCGGCATGGTAGTGTCGCATGCTCTCACCAGTAGATCTGTCAACTTTTCTGCGTTCCAATCTGAAGCTCCGCCAGCTAGACGAAGTGCTTCGACGAAAAGGTCATTGTCGAAAGCATTCGTCTTCCACTTCCGCTCACCGCTTGTTGTCCTCCGAACTAGCACGTGGTTTCGTTGACCGATTCTGTACCGGATCGCCTGGTGATCACTGTGCGTATACGACTCGCACACTTTCCACTCCGTACTCGCCAACAGCGACGGACTGCAAAAAGTAACGTCGATGATGGATTCGCGCCCATCTTTCCGGAAAGTGCTAGTGGTACCTTCGTTTAGTAACGTTACTTCCAGCTTTGCTAGAGCTTCCAGTAGACTGTACCCTCTGATGTTGGTGCATCTACTTCCCCACTCCACCGCCCACGCGTTGAAGTCGCCTCCAATGACGATCGGTGTTCTACCGATTAGTTCCTCGGTCATTGCGTCTAGCATCTGGTGGAATTGCTCAGTTGTCCATCTCGGGGGTGCGTAGCAACTACACATGAAGATTCCATTAATTTTGGCGATTACGAAACCTTCATGTGAACCTCCAACCACTTCCTGGATAGGATATCTGCCTATCACCTGTATTGCAGCAATCCCTAAGCTATCCGTCGCCCAGCTGCCATTATCACGGGGTACTCGGTACGGCTCCGCTATGATTGCAACGTCGCATTTTGTCTCTGTTGTCGACTGCCACAACAGTTGCTGAGCTGTGTTGCAATGGTTCAGATTGATCTGAATTATCTCCGTTACTGCGATTCTGCTAACGCCTTCTTATACGAGGGACACTTGAAGCTTCCTGTCGCATGGTCGCTGCCGTTCTCTGGTTTGCAGAGCAAACATTTCGGTTGCTTCGTGCAGTCTCTCGCAACATGCCCTTTCTCACCGCATCTCCTGCACAGTTCAGACCTGTCGGGGCCTGTGCAGCTTCTTGCCTGATGTCCAAAGCCCATGCACTGGAAGCATCTCTCCATCCGCTTGGCCACCCGGGGCACCATCTTCAGCGAGCAAACCGACCAGCCAACTTTTATTTTGGTCGTTTCTACCATCTTATTGGCTGCGACTGTTGAGAGCCGTATCGACGCCGTCTGCGTGCCACCATACGCCTTCCTCATACGGATCGTCATTGGTGTATTGTCCAGCTTACACTGTTCTATTAACTCGCGCCTTAACTCCTCGTCTGTCGTGATTTCGTCGAGATTTCTGCATTCGACCACTGATTCCTGGGATAGAGCCCTCACCTTCGCCTCCTCACCGAGCGACTTCGCAACCAGTTCCTTGAAGGCTGAACTTTTGACCGCCGGATCCCTCTTGAGCTCGAAGAGCATCTCTCCTTTCTGGGTGCGCCTGGTTTTCACCACATTCTCTCCCAGTTCTTTCAACTCCGGATCGTCTCTCACTTTCCGCAGGAGTGATGCGTAAGTCACTCCTTCCTTCACCTCGACGATCAGAGCATCTCCCTTACTTCGCTCGCGTCTGGGCCTGGTTTTTTTTTGTCTCCTGCACACCTTTCTTCTTTTCTTCTTTCTTCTTCCGTTTCTCCGTTGGCTTGCCCTCGCCTGTTTGTACACAGGTCAATTAAAGCCTCCCGTCGTATGGTCATTACTGTCCTCTTTTTCGCAGAGCATACACCTTGGCTTTCCCTTGTAGTCTAATATCTTATATAGTATATATAATATAGGTTCTACTGAATCGATTTATGTCGAATATAAAAATTCCAGAACGACATTTACTTTCCTGGTGACTAAATAAACGAAATAAACTCTTCCAGTTAATCGCAACAACCTCGAAAAGAGAAGCACTGCTTCATTATGATCAAGATTAGCGCAAATACAATCCTAGTTGAAGGGAGTTTGGCAACTGGCACGCGAACCCAAATAAATTTATAACTTTTTATAACATGTTAAAAAACTTGGTATTCCCAAATAGTTTTTTGGTGCACCACCCTAACACCTGCTTTACCATAGCGTCAGTTCAATGCATTAATACAAAACAAACAATGTCAACTGCTTGGAAAAAGGCTGAATATTTGCCTCAGCAGAGATTCATTACTAATACCCTAGCGCAAATATTTCCCTCCCGCTATCTCCCCTCCTTGACGCCACGTTCGGATCGACATGTTCACCCGCAACAGCGCAATACGTTAGAACGCACGCACGCACACACACAAAAATATCTATATATCGATGGCTTGAAGCAATTAAATATGCTCACACTTATCTCTGTTTTGCGCTCTTCCCAATAGAAGTTCTTTTTGTTAATATTGCCGGTCTAAAACAGCTTAGCTGTCATCCTTTGTCGAGAGAGTCTTGCTATCGTCATGTGAAACCAAATCACAGACAAAATTTCAGAACATTTATTTTTTTGGTGAGCTGACGATAGCCTAGCTTGATGATTCCCCACACAATTGTATAGCTCAGAACCTTAATGCAATGGCGTCAGTTTGACGAATTATTGCAATGCTAGAGACATCAGTGAGTCAGTAATTTGGTCGCGTCCACAGCTCAATCCGAAACTAAGACACGTGAGACTTTAAACTTCTTTAGTTCATTCGTCTCTAACCTTAAAAAAGGCCCTTGGAAAACTTTACTTTTTCCTCGTATTACTCCTCCACTCCTCACCGTCCAGATCGCCTAGCAACGATGTTGTTCAGTCGGTGTCCTCACGAAGAATGAAAGTTAGCCTCAGCGAGATACACTGTTTATATATTTTTTTTTTCTCTATTATAGTGACTTTCAACACATTTCGGCTGGTTCGTCACTTTTATTTCCATTTTTGGAAGAATGTCGGGAGTGAGAATTGAACTCGTGATCTCTGCGTGAGAGGTATGGATGTTACCACTACGCCAGATCGGCTCCCACACTGTTTATACTCTAGGCAAATATTCCCCTTCGTTCTTCTTCTTTTCCTTTGTTCACGGAGACTTTAAGTCTTACAATTTCCCTTTTGTTGCTCGTTATTCGGGAAAGCACACAAATGGACAGAACAAATGTATGGGAAAATGGAAAAGCTTATAGTTTTTATGAATTCTAACCATTTATACGCCATGGGATTGTAATGTATAGCATGTCAAACAAATCTTACAGAATTTCCGATTCATTTGGTATGTAAATCGCCAAAATCCGTTCGCGGCAAAAATAGTTATTAACGTTAACTTTATTTCATAAAAACGTGACCTGTTTTCTGATTTGGCACCCTTGATGAAAGACGTAGTTCTACGTCAAAAAATCCAATGAT